>NW_025335568.1:18019027-18160161 GCF_004798865.1 Varanus komodoensis | reverse complement strand
TAGGCCTTTTCTGGGTCTAAACATGCAAAGGATTGCCTCCTAGATCAATGATGACAGCCTTGTTAATGCATGGCCCCTGTAGAAGCAACTATAACCTCAGGTTCTGCAAGTTACATTGGTTAAGGGAATCATTCAACATGTGGCACAGTGTAGTTAGGCACACCACAGCTTCCTTCTCTCACTTGGGCAGTTCACTACTAACATTTATTTACATGTTCAGGTAAGAGATGCATTGAAGCAGGGACATCTGGCTCATTTGAGCTCAGCAGGTATCCTATCCACTTCTGATCTGGTAAGACAGTGATTTGTACATTTTTAAAAACTGCTAATGAAATGTTTATAAATACACTCTCAAACCCTCATGGCTGTAGTGCAATTTATGCAGAATTGGTGATTTACTCAAAAGCCTATGGTTTTCAGACACTTATTTGTGTAAATGTCGTTAGTAGTTAACCATAGTTCATCTGAAAGACAAAAGTGCAAGAAGCAGCCAAATCCTCCTATGGCATTAACAAAAGCAGCACTAGTTGCATCTTGGGGTCATATTTAACCCCAATAGAAAGTGTTTCAGAGAATCAAAATGCAGACTCTGAAAAAATTTGTTCTGGCTGTAATTTCCCCCCAAGGGATTACACTTAACTTAAGAATGGCTTTGAACTATCAGCAAGTATTGGTAATTTAAGCTTTAATCCTTCCTATGCAAAATAAAAAAATGCAGTAGAATTCTAGGTGCATTGACTTTTTCTTTGCATAACAATGGTTTGGCCTACTAAATTAAAATCATGATTATAGAATCTTCAGATGTCCTAGTTGATGTTAGAGTTGCTTTAAGTGCTATGAAAAAGACACATAAACAACTGAATAATTCAGAAATGAACAGGAAATGAAAGGAACAGTAACATCTAAACCCGGAGAATGGGGTAGGTGCTCTTAATTATCAATGAATTACTGACCTGATTCTCTTTTACCTCCTGGAAAAATTCATTCATCATGGACTCAAATTCACTACATGTGGTCAATTAAGAAAGAAACAAAATTCTGAACCCCTATCACCTAGAAAAAAGGATTTATTATAAATCAAAAGGTTTGTAGATGCTATTATCTTTTAAACCCCTTAAATGTGCCAAAGTTACAGGAAGAACCTTTTGCCCCATTAAAGAATGTTGCTAAGGAACAAACCTTTGTCCTTATTTTTAGTTTTGTGTCTATACTACAGACTGCATTTTTGCCAGTATGCAAATCATTGTACTTTAACAAGCATAAATGGGCAAAGTGAGAAACAGGGTTAAACAGAAAGAGAAAAAAAATCTTCCAGCTAACAATCAAGCAAGTGCAAAGTGTGGCATCTGTGCACACTTCCCTAGCTAAGTGGAGAACTAGTTCTGAAAATATGATTTGGTGGTATTTTAGCTTTATGAAGTGCCCCATTTATGTGAAAAAATAGGTGGCATTAGACAGGGCCACATAGTTGAAAGAACATCAATATAAGCACAGAAATGTCACATTTGTGATTAAATCCCCTGAATATCTTTAGAATTTGTCTCTCTCCTGTTATAGATCTGAAATGCATTTGCAAACTTGATCTGGATGTGCATGCAACAGTTCCTGGTTCTCCCCAAACCAGAAACGTCCTAAATCTTACTGAGCATAGGGAATGGTTCACCTCTCCCAGACTACAGGATTCCAAGATATTTACCTCAAAATTTGACTCTGACCTGGAAGAAGAGGCAGGGTTGGGATTCTTAGCTAAAATGCCAAGGGTAGCAGACCCAGAAATTATCCAAGAAGCTGATGAGAACCAAACCACATCTGGTTTGGTAAGAAACATTATTGAAAAGGGGGAATTAAAGGGGGGCAGATGTAATATGTGCCTTCCCATTGTCTGGAAGCAGGTCAAAAGAGCTGCCCAACTGGGCAGCATTCAGATGTTTTTGCCATCTGACTCACAAACAGGAGATGTGAGGGTGTGTTCCTGATGGTGGAGCTTACAGCTTTTGGTTGGGAAGTGGGGAGAGGGTCCACTTCAAACCAACTTCTTAGCATTAAGCTGTGTTTCCCTAATAGCTGGCACTCCAACTTTGCTCCTATCCTTTGTTAATGACTTCTGCAATATTCCTGTTTGTAGAGCAAAGCCAGACAATCTGGATAATTTTAACATAAAGATTGCAATTAGACATTGTTTGCCCTGATCATTCATTTAATAGGAATTATCCTGAAATTATGTGCTTAGCTGGGGAAGTATGATTATTTTCTGTCCCACAGAGTCTCGGAAACCTACACTCATTACTTTAGAACATTTTCAGCGGAAGAATATTTTGATTATTCTGTCAATGAGCAGCTGATGACATGAAGGATGAGTGACAATCCACAGAACACAGACAGAATGGACTTAACAAAGTCTTTACATCTCCAGGAGGAACCCCATTCTGGATCCTTTCCATGATATTTATATCAAAAGGTGAAGGAGAAATGTCCGATATAAATACATACATACTTATGGAGAAACCTCTCTTCCCTCAAAAAACTGGCATGACAAAGAAGAGGTTAGGCTAAAACAATTCCTCGTGATGCACTAATTTCTATATGTAGGATTGTCTCCTTTATATGGGGGAATATATCCCTTCATTGACATCTGAAGTGGTTGTCTAGCAAGGGCTGCACCATATATTTACATCATTTATTGTCAGGTGCTGCAGCCAGGATGTGTGCGCTCAAGGACAGGACAGGACAAGACAAGACCAAATAGGATCAAGACCAGGGCAACAGAACTTCAGGAAAGACAGAATCCAAAAGCAGGGTTTAATGGAAAGGGCAAGTCATAGTCCTAGAACATAGACATAGAAACAGAGTGAGTCAGAAGGGGTCTCTTGGGCCATCTAGTCTGACCCCCAGCTCCATCCAGCTGTCCTGGTACAGGCCAAGGTCAGGAATCAGAAGTGTGCATCAGGGCAGAAAAAAGAAGTGGCCAAGAACAAGCCAAGAGTCAAGAGCCAGGAGGACAAACAGAGGTGCAGGTTCCTTGCACAAGATAAGAGGGTGGGAAACACAGCAGGGCAGGACCCATGACAAGGCAAGTTGCACAAGACAACATACACCAGATGCAGCATGGGTGGGGCAAGATGCAGGAGCCGATATACACTGAGTAGACAACATAATCACCTAAATAATATTACACTTGATCCATCTGGTCAATGTTTAGTTTTTGTCTAGAACATTTAACATTTCTTTTCCTACATTCTTGCACTGAATTTTCTGACTTTTATATTGAACAAATTTGTACCATTATTCTAATATTCTATTCCATTCTATTCATCACCATTACCATCACCATCAATTACATCTCTCTCCCAAAAATTCTTATACTATTCTTTTTTCTAATATTTTATGACATCCATTTTTCCTTTCCGGGGGTTTTGTTTCTCTCAAATTTTTACCATCACTCTTTGTGCAAAAACTAATATGTTCCCTGCCAACTATTTATGTGTCACAGCTCACAGGAAGGCCTGCATTAGTGAGGGAACCCAGAGAGGCACGATACAGGTCCAGCAACAGGCAGGCATAACACGAAGGAAACACAGAAGGAAGGCAGGAATCAGGTACAGGAATGGTCAGGTGAGGTGCACACAGAACAGCAAACAGGCAGGCCTGTGTTGCTCATGCCACACAGCAGGGCAGGAAACTCAGCATGCTGTGGCAGTCATGACCAGGTGCAGGGTACACAGCAGGAACAGGGGCAGGAAAAGTCAGGCAAGAGTCAGGCACAGCAGCCCACAGGAGGACCTGTGCTACTGAGGCAAGGGGGCAAGGCAGGAGACAGGGAAGGTGCAGGAACCATGGGCAGGACTGTTCAGGCACTGCACCTACAGGAGGTCCTGTGTTTCCAAGGCCAGTTCTGGAGGGAAGAGCTTGATCTTACACAGATCTTCCCTCAGGAGTCCCAGATGGCACTCATCGTATTGGACTGAGAGCTCCAATAAGGCCTGGGCAAATGTGGTGGTTGTTCTTGTTCTGGCCCCCACAGCAGACCAGATCCTGACATACTTATATCTTCATAATTCAGTCAGGATATCACACTATGTGGTTTGGTTTGCTCTAGCAAATATCCTTTTACTTTGTTCTTGATGAGGTGGTTTCACAAAGTTTGTATCTTTTTTCTCTCCTTCCAGAGAAGTATCAGATTTTGGATGCTACACCATCAACAGAGGCAAAGCAGAGATATTTTTTCTGTTCTTTTCCTTCAGCTTCTATGCTAAGAATATTGTATTTTTCTGTTCCTTCCTCCTATTCTCTCCAAAGCCAAGAGAGGAAGCCTCTTTGTGTGTATGAATGATGGTGATGGTTGTTATCCAGTACATGTTCTGGTACTTTAGCATTAGCACTTAATTAACCAGGCAGAAATAAAGAAACATATGGGCAGAGTTCCAGTGGTGAAAAATCATCCCCACATGATTTTAGAAGCAATCATGTCTCTCATTTTCTCTTTTCTCCCTCCCTTCCACCTGCTTCCAGATTCCAGGAACTACATAAGGACAGGATGCCCACCTGCTTTGGTTCTGGCATATGTGGATAATAAGGGGCTTTCTAGCCCTTGCAGGATGCTTTTCTAAACAGTAGGACATTAGCTGCAGCAGCTGTGGTGTCAACAGGGTTTGCTGGAGTGCATTCAAGTTTGCTTCCATTCCTCAGAATTATGACATTTTAAGAAGAATATGAACTTGTCAAAGACCATCTTTCAAATGCATTCTCCCTCTCTTTCTTTTAAAATGTACATAATCAAATAAGGATACAGCGCCTTGCAGAGATATTTGGCTCCTTCTGATTTTTCCTCATTTTGTTGTGTTACAACCTGGAATTAAAATGGATTTAATTGGCATTGTTACCACTTGATATTCACAAGGCACTCAACGCTGTGAAGGTGCAAAAAATCTTTGAACAACAATGAAAATCTGAAAACATCAATTAATAGTATTATGATAGTTCATAGAATTTCTCCTCGTCTCCCAACTACCATAAACAGCTTTATGACACCTTACTCTCCATTTTTGCTTACTCACCATATCTAACTTTCTGCATGCATTCTTATTTTATATTTTAAAAAATGTAAGAATTTTCACCCCTTGGAAGTAAAAAGGCCCCTCCTTTACTGGGGGTGGGGAAGAGAGTTAGAGATTAATTGACTTGCCTAACTTTTAATGATTACATTTGCATTATACCCTTATGAGTGACCAATAACAATATTTCCTGGACACAGAAAGCTACAAAGTCCATGCATCCATCAGAAAAGAGGATATCCCAATAAGATATTCATTTCAAGCAGCAGAGTCAAAGCAGTCCTGTGAATGCTCTCTCTTGGTACTGAGTCATAGACCAGGATGATGAATGTTACAGAAACCTGACCTTATATCCTAAAAGTAGCAGCTCTTTCTTGAATTTTCCAGGCAGGGGACTTCATCAACAGAAATATATTACATGGCTCTGGATACTCCCACTGGAGTCACTTGGGGGATTTCCCCAGACTGTGGTCCCTCCTCCTCTTCCAGTTGTGCTGCTGCTGCTGAACACAGGACTTGTTTGGGCTTCTTTCTGGTCTTGCCTCTCAAGGCATCTAAGCAAAGCTCATCAATCAGTCATCTGGTCACCAGCCAGGTAAATGCACACACCTGACCTCACCAAGGGAGTCCACTGTCATGGCAGCACTACAAAATCTCCCAGGGCAAGTCCATGCTGTGTTATTCTTCCTCGTATTAGGAATACTGGCATAAGGTAACTACTTTAACTGGAATTGCAATAAGGTGGCTGAAATAGCCTCATAGGATAGAACGGAAGTGCTACAATCTGATGCACCTTTACTTATGGTTAAGTGACACTTGACCCATCCATGTGTGTAGCTGTGTGTCCTGATGCATGACTACAAGGGGAGAAGGGGAGAGGAAAGAGAGAGCAAACATAATATCATCTTACATGGTGTTATATTAAGATACCTTAATATGGTGTTTACTATAACACAGGAGTTCATGTATGCATTAGAGAAGAATGCAGAAAACATACCTTGATGCTTCTGTTACATCAAGATTGGGTCTCTGGGACACTGCCAGTGATTGTAATATAACTGCACATTGGTAATGAGAGACAAAGACACACACACACACACAGAGATATGCAAATAAATTGGAAAATAAGCTGCAGCAAATTGCAGGTGCATAATTTACAAGATCCTCCTAGATAAACCAGAATTCAGGAGGTGTTGAACACATGGCAGAGTGAATAAGATAAACAACTGAGGAAGAGAACAAGAAAAACCCTTTAATCCCTACTTTACCACCAATGTGCTAATGAGGGATATTTTAAATGTTAACCTCCTGAATTTAACTTTGTCCTTCATCATACTGTAAAAATATGTAAAAAGGGCTTCATAAAAATACTGACCATTTATAAATATTGTCTGCCATGTGCAGAAATAATTTCTTGCTCAGTTTACAGAAGCAGACAGAGACCATTGCATTCCAGAAACATGCAAACATACAAACCAAGCATAAATATGCTTAAGTTGCACATGCATCATTTCCAAAAGCTACACCAAGTCTTTCCTGATACTGCTTCTCACCTTGGCATGTTTGACAAGCGTCTCTAGCCATGACATGCTCTTGTTGTTCCTTTGCCCGGTAGTGGTGTGGGCAAGGGTAATGCAAAGGCTACAGAAAAAGATTAGCTTTCATCTCCCCCAGCAAGAAACGTGTCACTTTGGCAGTGTTCCACTTCAGTGCCTGTTGAGCAGATCGGCAAGGGGCCAACGCAGCCCCCCCACCCCCATGAGTACCTGCTGGCGGTGTTCTTGCTCCAGTGATCTGGCAACTTGCTTAGTTTTAGCAAAGTTAGCATTCAAAATGACCTGTTTGGAAAGCAAAAGGAAGGACATAAGGATATTTCTCTGTTACTGGAGAAACAGTATTTATCTGTCTGCTGTCAGATAAATACTAGGAAAAGTCTTTGCTTTCTTCTGGGTTTGATCTTAGCATAGAAAACAAGTTTGCCAAGCATGAATCATTATTGCTAACATTCTGAATACTGAACTGGAAAAAGGAAGGCAGAGTAAGATGCTACCAAATGTGCAGAGATGTAACGAGCATGCCTCTCCGCGATACACTTTGCTCCTCCAACTTTGAGCTCTGAGAATAAATTTCACTGAGATAGGAAGGGGGGATCAATTAATCTGGTGAGTGAACGTTTGAATCCATTCTTAATGCTATTGATAGCAGGAGACCCCCTCCCTGTGTTTGGTAATTACCCCAATATTTCCTGCAGTATAAGTATAAACGGCTTATACTTTGGCTTCCTGGGAAGAAACGTTCTCCCTCCGCTGATCTGAGGCATGAGAGAAAGGCTGCTTTTCTTATCACTCTGCCTCATTCCATCTGCAGCCAGCAGGCGGTCCAGCTAATCATTGTCATTGGGACAGTGGACCAGCAATCTGGGGGACGCAGATAGATGCAACACCAGAGGAGATTGGCTCTTGCCTCCAGTGTGAGCCTCGCAGAGAGCTCATCGCACTCTCCGGGTTTCAAAGGCAAAAGCGGTGCCCCTTTAAACCAGAGGCCTGTCCCTTAATTATACAAATGCAGTGATCAAAGTTATTATCCATCTTTACAAAGGCAAGGGCTTTAATTGAACAGCGCCCCGCTACCTTTGAGAGGGAAAAGTGTTCGGTTCTCATGGAGAGCGCCGTGACAGTGAGGAAAATGGGAAAGCAGGAGGGGAAGAGTGAGAGAAAGGGAGAGATGGCATTTAACAAGCGAGCTGCTTTATATGGAAATGTAATGAATACAGTTGATAAAAAAGGGAAGAGACAAAAGTTGTGAAGTTTCAAGCTGTGAAAGAACTTCAAAGTATATTCAAATGTCACATTGATTTTTCTTCAAATCTCTAAGTAGTAAGTTTTTCAAAAGACGGATATGATCCTCTATTTTATCCACTAATGTTTTATCTACAAACAGGGGAGAAAAAGCACAGTGTTTTCTTTTCACATGAAATAATCCCTATATTGGAAGTCTTTATCTCTCCCCACCCCCCGCTTTTTCTTATAACCATAGATTTTTCCAGTGCCTTCTAAAATGACTGTTTCTCCATTTGCCAGCTGTGGTAACTTAAGGTCTTGATATGAACTTGGAAGATGCAACTCTGCTGCAGAGGCGTGGTCTGCCTAATCTAAGGCTGCCTTCAGGCAAATGTTTGCTTCCTTCTCTTAAGAAAGGTGTCCGTATGACTCTTGAGTTCACTGGATTCAGGATATACAAATCGAAAAAGGAAAGTGAGTATTTTCTTGCCAGCTGTTTTTACTGCTCAACATTTAATCCCAGCTGGGGACTAGGGCAGGGGAGGGGAGCACCTTGGAGGTGGTTATTTTGAATGAGAAAGGGATGGCAGGGAAAGGATAAAGCACTTCTCCACCTACCACTATTTCTCCATTCAGAAACTCTGCTTCTCAAGCATACTCCTGGTCTTTATTTCATGTTTTAAGGTCCCAGCTTCATTTCATGTATCTGAGTGGTAAGATGAATATAATGCAAATGCCAATGGATGAAACAGAAGCTCCTCTGGGCAAGAAGGGACTTTGTGGGCTCTCCTACACCCTGCGGTGTTCTAAAAGCTTCTGGCTTGCCCTCTTTGCTTTTTAGCATCTATAGCTTTAGCCACTGGAAGACGTATGGTTTGGCATCATTACGCTGATGATACTTGCTCTTGTTTGAGCTGCTTTTCCCAGATCTGGTTAAGATGATAGATCAGGGAGGACAAGCTAAGAGTTCATCTAGACAAGATGGCAGGACAACTGACTATACTGAATGAGGATTTACTACTGTTCCTTGCAGGTTTATGGGGATATTTGATGGGAATTGCTCTGGTGTATTATTGAATTATTGCCTCTTTGACTATTTTGACATCAGCTCTCTTTTAAAATTAGTTGTTAAGTTATCGATTGTGTGTTAATTGTGCATTATTGATTTTGTAAGCTGCCCTAGGAGCACCTTTTGTCCTATAGAAAGGATATGAGCACCCATAGGTAGATAGATCTTCCACCGTGTCTGCCACTGTAGCATCCAGATCAAATGTACTACAGCCATAGCTTTCTCCACTTGGAGCTCAAAGCCTAGCTGGATAGGTTCCAGCACTGCTGAAAATGGGCAATTCTGGATAGTTGATATCAGCTGTGTTTTTTAGTCATGATGAGGTCTTCTATGGTTTTGCTGGAATCCTACCTGGTTATGTCTGCAGCGTCTGTAGCAGCTTTTCTCAGGTTGGTGCCCTTCAGAAATTCAGAACTTCTGTGGCCATTAGCCTCACCCAGCACAGGCAATGGTCAGGAATGCTGAGAGCTTTAGGCCAAAACATCTGATGCGCACTGGGTTGAAAGAAGGCTGTTTACATGTGCCTGCTGTTCTCTGCCTAAGCCCATGTCAGTGGGGAGAAAAAGCAGATTTTAGTGTGGATTCTTTAAATCTTTACCATTATCAACATGACACTACAAATATATATTTGAAAATACCTGTCACAGACTAAATTTAGCTAGAAAAGCAGCGGTGACAAAAACTCAGAAATCAACATTCCTTTTCAAATCCTGCAGGACTCATCACAACTGTCCTATTACATCAGATAAGCGGAATGAACAAAAAAATGACTTAGATCTTCACAGAGTTTACCTTCATAGTACAATGCCCAGAAGGGGAGAAATGAACATCGACACAATTTTTGTGTGTGCACATGCTGAATCTTTTGTACACAGGATTTCTTTTGTGGATGAATGATTAATGTAATTCTATGTTTTGTGGTTGCTGTCTATTCCTCCACAATCATTTACACACAATTCCCAGCAGTTGTCACCTATAGTATCCTCCCCTTCATATCACAACGCACTACCTCTTCCTGCTTTTAACTTTTATCCCAAGCCCATCTATCACTCATGAGTGAGGGGAGGCTTAAAACATGTGCATCAAAACCCAGGATCATTACAGGAAGTTCAAAGCCAATTTCAGATGTGATCAGAACAAACATGGATTTCTAAGAGCACAGAACTGCTGTCCTTCTCTCCGCTTGATAAGAGTTATGCCTGTCAACTTCAGCATCTCTCATCAGTCATCTGGGAGACACTTCATGATGACTACACAGAGAGGGGCTTGCTTTTAAACATCATTGAAAATTTGTCCTCAGAAAGTCATTGGAACGTAATATGCACTAGATTCTACAAGCAAGAGGGATCGGTTGAGCATGGCAGGAAAATATTTGAAATCCGATGATAACTCAGCTCTCCTGGAGTTTGCACTCTACTCATCTCCGCAGTCTGATGATGATAATGAACAAATGGTGAGGAAAAACCTACAGTCTCTTTGTTTTACTGACATATCACAGATGCACTTATCTTTTCTATCAAGCAGATTTATACTATTCCATAACACATGTGAGAAAGATTAATCAAAGCAAATTGGAAACTGTAAAGCAAGAAATGAAATAGTTAAACATTGCACTACTTGCTATGACCAAACTAAAGTGGACTAGAATGGAACATTTTCAGTCAGACAAACACAAAGTATTTCTTCTGCAAATGACAAACTCAGAAGAAATGGGAAGTCTGCCTAAATGGCTGGAAAACCTATCAACATAACTATTATTCATGCCCATGTTCCAGTGATGTGCTGAAGGAAAAAAAATGAAATTTTTACACAGGCATCCAAGAGAAAATGATAACACATGAAAACAAGATATGCTAAGAACTATAAGTGGATGAGATGAATGTAGGGTGAAAAGCAGAATCAAATGTTATAGAAGAATTTGGCCTAGGGATTGTATATGAGGTAGGAGAAGGATTCACAAAATTCCATGAATCCAACAATCTCTTTATGGAAAACATACTTCAGACAACTGATCAGATGACTATGCACCTGAGCTTCACCAGATAGCCAATGCAGAAATCAAACAGACTAGGCAATTGAAAGTACGAGATGGAAAAGCTGTAATCTGACACAGCCATAAAACAAAACAACAACAGCCACAGGAGACCATAGTAGTGACAATGAACTATTAATTTCTAATATCATAGTAAAGTTGAAAAATAACAACAGAAATATGGTGCCAGAATACAAACTCAATAACATCCCTAAGGAATTCAAAGTCCATGCAGAAAACATATTTAATTATTGAACTTAATTGACTGTGATCCAGAAAAACTGTGGCATGAAACCAGGAACAGTATTAGGGAAGAATGCTGGGGTGGGGGAGATTCCTTTCCTTTAGCAAAAAGAAAGAAAATGCCTAGATAGATGACAGAAAGTGTGCCCACAAATGGGACATCTTATGAGGCAAATGTAGCCTATATATAAGTCTAGAATGGTTCTCACAGCTATAGGCAGGTAGAAAACCAGAAACTTTAAGGAGCTGCCCCTTTTGGGCCAACACATACAGCTGTTTGGCTCTTTTCATGTTTGCACAGATTTTCTCAGAAGTTGTGCACATTAGTAGTTGCTAGTGATGTCACCTAATTTCATAATCGGTCTCTGCCATGGCTGAGACTCATTCATTTCTAATGCCTGGATCACTGTATTATGCATTCACTGTTCACATTGGATTTGATTGTGAGCTTCAGGGCATGTGTAGTTTGCATCTAAACAATGCCACTGGGCCTGGGTCTCATTATCCTGGAGTGATCTGATCCTGCACTGCTGCCTCAGCTGTAGCTCCACAAGGAGGAGGTGGATGAGGTGGTACAATTCCTTTCTCCCTTGTCACCATTTCCCTCTTTTCCATTTATTCACATGCTGAGTAAATATTAGGCAGAAATAATGTTTCATACTAATTGTTAGTCCATACTAAAGCAACCAGTACCTAAAATAGCTGTATGTTATGTCATGATATACTCCACGTTTCTCCCAGAATGCAATGTGAAATTGTGCATGCACAAAGACTCAAAAAACCAGGACTAGATTCTGTAATAAAGGAGGAGGGAACTCTTATCTGAGCTAACATGCATGGATTTGTAATGTTCCAAGAAAAGAATGAATCACTGGGGATCACTTTGCTTATCACTTGTTCCACTGATGAAATATCCTGAGAAGTCAGTTTAAACATATGCTATGTCCTGCTTTTCTTAGGAAAGTTAAAGTAGCTTCCCAGCAAGGCAGAGCTTTACAGGCATGCAAAGAACAGCGAATGTAATATTTTGTTATGTGGTGATCTCTCCTTTCTCCCTCTTTACTGCTGTACTGACATACTTGCCTGACTCTGGATTAAAAACCAGTTGTCACTCATCCCAACACAGCTGTCCACTTTTGATCCCCTTAAGAACTTGCATGTTTATCCTTCTGGACATTTGCTGAACATTTCTGTTTTCAAAGCTGTTTTCTCTTGCTTTTTATTCTCTCAAAGCTGCTTGTGGGGTGAGGTGTGGGGAAGGATTCCTGACTGACATAATATCCATTAACATTCCTGCTTAGAGAAATAAATGTAGAGTTCCCTCAAGATTGACACAAAGGTTGATTTTGACTGCCATGTTGATAAATAAAATAACAAGGTATAAGTTGCCAGGGAGGAGAGAATGAACTTCATACTGACTTTCCCCAAAACTTGGATATCATTTATCCATTGCTGGCACAGCCTCAGGTCAGGGGATTTGGCAACTGCAGGTGTTGACTCAAAGTCATGTATCTGACTTGAAATACATTGGGAAAGTGCTTTTTGGGTGTATATCATGGAAGCAGAAATAAACAAAGATTGGTATATGGGCTGCACTGTCAGTGCCATGCAAATCCAGCTCCTGTTCAGACTCAGAAGCATGATCCTTCTTTAGTCAAAAAGGCAGAATCCCCATTTAGGTGTTTCAATCCATCTCCTGATTAGAATTGTGTGAAGGAGAAGGAAGGTGCACATGACCCTCTGTTCCCTTCACCCTCCATGAATTGGGGCTGAACCTCTGTGGCAAGAAGCCTTCTCCTGTACAATTTAGAAACCCAGGATTCTAAATTGCACAAAAAGCTTATGCCAGCAGAGAAAGGTTTTAGGTACATAATATGCACAGATTAATGGAAGAAGGTTAATCTGTTCATTTATATAAATCACTAAAATGTCTTGAAGTGCTAATCATGCTCAGAAAGCAGTGAGTATACTGAACTGGCATTTGTGTTCTCTAACCTTATATTCCAAGTCTTCATGTCATATCAGTCTAGTTGGCAAATCCAATCTTCTCTGAAATAGTTTCAATTTTCTTACAGTGTTTTCCTTATTTGTAATCTGCCACATACAATGAATACTAAACCTAAACCTTTACTTTTTGGTTTGGATCCAGACTTAGTCAAAATTTAGAATAGACCTATTGGGAAATTCAGCTGTGACTAAGTTAAGTCTTGTATTCAGCGGGTCTGCTCTAAATACAGTTAAGTCTGAGTCCAACCCCATGTAATAACTCTGGTAGAAAGTAGAGACTCGCAGAGTGTGATGCAGAATTTATTTATTTATTTATTTATTTATTTATTTATTTAAAACTGGTTTAGACCATCCCTTACTGTAGACTCACGATGGTTTAACTAAGTATAGAGTTAGAGGCTATTCACTATCTCCCTAAAGAAGAGAGGGGATTAGAATACTGCATATTAGGAATTTGGTCATTCATTCATTTGTCCATTTAAAGTATTTATATGCTTCTCCCTCTGTGAACCCTCTGTGAATCAGAGCACACTTCTGTTTTTTTATCTGTCTTTGTACACATCCTAAGTTTTTATTTTACAAGCTCTTGTAAAAGGAAAAATTGAAATCTCTCTTAGCTAACTGTTACATGAGTTGATATGTAATTGCTTGAGTAAAAATACCCTTTGGCACAGCTGGGGACTCAGGTCAAGCGACTCACTCCCAAGTCCAACTCAAGTTGTGTCAGCTACTCGACTCAAACTCAGCTTGGGATGCAACACAACTCATGATTTCTTTTTTATTTTATATTGTAGTTTTGTATTTTTAATCTAATGTTTATATTTTTTTAATTTAAGATTATAATTATTTTAATTTATTGTTGTAAGCCACCCCGAGGCTTCGGCGAATGGGGCAGCATAAAAATGTTTTAATAAATAAATAAATAAATAAATCTCTGCATTTTTTATGACCAAGTCACAGTCTACATTTTTCACACCAGCTCTTTTTGGCATGAGGGAGGTGGTGGGAGGGAGGGAGGGATGCAGGGGAAGGAGGAGGGGGCTGCAATATGGGCGAAGGCTTCCACTCTTTTTGGCTCATTTTCCTCTTCACTGTAGGAAGCACAACAGGGCTTCTCCTACCCGCTGCCTATGCTCTGATTCTGCCCATTTCCAGGGAGGAACAAAAAACGAACTTAAATAAATCACTGATGGGGGGTGCCTCCAAAAGTGGGGGTGTACTGTATGCACTATTAAGCCATTACAAGTGCAGATGGGACCCCCTCCCCACCCACCAGACTTGACTCAGACTTGGAGTAAAAGACTTGAACACATCACTGTCATTTGGTTTGCAATCTGTATACGAATTTTCCAACTTTGTAAACTGATTCATAAATTCAAGGGAAAGTACTTGAAATGTGAAAAAAGAATGTGGGAGAGATTGAAATTGACAGATTTGTGCAGTCAGGCAGAAGTTTAATTACCCAGCATTTAAACATTTAGCTTTGAATCCCTATCTATTCAACTAACTTTTTTTTAGATAAATAACTAAATTGGTTAATTAAGATTGCCACTTCTTTTTTCTGTAACAGATGTCTCATCTTTAACATCTATATTTTATGCCATTACAATATGATCATTTCGGCACAAGAAATAAGTCTACATATTAAATTTGGAGGGTGCCAAAATTTGAACATTTTGTGGTGGGGGTGTTGGGAAGAGTTCCTTTTGATAAGAATTTACCAAAAGTGGCAAATGTCTACTTGCCTTTGTCTGAAATTTGACCATGGGAGAAAGTAAACCTGAGAGATTCGTCCATTCTGCAAATAAGGGTCAGCATGGCACAGTGTGAAATATCAGCTGAGTGAAACATTTCTCAAATCTTTGGGATAGGGCTGCATCATGAAGGCTGAGACGTGAGAGCTAAACAATTCTATGAATAAAATAAATGGACCAACCCTTTGTTCATGTCATTCTATGTGGTATACCAGTATGGTGTAGTGGTTAGGGTGTTGGAATGGGATTTCCAAGACTGAGGTTCTGTTTACCACTTGGCCATGAAACTAGCTGGGTGGCTTTGGGTCAGTCATAGACTCTCAGTCTCACTTACCTCACAGGGTTGTTGCGAAGATAAAATGAAGAGAAAGAAGGCTATGTAAGCCGCACTGAGTTCCTTGTAAGAGGAAAAGAAAATGGGATACAAATGTAATGATAAATAACAAAGCTGTGCGAAGACCAGTCTCCTTGACCTAGGCATCTTTGTATTTGAAACAGGTGTGTGTTACTTGAGGAAGATCCTGACACCACAAGGCTTCATCTGTATTTGCACAGTCAATTCTACGCTGAATAACATTTTTTGTGGGGGGCGGAATCTCACATCATATAGTTTTATGAGGAGAAAAATGATTTGTATGCCTAACATATACTGCCACTGCCACTCTACACTCCTTGGAGAAAGGATAGAATATGAACATGGTGAAAACAAGAACAAAAACAAAGTGAAGATTGTGCTTGTTCAAGGCATTCTTTTATGTTCCCAGCCACACCTGCAGCTTTTTGATCTTGTTTTGAAAGAGGTTGAGCTGTTCATCACCAAGGCTGCATTTTTAGCAGAGACATTTGCTTGCATTATTAATTATTATTATGAAGTTTATTAGCTAAAAGAAGAGAAGGATCTCTCTTTATTTGTTCTTTCTGTAAGATTGGCACAGGGATATGATGACCTCGTTTTCTGATTGTAGGCTGCAAATTACGTTTGGAACAGAGCAAGATGCTGAAACTGTTGCTTATGTAAGCGCAGGATTTTCCTTTAGGGCAGGCAAGAGGGCTGCATTTCATATTCTTATTACGAACTTGAGGAACTCACAGTGTAGGGATGATGGTGGTATCAAATGGTATCAAACAACTTATATAGTTCTGATGGCATTTCAAGTATCATATTGTTGCCAATCACAGCACCCCCAAACACCCCAAAAATAGTTGGCCAATGGGAGGCCACATAGGAAAAAACACAGCCATATTGAATTTCCTGTCTCAGAAGGGAGCAGGGATCAAAACAAAATGAACTTTGTGTAATCCACAGCTATCAAACTCGCCTGACCTTGAATACAGTAATCAAATGGACACCGGAAACTGGTTATCACTGCCATGAAAGTTGCAAATGTGCAGGGAGAAAGAACAGGGCAAGCCTGTGTGAATCTCGACCAAATAAGAAATAGACATGGTAATGTCCAGTCCTTGACAGAAGAAAGGACTCTTTGAAGCTAACAGCAGTGGGGGTGTGGCTACATTGATGTATTGATGCATCAGAAGTGTATTAGGTGACCTAATTGCTTTGTTGTTGTTGTCGTTAGTTGCGAAGTTGTGTCCAACCCATCGTGACACCATGGACAACATTCCTCCATGCTCTCCTGTCCGCCACCGTCTCCCAGAGTCCACTTAAGCACACACTGACTGCCTCAGTGACTCCATCTAGCCACCTCATTCTCTGCCATTCCCTTCTTCTTTTGCCGTCTATTGTTCCCAGCATTAGGCTCTTCTCCAGTGAGTCCTTCCTTCTCATTAGATGGACAAAGTATTTGAGTTTCATCTACAGTATCTGGCCTTCTAAAGAGCAGTCAGGGTTGATCTCCTCTAAGACTGACTGGTTTGATCAGGGACTCGCAGGAGTCTCCTCCAGCACCACAATTCAAAGGCCTCAGTTCTTCGGCGCTCAGCCTTCCTTATGGTCCAGCTTTCACAGCCATACATTGCAACTGGGAAAACCATAGCCTTGACTATACGCACTTTTGTTGGCAGGGTGATGTCTCTGCTTTCTAGTATGCTGTTTAGATTTGCCATAGCTTTCCTCTCCAGGAGCAAGCGTTTCTTAATTTCTTGGCTGCAGTCTCCATCTGCGGTGATATAAAACACATGTACTGGGGTGCAACTTTCAAGACATTGATTTGAGCTGCATATCCCCTTTTGTCTCCCTTTATTCTATAGTGCACTAAAATAAAGCTGGTTTGGCTCTAATTCTCATCTCAGGCTCCTTTTGTCTTGGGATCTGGGGTCCACCCGGCTTACACTAAGGTGTTGACCGGCTGAGTTCAGTAACAATCTCTCAAATGCCCCCTACAAAAATAAAAAGAAAGAGAAAGTCTTCTATATATGAGAAAGGATAGTTACCCTGTGCCTTCGGGTTATGAGTGCATTCATGTCACAATTCTGGGAGAAGGCAAGGAATTCAACTTCCTGAGAACCAGGAAGGAGGGGAAGGGTTGGAATCTATGAAAAAATACTGTTTTCATGTGTTATGTTATGGGTATATACTTTTGTATCCTCTGCAATATTACAATGTAATTGAATAAGCCAGTCTGCCTAAAACCATTGCGCTTGCTGTGGTTGCTATTGCTTAAGAAGCTTCAGGCTGGGCTTAAAATGTGTGTGTGTGCAGGGGGGATTGCTTGGATTGGTCAAGAGGGCCTGTAAAAGTGGTGCACTTACGATGGCTTCAGTTGGGAGTTCTGTAGAAGAACATGGTTGGCCAAGATCATGGAAATGTCTGTTGGAGAGCATCATTTGGTTGGGGCTTTTCCCTCTTGTGAGGAACCCAGGCCATAGCTCCTTTTTATCCTCACAAAATCCTGTGAGGTAGGTTGGGCTGACAGTCAGTGCCATCCAGTGAGATTCATGGCCAACTGGGGACTAGAAATCAGATCTTCTGGGTCCCTAGTCCAACACTCTGCCCACGACACTACAGTGGGTCACCATTCCGAAAGCCAGGGGCAAAGGAGAGTTGAAGAGACTGCTATGCAGCAGCTGTTGATGTTGGTGAGGGATTGGCTGAGGGGCTATTTGGAGGCATCTGAGAGGAGTTTGTTAGCATTGAAGTCTCTCTAATTAATTAATTAAACCAATGAAATTTTTACCTATTGATTTGTGCATTGGTAACCATGAATATTTTATTTAAGTGTATTTAGCAAATACCACCATTAGCTGACAAGTAATGCCCTGTATAATTGTGTATATCCTTCCCTTAATAAACCTTTTATTGTTTTCCATGTTGCCTCTAATCATGATGGTAATTCCATGCTAATGCCTTAGTTATTGGGCTACTGAGATGTGTTAGATGCAAAGCGTTTATTTTGGTTACTGAGGCTTCATGGGTAACAATTTATTTTTATAGCTGAGAGAGGCTTGTTGCAGAGTGTTCCATAGACGCAAGTCTCAGTGTGTTAGAAAGGGCATAGTGGCAGGAACCTACCTGGTTTCCTCCTATCTTCTGGGGCTATTGAGGCTTGCCATCATTAGGAATGAAACAGAAAACAGAACCGTCAAAATGTTACTTCCCTTGTACAAATATTTGGTGCAGCAACACTTGGAATATTGTCGGATTTTTCAGGACACTTGTCTGCAAGTGGGAAAATATGCCATCAATGCATATATGATAAATGTACTGCTTTCTATTAAAATGCATTGAAAATTTTATAAAGACCAAAGGGTCTGTTTAACCAAAGTTATGCACTATTAAATCCATTGATTTCAGTCAGAAAGAGTTAAGCACATGTTTAACACTTCCATTAAAATCAAAGGAATATGGATTTCACTCCTATGCTTTTGGGCTATCTCAGATTTGTGGGCCTCAGACACAGAGATTTCTGTGGCATTGCTTCCTTTGCTGAAGATGCAGCTGGAGCAGTGTAGCCCAATGGAAGCTATTAAACTTTCAGGGACTTGGGCAAGGTTATAGGCAAGCTGACCCTGATTCGCCATTTGTAACTGGTCTCTTTCATTTGTTATAGCTGGGTCTCCCTCTAAATTGCTATACCCCTTCTCCTTTGTAAACGTCAGTGCACTATGTCCTACCACTTCCATTCCCACTACTGCTCTGGGAAGCCATGGGGCAAGGGAGGAGACTCTGGAACCCCAGCAAGGCTGGGGTCAAAGGCTTTCTTCATGGCCTCAGGTGAGGATTCCACAGGTGGTCCCATGTCTTCTTTGGGACTAAGTGTGAAGTGGGATTGAGGGATTACAATCCTCTTCCTCCAAAAAAGTCTTCCTTTTGCTTGGATTTTAATCATTTAATTATCTTACGTTGCAGGTACCCTTCCCCACAGCCCTCACACAATATGGGTCCATTTAGCTGGCAGGAATCAAAGTGTCATCAGGAAAGGTCAAAAAAGAAAGCAATGAGTAGGTTTTTGCCCAGACATTCTTTGGTAGGTTCCCTTTTTCTGTTGGGTTCAGGGGGCAGCATACCACTGAGTACCACCGGGGCTAAAAGATGCACATGAGACTCTTCTTTTGCTGGGCATTCCTCCCACTGCCTCCTTAACTATTATAATATAATTTCCCTGCAAAATCACATGAAACATCTTTTTCATTCAGCATGCTCTTCTCCATAATGGTGAACTAGAAGCTTCTGGGAAGCTCACAGACAAAATGGCTAGCCCTCCTCTGCGGCTGTTCTTCACCAGCTGGGATTTAAGGGCATGTTGCACTTGATCTTCTTATCTTCCATGCACGCAATCCAACCCTCTTTTAAAAACATCTAACCTTGTGTTCCTTTCCACATCCTGTATAAATTCATTCTGTGTGGAAAAATTCTTTCTTTTTACTCTTTGGCATCATCAGAGTCTAAGCATAGAACCTCCCATAAGTTTATATGATCTTTTGATCAGAGTTTTGAGAGCATTGTAGCCTCCAACAAATGAGGAAGTTCTCAATGAAGGCTGTACTGTCATGAGTGCACACTTGCTGTGAATCCATTGAGGTGAAGAGTCATGGTGGGTGATTGAATGGAATATGACCTCTTGAGTCTGATCTACATGTTTCTGATTCCTTGCAAGTTCATGGGGAACAGATACATGCTCATCAAGCAACCGTTTCTAAAAATTCTCTTCCCTTTAGTGCTATTTTTAAACAGAGGCACCAGGTTAAATATTCCAGATTTAAAGAAACAGCTGCTATTTTTGATGATGATTTATTATTGTCACTCTCCTTACTGTTTTGTACTTTATTTCTTTCCAAACCCCCTATGAATACCATCTGGCCAAAGTGATTTACTGCAGTTGGATTTCAGTGTGTTGCTCCATGAATCTCCAAATTAAGACAATGAAAATATAAGATGAGAATCTTAATGATGGCTCTATTAGGCTGAGGAATAATCTTTCAAGGAAAGTTTGCATCACTTGAGACATTTATATAGCGAGACTGAGTGAAGCACTGGAACAGTACCCCGCAGGGAACAATTCTCTTCTGAAGTCTAGGATAGGACATGTGAAAAATGTTCACATCACGAGCATTTCCTTGAATTTAGTCCATTTTGCTGGCTGTATGACACACCCTTTGGGGATTCTCCTACCTTCATTTATCTAATAATGCTATGTGTCTGGCAGAGGAGACCACTGACCATGCCCTTTTTAAGGTGGAAGGCAACCAGGGAGATCAAGGTACAAGCAGTCTTTAGTAGAAAAGCACAAACATCTACCGAGAAGTGCCAATAGAAGAATGCTTGAGTGTGCTATAGTGAGAACCAGTGGCATTTCAAGATTATAGTGGAGCTTTGGAGAAATGGGTTCCTGCAGGGAACTACCTAATCCTTAGTAGAAACACATCAAAATCTGTTGATGTGAAATGCCATGGAAGGGATAACCATGCCCAAGAATCTAACTGATTATAAAAAACAACTGAAAATGTTCCTCTCATAACCCCTAATGGAGTGTAAATGCAATCTCATTATTGGAAAAAAGGTTACAGTCTTGATGTTGCAATCTCACCAATTGCGTCCTTTTGGAAACAAATGTACATGAAGATGCACTTTTTTAAGAAGAAAAGTTGTTCTTTATTTAGAGGGGTGAAGAGTGCATATGTACACATGCTTGGAAATATTTTGAATTTTCTTCTTCAGAAGTATATGCATGAATAAGGCGAAGTGAATATAAAGATGAAAAAATGGAGAAACTTGATCAGTTCAGTCATCTCTAGTTAACTACATTCAATGTCTTCTCAGAAAAGCATGAATCTATTTCTATTCTGTGTCAGTTTCACATGTCCATCCTAAGTCAAATTTCCTCATTTGTTATATGAATTGATCTTTTACAGATTACGTATGCACACCCCTTTTGCATTCAGATCTCTGTAATATATGAATTTCTGTATCCAATATGCAATCAAAACATTCTGGGAAATACACCATCCAAAATCTGATGGTGTTCTGAAACTATGTATAAATATGGAAATGTAGATTAGGTTGGGTTTTCTCCCATTCCTCATAGTTTTTTTTTTTTTTTAATTTTAGGGAATGATCCTGTGGCCCCTAGATGCTGTTGGGGAGGGAGGCATAGAATCATTCAGATTTCCAGCTCTAAGGTATGGGAGAGTGCGTGACCTCAGAGGTGGGGATTAGACCTCTCATCCCCTTCCTGCACCCTTGCACTAGAAAGAAAAGAACTGTAGTGGCTGCTGCCCAAAATTAGAAAAGCAACCTTGTAGGTTGCAAGTGTGGGTGAAGGAAACTGGAATAACCAGAATAAGAGATATCTTGCTAGCACTCCAGCCTCCTTCCATCCCTTGCTGAAGCACTCTTCAGAAACAGCCTTCCACAAAAAATGCACAGCAGAAAGAATGAGGAGGCAATGGTCAGATCCACTGCTTCTTCCTCTTTACCCTGGATGCCCATAGTGCTCCAGGTTCAGGTGCTTATGGGTGACTGGATTGTATTGAGGCCTTAATCCCTATTTTGGCCTCCTTCTTGGTTTATTATGCTGATCGTTCTGTCCAAGAACCTCTCAACCACAGAACAGTGCTGAATGTCATGTGTAGGCTCAGCTACAAATTGCATGATTGAATTTTGTGGTTTTAATGCTTGTTTGTTTTAAGAAATAATTGTTTTTATCTGGTGTGCTCATGGACAATAGTTTGAGAACATAAGCTGAGAAGCAGTAATGTTCTGAATGAAGTATGACATAAATGCAGTTTGCAGCTGTGTTGTCAGTCCTGCAACTTCTCTCTCTCTCTCTCTCGCTCGCTCGCTCGCCTGCCTGGTGGGGACACTCTAGTCTGGGAAGGTGCACCATTTCTGTCAGATTTTGAGAACCACTGCTCTGCTCACAGCGATGCTCTCATTAAAGTCAGAATTAAAAACAAACAAAAAACCCATCATCATTTTAGAACAGGAAGCAAACTTTTCTATTCTAACAGAGCATAAACACTCATCTCAAAAACCCAACAGGTAGAAACCCAATTTTGTATAAATCCAGACCTAATATTTGGAGATCAACTTTACCACATTTAATTTTTTGCTTCTGTAATTGTAATGCAAAGTAGCATATATTTAAGATTTTGTAGGAGTCTTGATAATCCCCATTCACCCCAATGTCAAATTGCTTTCTGAAATTCTAATGTATGATATTCTGCATTGATTCACTTTCTGGCATTTGTTAGATTTTACTGTTAGGGTGGGCAACCTGTTGCCCTTCAGCTGTTTGACCCCCAGCCCCATTAGCCTTAGCTCCTGGTGAGGTATCATGGGAGCTGTAGGTCAAAACCCATGGGTAGCAACATTCCTATTTTAAACCCTCAAATGAAGTTGATGATCAGTATAAAAGTAGCTATTGCTCTATATTTTATAAATTAAATGACTTCACGACTAGCAACAACATTCCAAAGTACACTGACCGCATGGTCACTGGGGGTTGTAGCAGGCACTGTTCTGCCCCTTCTGCAAATTTCAGTACAGTACTGTGTGACTGGTGTATGTGTTATTGTAGTTCATAATCTCTATGCAAAGAGATATGAGTGAGTCAGTGGGAGGCAGCCAAGAATATGTGGATTGCTAAATCTTAATTACAAAAATGGGTAGGTGGGGGAGAGAGAAACAACCTCTCAATCAGTCTGAGTAGAATCTGATCATTTTCTAAAGCACTGAGTTGGAATCCAAGACAAATGTGAGGGTTGGTGTACACCTTTAGAATCCACCACTTTAGCCTGCAGGTGGGACAAACAAGCAAACAAATCTAACACTTCAGGTAGTTCAGTCCATTTGCTATAGCACTAGTGTTCTAACAGAGAGTCGTACTAGGGATCAACCATAAATGTGCCGTACAGTTCAGTCGCCATCCTCTGTCTTTCTGCTGCATGTTTAGACCAGCTCTCAGTATGTGCTCCTGGTTTGCTGAATGCCTTCAGGAGAACAGCATGGATATGTGAGGACAGCCAGTTATTTTTCTTGCCATTGTCCCTTGCTGTCATATGTATGGGGAGTCCCCACAATGCTAGTCTGCATCAAAACATGGATTCATAGCCACAAGCATTATTGAAATATCAGTGCCTTTGGATGAGGATGATGTTTGCTCTCTAGGAAGTGACGCTATGGATCCAGCTAGCCATGAACTATCTACTTTAATTGCCAGAGGCTAAGCAAAGTTTCAGTGAATCCCACAGCCTGAGATCCTTTTTGATGCCAGGAATTTGCATCTTCTTTTAAATCATATTACCAAAATGTTATGGCTTCTGCACACTTGATGAAAAATTGATATAATATGCATGTGGATTCCACAATAGAATAATCATTAATATTTAGCAATATTTGCTATGCATGTTAAAGGTGATGGTCATAGGGAAATCCAAACTCATGGTTATTCTGTAGCCCTGAAGGTACTCAGGCCTAGAAATGCACAAATCAGTCTCTATCAGGTCCATGCCAGTTTTGATGTATTCAAGCATAAATCCATTCTGCCTAATTTCTGAATTATTCTGTTAATTTTTTTAAAAGCATGAACGTTTGCATGTATTTTTATATACAACTTCTGTTTATTTATATTTTCAGATAATTCTTGAAGTAAGAGCAATATTATAAAATCTGTATAAGTGTACAATGTGAAGAACAAATCTATTCTGATCCATGTATTAGTCCACAATGTACAAATCAGGCCACTTCACTTTAATATATGGATCAAATTAATATATGCAGTATCTCTACCCAGGTAATCAAAACTGAAACCATAAGGTGGGAGGTTATCATCTCCAAAAGAATGGTAGATGTGTATGAAACAATGAGTCCTATTTCTGATCTATATTCATTTTGACTTTGACAAAAAATGTTTCTGAACTGCCCTGAGGTGGGATACAGAAAATTCACCTGTGATGTGTATGTAGCATAGTTAATGTTGGCTGGCAACATACACATATTGTTTATTTTATTTGCAAGATTGCCATGTCAGGTTTTACCCCAAAATATTAAACTCAAGATGGTGTTTATAAAAACCTGCCATGCCAAGCTTGCAGGGCAGCGCTCCTGAGAGAGGTCGCATGCAATATGATTTCTGATGCCTGAGCATAATGTTGTAAAGTAAGTTTCTATTTTCTCACTTTGCTAGGTCATCAGGTCACCAGGTCTCCTGTGAGATAGATTGAACTTGTCCCCGAATGAAGAGCACTCTATCCAGTGTGGATGCAGTTTCGTGATAACGAAAGGTGGTGTTAAAAGCCTAGGCGGGATCAAAACAATTCTCACAGGGCAAGGTGAACAGCTTAATTTATTGGAGCTCTAATAGGCACATTTTCATTACCATAAATCTGTATGGCATACATACTCTCGCGCATGCATGCACAACATTTCCTCCACACAGCTCTGTTTCCCTGCCTCCTGGAAAATGTCAGAGCCATCTCCAAACCCATTAGCCCATTGTGAAAGCAAGGTTAAAACTGATGCATTAGTGGAGGTCATACATTATCGTGTGTTCTTATCCAGTCATTTTCATGGCCATCCTAGTTACAATTATGATATTAACAACAATAAAAATCCTGATAGGAAGAACAGTGCCTATAAAAGCAAAACATGCATGGAATATGGGATGAAACAGCAGCTGTTGAGAAGGAATTCACATTTCCTGCTAAAATGGCACAACTCCATGTGCACATGTATGACAGAGACTTGTGCAGCCCTGCACACAAAATTCACGGCAGGGATGGAGTGTGGCTATGGCTGAACAGTCCACCCCCAAGCTCTCTGTGTCAGTGCTGCTGTCATGGGCCCACCCATTTTGCCCTTTTTCATGTAGAGAGAGGCATAGAAATAGGAAAGAGCCATGATTGCTCCCAGCACAATGTCATGTGCCATGCATTGACCCCACCATGAGATGGATGGATGGATGGATGGATTTGGGTACTGCTAGGGAAGGAGCTTGTTCCTCCAAGTACATTTTCCCACATGTTAGGCCCCTTGGGGGTCAGGTGGTACCAGGAAATGTAAGGACAGCAGCCTCAGATCACAGATCAAGATAACATTTGAGATTCCTTAAAGAGCAAGCTCCACTTCCTAGAAGCATCCAGTGCGACTTCATTGGCCAAACAGGGAACTTCCATGTGCCAAAGGTGCCCCATCTCTGCTTCATAAATTGTAAGGCAGTGCATAGAATTTGTTCTTCTCTGACTTAAATATTATCCAGAATCTAAAGTTTAGGACAATGTATAAAACACTGCCATTCTCTTAAACTGTAAGGATTGATTCATGTATTAACACTTAGGAAATGGCATACTTTGTTATAACAAACTTTTGGGAAGTCTTGGAGGGGAAGTAAAAAGGTAGATTCACTCCCATCCACTGTGCATTGAATCTAGTTATCCAATTGGACCCATATCTCTGGCTTTATATGCAAAACTATAGCTGCTTTGTTCCTTAGCAGGTCTTGGCATTTGTGGTGGGAAGAAGGCATGGGGAAGGGCAGACTGGAGAACACTGGGGCAAAAACCCTGCGGTATCATGGAAAGACCCAGGGCTTTGTTTCCCTACCCTGAACTAGGACTCATCCCTAAGAACCACTCTGCCTTATAAAATCACAGGAATCCAGGAGTAATAGATCTTGAATGGTATTTTCCTGTCTAAGAATTATTTACTACTGAGAGTTGTCCCAACTTTTCCAACCCTCAGTAAACTATTTCATTATTTCTTGTAATACAAACTTGCAAGCTGCCAAAAACATCCAAGCTTATTTTATTCTTATTCCTTGAAAGATGGTGAGGATTAGATATCAAAGCCTCAGGAGGTTAAAATATACCATAAAGCTGTCTGGTTTCCAACTGCTTCTGATATATTCTTGTTTCAAACCCTCATTGAAGTTCATTATGATATGAGATCTGAAAATTAAATGATCTGATTGGCAGTTACAGTTTGATAGCTGCGCAGTTATGGAACAGTGATCATGTGGGTAAGACATAATTAGTCTCATCTTCTTAATGTTAGACAGAAAATCATTTAATCATCAAGTTCCTTTTTTATATTATAAAGCCTCTGCAGGGAGAGGAAAAAAAGGAGTCACAAATATAAAAGGGAGAAGGGAAGTGACTCATCCATTTTTAAATATAACATTTTGTCCATGAGGCACTATTGAAGCAGAACAGAAGCAAAATTGTAGCCAGCCTCATGAAAGAGATAATGAAATTGTAGCTGTATAACTCCTAACTTCCTATAAGTGCAGATATTAACTTTCATTGTTCTGGTTTTGTTCTTGGGAAGTTATATTGGGGCCATAAAGACTCTCAAATTTAAGTGTTAAAGGCACTGCAAGCTTGAATATAATGGAGAATTCAATATTATGTTATATCATAACTCATAGCTATGAAACACAGTGTTTCTAAGCAGATTACGGTGTATTTACAGGAAATGCCGAAATAAAAATAAGTTCCATGACTAGGGTAAAAAATAGATTTTCTCCATCACCCTAATTCTCCAAACATCAGGATGAAGATTGCCATGCCTCATTGCCTGTGTTTGCATTCTTTTTCCATTTTGTTGAAATGGGAGAGTCTTTTTGAATGGAGAAAATGTGTACTTGACCCCCATAAAGGGTAAAAGCGCACATTTTTCTGGCCAGAAAAGCATGCTCAAGAATTTGTCAGCACGTCCAGAGAACACACTCTCTTGTTTTGTTTACATTTGGGGTTTCTAATGGAACATGTTTAATGATTTGCAAAAATAAAATTTGCATTCAATCCTATCCCTAGTCCAACAGATATAATCCGCTCACCAAAAATAGCCTGGAAATAGCTTAATTGTGCTCAGAATGTTTCTGTATTTGGAGGTCATGAACCCATCTCCATCAAATCCACCAAGCAGCTTCCCAGCTGTTTTTAAATGTTTCCTTTTAGGAAAAAGTAAGGTGAACAGTCATGTGGTACTTCAAAAATAAAGAGGCAGGTTGCCCACCTGAAGGAAAGAAATGAGACTGATGTCTGACCCAGTATTGTCAGAGATGATAGTACTGGTCATTTGCTCATCATATGGAGACAAAGAGGTTGATCTTCATGCGCAGCAGCATGTGTACATCATGTGCAGGTTTTTCAATGGAGGACAACAAGTAGAGACGAGCTCCATTAAAGTCAATAGATGTTTGGCACAGAGCTCAAGAGAAACATGCACGGCCACTGACTGGGCAAACTTCGTTTGTTAGGGAGATTAGGATGGTTCATAGATGCCCATTTACCTGAAGTGAATAGCCAGAAGATAGACAAAGTATCTTTTTGCAGTTCTTGAAATGTAAATCACTAGAGCTTAGAGAATGGGAGGGGAGGGAGATGGACTGTGTTGGTGGCCATAAAAAACAGTTTGAGTTAGTTGGTGCCAGTGATACTTCCAAATTCAATCACAAAGAGAAGCGCTTTTTCCAGGAAAATTTCACATATGGCTCAGCTTACCTTTATGTCAGAAAAATGTGCACTGTCATGTTTAGTCCGTGGCAAAAATGTGTGTTTTAGGGTGTACACTTAAAATTCATTCCAAAATGCCATTTTTTTCTCTAAAGCCAAACCAAAAAAAAAATCATAATTAAAAATGGGAGTGAGGTGAAACTTGCAGAATTTAGACAAGTTCCTACCTTGCTCATACTGTTAACCTTATATATCACCTTACATCAAAATGTGATGCTCTCTCTCCACATATCTAGCACTACTTAGAGAGATGTTGTATGCACCCAAATTAATGTATCCAAAGTCACTGGATGCACTGAAATCCTACTTCAGGGACCTGTCGGCTCCTTATTTCTTCATCTGGATGTTACATAGTATTTAAAATGGGTGCATGGCATTGTCTGGTCATCATCCTGATGTGTCAAGTGACCTTTTGTCACAGCTCCATAACAGAATATTATTAACTGATTCAGCTGAAAGTGACAAACTTATTTTCTTCCTATTTTTTGCCCCCAGGCATTCACTGATAGGCATCCATGCTCCTATATCCAGAGCACTAAAAGGCTGGGCTGACTCTTGGTCCTGATGCTTGGTCTGCAGTACCATCTCCCTCATATACCCAGTAATTGCATATTGTTGTAGGAGTGCTAGAGATTGGTGAGTACGGATGGTAAGTTTACCATATTTCATTTTATCTCAATGCAGCTGGTGCTTAAAATGCAAAGCAACCAGAAAGGAGCCTTATGAAAGCATTCAAAAAGGGTTCAAGTGAACATACAAGGAAAAGGATACTCAGTGTTCTTAAGAGCATGGAGAGTGTCCAAAACTACAAAAAGATCTCTTCTTCAAACAGTTGCCATGCACATGATCGTCCTCTTCTTGTGGAGGGTGACTGGAGAAGAGCACCTTCTGTGCTTAAGAAAGCAATCCAGGCAGCAATAGTTTTTCTCATGCATTCACTGTAACTCGTTTGTAAATTCCTTAATAGGGCTGTGGTTACATTGAGTTAGCAAGGGTACCATCAGTGTAATTACCTTTGGATGGAGCTATCTTAATATTTTTTATTTCTGGGACTGTGTAAGGTCTCTTGTGATGGGCCACCAACTCTATATAAGTCTCCCCCACCCCCATTTTCAGAGGTATTTTGCTTGACAGCAGCTTGTTGATTTTGGCATGGATTCTGCATAGGAATGGATGAGCATTTAGTATTTTTTATTTTAGAAGAACCTGGCAAAATTCATGAATTGCTCCATAAGCAGGACAGGAAAAATATTGTTGAAAAATCCAAGTGTGGGAGAAAATGAATTTGACAAATTCATCTATCTAGGCAGAGGGCTTTGACTGCTTACTGGTTAAGAGTCTGCCTTTGTACCCCTGTGATTCCAAATATGTTGGCAGTGCTGAATTAGGGCCCCCCTTCTTTTTCCCTCCTGACAGGATACTCTGCTTTCATAGCTGTTGTGGGAGGAAGGTACATCACAGCTGTCTCCATGCTGGGAAAAGCGGTTCCTATTCAGTCTAGCCAGAATTGGTAAGATTTTTGTATTCATTTATTTTTGATCAGAATTTACCCACATTAAGGAAGGAAGGAAGAAAGGAAGGAAGGACTTGAGCTTTTTTTTCTTTTTTGAAAGCAGCAGAAGAATGTGAAACTTTCAAAAATGTGAAATGTAAGGTTAATTGTTCGAATGATATTTGTTTTGTAAGCCGCCCCGAGGCTTTTTGCGAATGGGGCGGCATAGAAATGTTTTAAATAAATAAATAAACTGACAAATTTGTCCATCTCTAGTCATGGCCATGCACAGATCCATACAATTTTTGTTTAAACACCCTCCTAATGATATTGGTATGTATATATGCATTATTATTATTATTATTATTAGTAGTAGTAGTAGTAGTAGTAGACGTAGTATTACATTTGTATGCCACCCCATATCCTACAGTGCTTTTTGGGCAGCTTACAATAAAACAAGACACTTGAAATTGACAGCTAAGATCATTTTTGCCCTGGTTTTAGTTTTTTCTCTATCCCTCTCCTAATTATCTTATCCATCTTGTGTGTGTGTGTGTGTTGGGGGATCATGTATCTTTTCCGAGTGGAAATGAATCAGTTAGCATAGAGACATTAGCTACCTACCAGGGGAGCTATGAATATTCATTGCCTTGATTACATAACCATGCTTTAATCAAATATTTTTGTTTACTTACTATATTGTGTCAATATTGTTTTCAATTATTGCACAGTCATTCTCAGGAAATGATTTCCCCTCAATCACATTTTAAACTAATAATTAAAGCAATTTAGTCTGTTATGGGACACATGGTGGCATTACATTCAGAATTCTAATGCCTCCATTTGAACCTGGTGCTCATTTTAAAAATGCATGCACTGAAGAGATTCCATGTGCCAAATATTAAAGCATCAAATGGAAGGGAAGATTAACACAAGGAACTTTCATGTGTGTTTTAATTTTATAAATAAAGAAAAAATTCAGGGGACTTTGAAATGATTCCAATGTTTTTCTCTTTAACTGGGACATTTACTTACTAAAAGAATAAATAGAAATCTTGATCTTCTGAAATTGTGCAATGCTAGGCATAGTTAAGTCCATTGATTTCAATAGGCTCATGCATGCTTAAGTATGCAAAGCAACAGGCTGTAAGTGTTGCTCAAAGAACTTTTTCTTAGTTTGTAACACTTTTAACATGAGATGCAGAATTAAGATGAGAGAACAAAGTCCTTGTATTTTCTAGGAATCCTGAAGTTTCAGTGACCAGGAAAAATGTTTACCAGCTACCATGGCAATTTCCTTCTTGCTAGTGAAGCTGGATTCCAGTGAGCAGCCACATTTTGATTGCGATTGTTGATGGGCAAAATGACCTCACTTTGATTTGTAAAAGAGCCTAATACTGATGGCTTTTAGGAATATTTGCTTTGTTTTCTCACTGAGATTTCTGTATTAACTCATAAGGTTGGGTGCCCTGTTTTATATTTGCTTAAAATGAGATCCTTTTTTTAATCTAAATCCTGGACAGAAATGGGTATGTGCAAATCAGAAAACAAGCATGCTCATTAAAGTTTTCCAATTTCATCCTCAAAGCTTCTTTCAACTTGTTTCTCAATGGAATTGTGTGTTTTGTGCATATTTTTGTACCCACTTGCCCAAATGTGGTCATCAATTCTGTGCCTTTTTAAGTGTACACATTTTCCTCTAGTTAAAGGAAAATATTTTTGTACATTTTTCAACTGTACCCAACTTCACATGCCTCCCCTCCAAATGTATGCTTTTCTTCAAACACTTTTTTGTTATTGTGTGAATAGCACTCTGAGAAATGTGCAGACTTCAGCTTGTGCCTAGGTCCATATTTAATTGCAGGGGTAAGATTGGGCTAATTTGGGTCAAAAATAGACTCACACTGGTATGTGTGCAGGGGGAGAGGACTGCAAATGCAATCCAATAAAGATTTTTTAAAAGTCTCTAAAGTTTGCTGGGCAAACCCAATGATGCTTTCAATCCTTGTGAGAAAAGGAGCTGTACCATCATGCAGTCTATCTAGCTAGGTTTAGGGCAGAAAGGAAACTTTCTAACTTAGCTCAGGTCAAAACCGGAGACTTTTATGAAAGGTTTTGCTAGCTTATCTAGTTTATTTTCCTCAACACCATTAGGCTATGGTGAGATAGAGGAGGAGGAGGTGCAGTTCCAAGAAGCCTTATTGATTTGAAGCAAATGCTGTAATCCCCATCAGGAACTAAAGTTTGCTGGGGAAGACCTAGCTTTGTTTTTTTTCCCCCTAGGGCTGGGTAGGGAAACTTGTATAGACAAGCTGTGAGATAAACTAAGGGGCAGTGTGGGTAGTGATTCCCTCCATTTGAAATACCACTGGGTTTTCCCACACGTACTTAAACCTCAAACAGCCCAGACAGGCTTGGCTACTGGGCAGTATATGAATGAATAAATAAAATCCTCCAAAAGAGTGTTTGCTTTGCTCTGTGTGAACATCAGCTTGTGTCCAGGCATTGGACAAAATACAGAATCTATTAAAGATATTTTCATATTGTTCAGGCTATGAGTGTGGTTGCTTTTATAGCCAACTGGCACTTCCCTACCAGACTTCCAAGGTTTGTAGAAGTGTGTTTGTGTGTATAACATCTTTAAGGGGAGAGAAGCCCAGAAATAGTTCAATGAAAACTGAATATGCTTAGAGGCCATGGAATGTGGATTCACTGTCGGAGGCCATGGAGTACTGTGGCGGAGGGAGGATGCAGTATAGTGGCTGAAATGCAGCACTCCAGGCTGCAACATTTTGTTGTAGTTCCCATTCACCTTCTTAAGCAATAAGTACACCATTGTAATCATTGTAAAACTGGTTAAATTCAGTAGTGCAAACATGACACTTTATGCCATAAGGAACTACAGCTGCAGCAAAATACAAAATGCTAAGACACATCAGCATTTTAGGATTTAGAAATTTTTATATCTGGATTCTAAAATCCAAGCATGCATTTGAAGTCTAATTGGCAGTTGTGATTGCTAACATAAATATGACTAAATTCCACTTCTATTACTTCCATTAAGTTGTATCTCTCTCTGTCTGACTTAGTTTCTAACATTTTAAACTGTGCCATCTATCAGTTTTAGTAACTGGGCAGGGTAGAAGGAAATAAATAAAATGAATATTTTCCTTAAGTATTTACTATAGGTTTGCATAAAAATGTCAAGAAATATAATTAGAGCTTCACTACCTTTAGAGAGAGAGAGAAAGGGAGAGAGACATAGAGGAATCAGCCAGATAGATTGAGTGCAGAAGAAGAGATTCTAAATATAAAAATGGAAAATTGTATTTCCTAATCCATTATACTCTGACTTTCTCATTTAAACTGGAACAGGAAACTTTAATAATTAATTTCTTATTTTTAGGGCCTTTGCAGGCCATTTTATTAGTACAGTACAAAATCCTGGATGTGATTAGGTTCATAGATTATCAGAGGGGAAATGGAGTCCTAATGCTTCAGCAGCTACAAATTATCTACTTAGTAATTTTGGACGGTAAGGTTATTTGGCTGTACCAAACACATCCATCACAGATCGTAATGCTTCCTGTCTTTCAAATGTAAATCTTGCACATTGTGTTGTATATTTGTTTGTATGTTTGTCTTCAGCTTTTGACAAACAGGTACTGTTTGGGCATATGAGAGAGAGAGAGAGAGATTGAGGAGAAATGCTCAGGTGGAAGACAAATGAGGAAAGTATTCCTTAATATTAACCATTTGTAGAGCTTGAGGAAAAATATTCAGGAGTCATGACCTCTCATCTCCATTTAGCACTTAGCACTCTACTTAAGTTTCTTGTTACCTCAAAGAGTAGTGGTCTGGGTATGCAATCTGTTCACTTAAATATGTTTCCATAACAGGAAATGCCTGCCTCTAAATATCGTATCTCCTCTAAGTCTTTTCTTCGCAGGACTAAGCATGCCCAGTTCTTTTCAGCCTCTCCTCACAGGGCTTTGGTCCCAGTCCCTGGATCATCCTTGTTTCCTTCCTCTGAACCTTTTCCAGTTTGTCCGCATCTTTCTTACACTGGATTCAGTACTGAAGGTGACATTTGGAAATAATGCTACTAGTAAGGCAGCCCTAAGTAGCTTTTGCCTCTTCTGTAGTCACATCACATTATTGACTCAATTCAGCTAGTCATCTACAACAATACTAAAATCTTTCCTGCTTATAGTATTTTTGAACCAGGTGTGCCCTATCTCGAGGCTTTGAATTTGGCTTCTTTTTCCTAATTGCTGAACTAGGCATTTATGCCTATTAAATTTCATGATTTGTTTTCAGCCCCGCCCTGTAACCTATCAAGATCACTTTGAATTTTGTTTTCCATGGTATTAGCTTTCCACCAAATTTTATGTAATCTGCAGATCTGGAGAAAAAAAACATTTTCTCAACCTCCTCATCTAAATCATTAATAAAATGTTGATAAGTACTGGGTTCAGAACTGAATCCTGTGGTGCCTCATTGGTGATCTCTCCACAGTTTGAGAAATGGCCACTAATAAACTGTCTTTCAGTTCAATTTTGTAGTCAATTGTGGACCCTATTGATCGTGGTTCCATCTAGTCCCATTTGAATACTAGTTTACTAGTCAAGATATCACGGGGTACTTTGTCAAAAGATTGGTTGAAGTCAAGATATATTATGTCCACAGCATTACCAGAATCCACAACTGAGTTTTTCTGAGATCAGATTAGTATGGCAGGATTTGTTCCTGACAAATCCATATTGGTATCTAGTAATCACTGTATTCAGTCAATCAATCAATTCTTTATTTGGTCATTGATCACCAAAGCAATCACTGCATTGTTTTCCAGGTGTTTGCAGCCTGGCTGCTTTATGATCTGCTCCAGAATGTTTCCAGGGACTGGTGTCAGACCTACTGGTTGTACTTTCTAGAATCTCCCTTTTTGCTCTTTTGTAAGATAGGGGCAACACTAGCCCTTCTCTACTCAACTGACCCATCCCCCTCCTCCTCAATACCATCATGTATATTCCAGCTATTCCCAGTGAAAGGATTCAAGGTGGACCACAACATTAAAAACTGATACTATGTAAACATAAATTTAAATATACAAAAGTTAAAATATACTTAGACTCAGGTGAATACCAAAATTACATAAAATACCAAAATTACAAATGCTAAAAATATATAGGCTAGAACTACTACAATGCACTTTCACAACTCCTGACTGTTGCCAAAGGTCTGTTTGAGCAGAAAGACCAATTTAGCTGCCCTGAGAAGGAAGTTCCAGAGCTGTGCGGCAGCGACTGAGAAGACCCCCTCCTGCATTCCCACTAAGTATGTCTATGAAGGTCATAGGATTAAGAGAAGGGCCTCCCAAGAAGACTTTGGGGCACGGGCAGGCTTATAAGGGAGAATATGCCATATTGGGCTTTATAGGTCATAACCAGGACTTTAATTGTGCCTGGAAACATTGAGAATTCCCCACTCACTGTATAGTTGCCTATGGATGTTCACCAACCCTTGTTGCTAGTTGCGAAGTCATGTCCGACCCTTAGCAACCCCATGGACTACACTCCTCCAGGCCTTCCTGTCCTCCACCATCCCCCAGAGTCCACTCAAGCTCACACCAACTGCTTCAGTGACTCCATCCAGCCACCTCATTCTCTGTTGTCCCCTTCTTCTTTTGCCGTCAATTGTTCCCAGCATTATGCTCTTCTCCAGTGAGTCCTTCCTTCTCATTAGGTGGACAAAGTATTTGAGTTTCATCTTAAGTATCTGGCCTTCTAAAGAGCAGTCAGGGTTGATCTCCTCTAAGATGGACTGGTTTGATCTCCTTGCGGTCCAAGGGAATCTTCTCCAGTCACCAGCCTTAACCTCCACTAAAATATGCCCTCAGCTACTTGTAAAAAAATTGTAACAAAATGTAACAAAATCAGCTTGTCAATGTGTTAACCTATGAACAACTGCTATTGATCTTTATTTAAGATCAATATCTTTAAGCCAAAATGCTCCGGGTTTTAATATTTTTATTGTATAATTTTTATATGCATTTGTTTGTTTTTGTTGTGAGCTGCCCCGAGGCTTTGTTGTGATGGGGGTGGCATAGAAATGTTTTAAATAAATAAATAAATAAATAAATAAATATTTAGAGTGTGAAAGAGGTGAAAGAAATAGGCAGCCTTTCACCAATCAGGTTGCTTGCTAAAAAGAATAGTACTTGGCCCCCTGCAATACCTCCACTGCCAGAAGCACAAAATAGGGTCAGGTTGGGACTCTATGGGCTAATATTGCTCTGGAAGCCCTATCAACTCATCTGATGTGACCTGTAAACCTAGCATGCTTAGGCCCACCCTCCTCTTTCTCTTTCCCATCCCCGTAATATCCTTTCAGGGCCAGACAAACTGGGCATGTGCAAAGGCATAGAAAACATGGAGTCAAGTTTCATCTAAGAAAATAAGAAGAGATGGATTAGTCTGGGGGTCCATTTAGACCTGCATTCTGCTCATACAATAGCATGTTCACACAGACACAGTAGCTGCTTACAGAACCTCTCATGTTGGAAATGGGTACAATAGCCAGTCTCACCTGTGTTCTCCAACAACCACTGTGCATGAAGAAAGTCTCTGATACCGGGTAGGTGCTTCCCCAGCACTTGGCCAGGGGGCAAGTTTGCCAATGGAGATGAGGGCCAACCTTGCAGTTGCATACATCCTTTCAAGATGGATTGATCCCTTTGTCCCCATTTCCCCAGCTTTCATGTGAACATGGATTATTCAAGTTCTAAGGTGCCAATTCATAGAATGTTAGTAAGGTCAGGAATGAGCCACAGAAACCACTGTTCAAAGGGCACCTTTGAAGATATTTTAATGTTGATAATATGCAATGCAATCTGGAATGAATGAGAGTGAGTAGAAAGATTTAAATTCAATGAGAAATAATGCTAATGGGGAGGAACACACCAGCTCACGGAGTTAAAAGTGGACTCTGTCTAATTACAGAATATCAGAGGTGTGCTGAAATGAATCCCAAGTAATGTATCCCTTTGTGAATATTACAGTCATTTAATTCACTCACTCTGTTAGGCCTTTTACTCCTATTAAAGCATTATTAATGTCTTTCATTTCATTTCATTCTAGTTACCTTCCTTTACAGGGCTGGGTGATTTGAGTTCAAACTTCTTACCAGTTCTGGCAATAGAATCAGTCAGACCCTCTCCAAACTCATATTTTAGCTGAGATTGGGGCCGCATGATAAATTTGTTTCAGTACTTTTTTGATCAGGACTTACAGCCTACAGACTGAACAAAGTCAGATGCAAACCAGCCATATCTCCCAATGCAAAGAATGCATGATGGGTTTATGTGCCCTTGCAGTCTTGCCCAAGTGAACCTTCTGGGCATACAATACTGTTCTTTGGAGCATGTTAGAAGGGGCCCAACATTATATATTGATGTAATGGCCCAGAATCTCCCCTTCCATGGAGGAACTCAGTCTACTAACTCTGGTGACAACTGAAGGCTTCTTCTCATTTACACTGAACACATGGATGGAAATATGGCTGCAGGACACTCCCCCCATGGGTGGTGTGATGCTGATACCCCAGCAGGTAATGGCATTCCACCCTCATTTATTTATTTACTCTACTTGTATGCTGCACCCCGTAGGCATAAGGCTCTGTGGTGGCTCACAACAATAGTAGTTAAAATAATGCAATTAACAATGCATTTGACAACACATAATAACAAATAAAAGACCAACAGTAAAAGAATAACATCAATAAATGAAAAGTAAAAAATGATAACTCAGGGGACATAAAAATAAGCACTCAATAAGTCAAACCATTAAAAACATCCTTGAGTAAAAAAAAATTAAACTTAAATAGATCAAGAGAAAATTGTCTGGCAGTGAAAAATAATAGTGCAGGAGCAGAATAGACAAATATTAAACCATGAGAACCAGTAAAAGCAGATCAACTCAGCTGCCGAAGCATTTACAGAAAAGGAACGTTTTGCCTGAAAGAGGAGAGGAATGATGCCAAGTAGATCTCAGGTTCTGATTGAGTTCCACAATCAGGTCACAATGCAGAAAAGGCCCTTCTGTTTGTCATTTCCCCCTTTACTTTGTTAGGGAAAGAAATATGGAGAAGGGCCTTTGAGGAGGACCTCAGTGTTTGGGTTGAAGCATATGGACACAGGTGGAAATAACTGGTGTGATGTTTGGAAAAGCCAGTCTTCAACAGCAGGTGCACTGCCCAATTTTGAACAAGTTGCAATGCCCACAGTGTTCTCAAAGGCAGCCCCACATAGAGCCCATTCCAGGTGCGAGGCTACCAGTGTGTGGATAACTGTAGCAAGGCTCCACTCATCCAAGTAGGGATGCAGCTGATAAACCAGCTGAAGCTGGTAGGAAGTGTCAGCTCAGGATCCAGGAGCATTCCCAGGCTGGGAACCATGTCCTTTAATCAGTGTGTATGGTTTGCTTCACAGGGCACCAAGTGAAGCTGTCCCTAAAATACTGCCCCAGATTTTTACAGTCTACTCAGTTTATTGCAATGAACTTTTGCATTGTAAAGAATGACCTTCTCCATTAGATGTATCACAGGAAAAGAGTTACACTTGTCCTTCAAATGAGGAAGTTCTTGCTTATCTTTCAAGTACTATATATGCAGTGCAGCCCTTATCCAAAAGATTCATTTTACTTTTCCTTTCCAAGGAGATGAACTGTAAAGAATAATTTGTCCCCCAGCTCTGTGAATAGCAATTTAGCTACCATTACATTTAATGGGATTTGGATTGTGAAATTTGCTCATATCCCTAAATCTTTGTTTTTCCTTCATTTTTACAAACCATTGGGCCATCTTATATAACCCAAAATTGTCCAGAAAGGAAATTTTCTTGATAGTTTGACTGTATGCTACATGGGGAAATAATGGTTTCGATTTTATCCATGGACTAATTTGGATTAAAAGAGATCTCCAGTGGGTCATTTAATCCATTCCTCTGCATCATGTAAAAAGCAAATTTCATTATCTATAAATGATCCCTGATAGCTGGCTTTAACTTTCATCTTTATACTGAAAATGATTTTCCAGCATTGCCAAGTATTTTGTTCCAAAGCAGTAATACATTAACAGTTATATACAGTACCAGATACTAGCTATGACATGCTAGCTATGTCATCATAATCCCATCTTTCCTTGCTTAGTCTTATAGATTAATGGGAATAAGATGAAAATGGAGCTGTCTTCCTCTTTATCATTCTTTGATGTTAGTATAAACAGTTTTCATGTCTTTATCTCAATTGTCATTTCACCCATTAGATCCATGCATGTGGTGGGGATGGAGTACTTTGATATGTACGCAGACGAGTGTATAGAGGGTGAAATTGACAAGGATATTTACAGGAGTGGAATATTCCTCTACAGGGCCATATAATGGGTAGGTGAACTTGTAACTGTATGCAAGTATGCAAGCGCTCTGATTTTTTTTTTTAATGCAACCATATTTGGGCAAATTTAAAGAAATTTAAATGTAAAGAGGACAAATCTATTTGTGAAAACTGCCACAATAACAAAAGAAGCAAACTGGCATATGAATATTAAATCCATCAAGATTTCACACAGATTAATAGAATGTCTCATACAAACTTTTATCAGATAACAAGCTCTGATTTTATCTTCCTGCATGAAACTTCATGGATATTTCTGAACTTCTTGCTTTAAATGTATGCATCAATTGCATATGTTGAATGCTGCATTTTTGTTATGTTGATTACAGCATGTTCATGCATACATGTTGCATGCTTATTTCTCAAATGTATTTTTCAGCCCACAGATTGTTCGGCCCATGTTGACTTTTCAGAGGTGCAAACAGGCTAAATTAATGAAACTGACTTCTCACGGACTCCTACATATGCCACACTTGAATTCACCATATGAGTTATTTATCTCAGAAATGTTACCCCTACTAGAAAAATAATCGTGATAGGGCTGCAGTTATACTATTGGCCTAAATAGTATAACTCCCTCAGTACTCTATATCACTTAAAAAAACAAACAGAAACTGTGTGATGCCATGTATAGCCTAGCGGAGCTTCTTCACTATTCACCTAATGATGAAAATGTTGGGATCCTCGATCCAATAGAAGAATGTGGGGGTTCAAGCGACACTTAAGTTCCCAGCAAGGATATTTATATGACAATAAAGAAGTATTGGAATGACAGAAGAGAAGCTTTGCTTCCTCTCAATCTGGATCACCTTCAGTTGAATGTCGATTTTTTTTATTATTAGCACCCTCTTCTAACACAATAACATTTGTGCTCTCCTGCCTATGACTTTAATACACAGAGACATTTTAATTGCACTACATTCCTGAGTAATCATTTTATGATGGGTTTATTGCCACCTCTCCCTTATCAGGGCATGGCACTGTTACAGACCCTGGTGATAAATTACCCTTTCCAAGGAGAGAAGACAGTACCACTTTAACAAGTGCAATAAAGCCTTTTTTAGACCAGGAGAGTTCAGTGCGTTTCTCATTCATCATATACCCTCTGTGATTTTACACAGATTTTACACTGTTGATTAGCTCATTAGTGGGGTTAATTGGATACATTAACTGGCAGAATTACAGCTTGACAATGAACCAGAGGCTGCAGCATTATAAATGACAGACAAACCACAGACATACATGGCCAGCCTGAAGGAAGTTCTTTTCTTTGATTAGCTTTCATTAGATTTTAATTCTTTTCCCTGCTTATTACGAGCTGACTCCACATGAATATTTACCATGGCATAGAATAGGCAAGAGAAATTTTTTCCTGTGTTTCCAGAATTTCGAGTTACAATTGGTAGAGGAAAATCTGTGTGTATGTACATTTGCCATTTCCAAGTGAGAACAAATGAACTGGAACCAAAATGTAATTTGGAGTTCACAAAAGAGCCATTCTAATACGTTTGGAGGCTAAAAAAGACCACCCCCAGTTCACCTGAGGACAAAAGCAGTGGTCACTAGTGATGAATGCCTATGTCTCTGACATAATTTAGGATATATTAACAGGGGCTGTGGCGTGGAATAATTCCTGGACAAATTACTGGGAGAGAAGGCCAAGGGAGCATGCTGTGCACTTATGTCCTGCCTGTGGGGTTTCTGTGGGTGGCTGCCTGCTCACTGTGTGAACTCCATGCAGGACTGGATGGACCCTTGGCCTCCTTTCCTGTAATGAAGATGATGTTCACAGTTTGCATCTTATTCCTTAATGTGCTGTTGCCCTCCAGAGTTTTGGCCAGCCCCAGGCAGCATGTGTGGTGGTCAGTGATGAAGGGAGTCGTACTTCAAGACATTTGGGGTACACCAGCTTGGAGAAGGTTGGTTTAGGTCATGCAAGAGTCTCATCTTTCAGACTGAAGGTCTGAGCAACCCATTGGAATCTTGCGTAGTACTCCCAAGCTCTTAGAATTCCAAGAAACCAACGTTATTTGATGTTTCTGGTCCTCCTGACTACCAAGATAAAGGTGAAAATGTGATGGTAGAAAAATGTACAAAATGTCTTATAATGAAGATGGAACTTCTTCACAGGAAAGCAACTGAATCAAATGTAGAGCGGAGGTAGACTCTGAGTCCCAACACACCAAAACAACACCTTTGAACTCACTGTTCTCAACATCAGCATAACACGATTTCACAGCAATCTCAGCTACAGTAAGAAAATGTGTTAATTAAAATAACAAAATTGGAGGGGTAGAGCATCTTGGCAATACTAAAAAAAGCCATCTGGGAAAAGGTTGTTGCCTTTCTTGATGAAGATACTGATATAGTTAGACTACAAGAAATAACAAGGAGCAGGTTTTTTTTAAAAAAGTATTTATTTCAATATCAGTTAATTGCTGAAGCTCCCTGGGTCATGTACAACAGTTCTGAAACTGACATTGCAGTGAAAAAAAATTTCAAATGCAAAGAATTGAAACTCATTTAAAAAGCAGCTGAAATGAAGTATGATTCAGAGTAGGCCTGTGGAGCACTTGGGTGAGGACTTACCTAAAGCCCTTAAATACCCTTGGATGTCTTTGAAAACCTTGGCATAGAGGGCTGCCTTAGCTTAGTGCTGAAATGATGGCAAATTGAGAATCATAGAATAGTAGAGTTGGAAGGGGCCATGAAGGCCATCGGGTCCAATCCCCTGCTGTTGCAGGACAACAAGTTATACTATCCCACTCAGATGGCTGTCCAGTTTCTTTTTGAATGTCTCTAGTGTGGGAGAGCCCACCACCTCTCTAGGCAGCTGGTTCTACTGTCGGATTGCTCTGACAGTGAGGAAGGTTTTCCTGATGTCCAGCCTGAATCTGGGTTGTCACAACTTGAATTTATTATTCCATGGTCTACACTCTGGCATCAGCAAGAAGAGATCTTTACCTTCCTCTTTGTGACAACCTTTGAGGTCTTCTCTTCTCAAGGCTGAACATGAGAAGAGTTCTCTCAGTCTCTCCTCATAGGTCAATGTTTCCAAACCCTGGATTGTTTTTGTAGCCCTCCTCTGGACCCTTTCTAATTTACCTGCATCTTTTTTAAATCTTGATGCCCAGAACTGGATACAATATTCAGTCTGACTAATGAGGAGCATAGGGTTGCCAGGTTGAAGTAAAGAGGTTTACTGACCCCACAGTTACGGGGTCACCAATGAAAACACTCTCGCCCTTGTTGCTCCCCTCTGAGCTTCTCACAGAATTGGTACTCAGAGGAAAGCCTGACATGTTGATCACATCTTTGGCTTGCATGGATTATCTTGTGACCTTTGCCTTCACCCCTTTTTCTCTGTTTAAAAACAAATACTATGTTTCTTTGCCTCGTTGCCTGTCTATGTGATCTATCTATCTTCATTATTGTCTCTTTCCATGTAAAATTGCCATGTAAAAGTAACTAAGGGTGTGATCAAATGATAGCGAAGATTTTTCTGTGCTCTTTCCACCATGAAAAGTGTTTAAATAGCCAATGTTTACTATCTTTTCCCCAGAGCATAAGAAGAGGAGGTCAAGGTACCACCAAGATACTGGACATGCTGACATAGCCTGTTCCCTCCTTTTCTACCCTCCCCCCACTCCACCCCCAAAAGTCCATATTCAAAGTAATTCTTGTGACAGTGGAACTACACTAGTGTGGTACTTTCTTTATTGGGGTGAGGGTTAGGAGACGGTACTCCAAATTTTGAGTCCCAGGACCAACCACTGAGTGAGTTTCTGAGGTTGGTGGGACTCGGAATCATCCTGTGACCATCTGGACTTTGCTTAGTCAGATTTGCTGTAAGTTGGATTCAGTTTCTTTTGGCTGTATGTTTTATGTTGATTTCCAAATGTATGCAAGTGATTGCTGTGAACCATTCAGCCAGCTATTGTGACAGTCCAGAAAAGCTTGAAATAAAATAAGTACGTAAATAAAGTAATGCATGTTGAGACAAAGATTCCCAACTTCAAGTAAAGTTCATGAGTTATATTGGAGATAGACCAACAAAAGGATTTTTAGGTTGTGGTACAAAGCTTGATTAAAATGTTATGAACCCAGTTTATGGCTGCTGCGAAAAAGGTAAATTCCATGACAGGGATAATTATAAAGGCACTGAAAATAACTCTAATGAATCCAACTCTAACAGTAAAGTATTCTTCTTCTTGTTAGCCTTCTGGTCACCACACCAGATAACATTGTAGAGTTGGAAAAATGCAAATTAAAATTATAAGTCTATTCCCCTCGAAGAAGAAAGGTTACAACAGCTGAGATGCTTTAGCTTAGAAAGAATTAAGTAACGAGATATAGAATAGAGCTGTACAGAATTATGCATGGTGTAGAGAAGTGGAGAGGAAGATGTTTTCTCCCTTTCCCTTAATAATAGATGTGTCATTCCATAAAGCTGAATGGTGGAGATTCAGGGTAAAGAAAAGGAAATAGTTCTTCATACAGCACCAAGCTGAACTATGGAATTCACTTCCACAAAAATAGTGATGACCACCAAGTTAGCCAGCTAAGTGGGCTGGACAAACTCATCCAGGAGAAACCTATCAGTGGCTACTAGACTTCATGGCTATATCCCACCTCTGGACTCCGAGGCATCCAGTAGTGTACAACAGTTGCAAGAGGGACTTGTGGTCCATCATGTGTAGCTGGCTTGCCGCTTTGTCAGAATGTTGGACTATATGGACTGTTGGTCTGATCCAGCTTCCAGCATGGCTTTCCTCCTGTTCTTAAATATACACTTTTTCATAACGGTGAAGTTTGTGGGCTGGATGCATTACAGGAATTCTCTACAAATGAATTTTATTTATATATTACATTTATAGCCCAACTTTTTCAGGAAGCCATCTTATATAATCCTCCTTTTCCAGACCTGTCTGCATCAGTGTGAAGAAAATTAGGTCAACTACCAGTTGAGTTCTAGCAGATCATTTCTGAAGCCAAGCTTGAGAGGCTAGTTTGGTGGGAACTCATGACAGGGCATTTTCTCTGGCATCTCTTTCATTATGGAAGTCCCTCCCATGGGAGATCTGACTAGCCCCCTCTTTGCTAAACTTTAGCCAGGTACTGTATGTTGCCCTGTCAAGGTTGTAATGCCTCATAATGTTAGTCTACTGTGACAAATGCTCCAGGTTCTGTTTCTATTTCATTGTTATAATTGCATTGTTCTATTCTATTTCATTGCCGGGTGTTTAAATCTCAGATTGGCACATTGCCTTGAGCACCCAGTGGCAGGCAAGTAATTTATAGATCACCTATCTAATAATGATAATGCCTTCTGATGTGCAGAGAGAAACTTAATCTTGAGAGGTGGGGGAAAACAGAAATTTTTAAAATACCAAATAAAGAAATCCCCCCTCTTCTCAAAGATTAGCTCTGCAGAATCCTTTGGTCCTAGGAATCCCGGCCGTGAACAGCAACTCAACAGCCAAGGGCAAAACAAAAACAAATAAAAATAGACAGTTTCTCCTTCTTAATGGGCAGGATGTACTTTTACACTGCCAAGGGAATCGTTTCCAAAAATATTTTTGTTCATAACTCCTTTGTATAAGAGCAAGAACACAACCCTCTTAGTTTTCCTTGTCAATAATTTCATTCTTTTTGGCCTTGGAAGTTTATCCCTTTGGGAGGAGGATTATTGTCTCATAAACCAGTGAGCAGCTACTATTATCCCTTAATTACTAGTAATGGTGTGAAACTGAAAAGTAATATTGTGTGGCATGTACTATCGATGCTATTATTTCTGACAGGGAGATTGATTCAGATTTAATTTTTCAGCTCTGCTAGAGCTAAACAGCTCACTCTGAAATGTACATTATTTTACAAATATCAGGAACCTAATGGTCTTGATCCAACACACCACTTCACCAAGGAAGCAGGCAAATATGTTTGGGCATCACATCCCAATGGGAGCCTGAAAACTGCAGTGGAAGGAAGGAAAGACTAAAAACAGGCAGGTGTCTAGTGCTTCAATTTGGCATGTAGAGACAGCACACAGAACTAGGGTGTACTGAAGATATATTTAAGCATATTGAGCAATACTCCCCAGAAAAGGGTGACTAACATTTATAAATCATGATTGTGATCATGTGATCAGTATAATGATCATAATGTATTTCATACTACTGCTTATTCCACTCACCTCCAATTTATAAGTTCATCTTTAGGGCACAATCCTATTCAGTTTAGACAGAAGAAAGGTTCCAGAACTTCCAGTATTCCCCAGGCAGGCAGGTTGAAAAGGAGATCAGTCCACAATCAAGATATCCATTTCCACAGTTGTCTGGGGCATACTGGGAGCTGTGAGACTTTTTTCTGTCTAAACATGCATAGGGTTGTATCTTGAACTCAGTTATCTTTGATATGTATTCATGTTCTGGCTGCCCCTGTTAACCACTCCTTACTGACTTGGGTGCCTGCACAACACAATTGCTGGTCTTTGGGCTTAGCTTTGGCCTTAATCTCACAGAAAGGAATAAGGAATGATGCAGAGGAATTGGTACCACGCCATCTTTCTTGAGAACTTCACACCATCCCTTAGGTCATGGGAGGATGTTAAGCCTTACCCCGACCCACTAACCTGATTAGCAGCTCTCAGCCCATTTGGAGCTTACTCTTTGTGGCAGCCATTGACATTTCAGCTCAGGAAGCAAGTTAGTTCCTCTTGCTCTATCACTGCATTCATTGCCCTGTATGCACGGAGGGTCAAAGCATAATGTATCTGAGAAAGTTGCCCATACAACTGAGAAACCTGTCTTTCTTGTACCTCCCATCATCTGAACTGCCTCCATGGATACAGGAAGCTCCTTCCATGAGTACAGAAAGTCATCTTCCTTGACTACAGAGTAACAAGTGGGATGGCTCTAACTTGCCTCTTCTCTTCACGTGTTCAGTTTACTCACTTAGAGAATGCCTGAATAGGGGTTGTCATTTCTGATTGTAGAAAAAGGAGATGTCCCTCCCAGAGTAAATACGGTTATGCTTTGGGGAAGCCGATGGGTGCTCACTTACTTGATAATGTCAAGACGTTCCCGATCATGTTTTAGTCTTTATATGGGCCACAGCTTATCTTCCTTTTGCCCATCAAGCTCCTTAGAGCTATGACTATCAGTATGCCATCCCTCGACATCAACAGAACCCTGGAACAAATGCATGCAAGGCCACTACAAAGGCAGAGTCAGTTTCCTCTAGTGCTAAGTCAAAAAAGAACAGTCAAAAGTCAAGATAGTGTTCAATGACTTTTGAGTGTCTAGGCAAAAGACAATCAAATTTACTCCTGGAAGTTCTGTTTTCACTGACTCCTGATCACTTGATGTCATGTAGATTGTACCATTATTCTGGAATGGGCTTATGGAGGAAAAAAAAATGGTGGTCACAAGCTGGCTGGAGGAAATGCTCCACCACTTTGGCTCAACCTGAATGTCAAACAAGATTTAAATTTTAAAAGTCCATCCAGAGTGGGGCTGTATTGAGGAGATATTTTGGGAGGCATGGTAGTTCAGCATTATACCTCATTTTTTGTATGTAGAAGGCCTGAAATTCAATCCCTCACATCTCCAGGAATGTCTAAGAAAAAAAAGCATCCTATCTGAAAACCAAGAAAACCTTGGCCAGTCAGTACTGACAATATTGAGCTAATTGGGCCAATGAGTTGGATCAATGTAAGGCAGCTTCCACTGTGCTTTTCAAGGGTGTAAAAATCTGTTTTGGCTGACTTTTGCATAAAGTATTATCACTCACGTGAAAACTTGGCACACAGCCACTGGAAAACCATGTCAGCTATTTGCAGGAAGGATTGTGAGAACTGTCCTTCACTCATGACATGTTGTGTGTGAGCATGGCCAGGTCCCGTCAGGCAAATGTTGGAATGGGTGAAACTTCAATAGCAGATTTGCAATCCCAGATTGCTCTGGCTCATGATGTTGGCTTTCTGTCTAAATAGGAGAGGAAAGCTGGGATGTAATAAGGTTTACTGATGTTGCTGTCCCCAGCAACTATTTGCCAAAACAGGCTAGCCTAACTCAATGTGTCAGCTGATGCTTATAAGTCCACGTCCCTTTTACAATATATGCTTGTAAAATATTGCCAATATTAATATTACCAATATTAATTGCAAAGAAAACACAGACATGGATAGAACAACAACAAAGAAGAGCCTTTCTTTTTATATGGAAGAACCTTTCTGAAGAGTATCCAGTTTCTTTTTTACTCACTCATTTGGCTCCTGCAGCTATAGTCTGATTCATAACATGTAATGTGATTTTGGCTGCTTTCCTTCTCTCAGAATTGATGTTTCTTTCCATAGCTGTTAGTGAACATGTTATTCAAATTCAAAACATTATTATATTGCTCTTCCCACATTCCTTCTTTGCACACCACCCTGCTCCAAATCAAACCTGATTATCCACCCTGCTCCAAATCAAACCTGAAATCTCTACTATCTTGAAGCATGTAGGTATTGGGGTACAGAGCCAAGGATACTCTAACACTGATAGGGATATGAACCAGGAAGTTAAAGTAGTCTTGGTTCTGTACCCAGATATGTACAAGCTTTAAGTTACAAAACAATGCAAGACCATGCCTTTTTAAAGAAAGGCAGGTTACAGTTAAATAATACACAAATCTCATACAAACCTCCAGGAGACCTCACAGCTTAAAACACTGCAATCCATCAATTCCTATCCTTAGCTGTATGCTGTTTAAACCACAATCTTGTACTTACTACCAGGAAACTATACTTATTGATCTCAATGGGACTTTCTTCGAGTAATCATGTACAGCACCACACTGGTCATCCTGTACAGCTTTCTTTAACCTGCAACCTTCCAGAAGTTTTAGGCATCAATTTGCATTAGCATAGCCAGTGTGGTAAGGAAGGAAACCTGGGAGTTGTAGTCAAACCATATAGGAGGACTAAGAAACATTCTGATATAATCTCTAATGTATTTCTCTATTTATAGGAATATATAGATTTTATTTTCTACATTCTGAATGCAACTGTTGAAAACATAGGTCACCTTTGCATAGAAATCCAGCAACTTAATTCAACACTTGGGAAATACCCAAGTACCCTGCATAAGGACCACGTGGACAGTTGTCTACCAGTATTTCCAAGCCCATAGCTCACATCACAAGCCTCATCTTTTGTGAAAGTTACATATGTCTAGATTTCATTTTTGAATGAAAGGAGATGAATTGTGAAAGTGGATGGCAAAGTATATCATAAACAACAGCAGATACTCTTTCCTTCTCCTTCTCCTGTTCCTCCTCTTTTGTTTAAATATGGAAGCATTTCACAAAGCAGCAGATATACAGCAAAAATATTATCTCATTAACATAATTTTCTAATAGGGCTATAATATTACTACTATGCTATACACCAGTATGACAATTAAACCATTTTCACAGAGCAACCCCAGTTCATACATGATCATATATAGATATCTTTTCTAGGCACTGGTTCTATCCCATTTGTCTCAATAAAGTGAACAAGTATTAGTCAATGAAATTAACTGCATGAGGGAACCATAATTTTATTAGCATTTGCTGGGGGACCTTTGAACAACTCTCTGAATCCCCATTTATCAATCCTGATCAGGAAAGCCTCTTTCAGTATGTTTCACTTATTCCTCTTATCCACCTTTTGACTTCTTTATGTAGCATTGGGTATTAACTGAAGGACTTCTGCTGTCTCCAATTAATCCAGCCACCCCCACCCTTTCCCCTTTTATGTGCAGAACTAGGATTACCACATTCTAGGTTCCCAAATCTTTGTAGTTTAATTAGCATATTACGCATATTACTTGCTAATCATAGAATAATAGAGTTGGAAGGGGTCATGAAGGCCATCAAGTCCAACCTCCTGCTGTTGCAGGACACCATGTTACACCAGCCCACTCAGATGGCTGTCCAGTTTCTTTTTAAATGTCTAGTGTTGTAAGCCGCCCCGAGGCTTCGGCGAATGGGGCGGCATAAAAATGTTTTAATAAAATAAATAGATAGATAGATAGATAGATAGATAGATAGATAGATAGATAGATAGTGTGGGAGAGCCCACCACCTCTCTAGGCAGCTGGTTCCACTGTCATATTGCTCTGGCAGTGAGGAAGCTTTTCCTGATGTCCAGCCTGAATCTGGGTTGTTGCAAATGTTTGGGGTTAGGAAAGAATCAAGCATTCCTCCTACTGATTTCTCATTTTAAAATACCCCTTTCAAAGTTTGCTTTATAGGAAAGAAACACATGGTTGGGTGCTTAAATAAATTTTCAGGAAATGTGTATTTGAATTGTCACAGGCAAAATAAAAAGACAGTGCCCAGTGTAAGAAATTTAAGGCCGCAATCCTAGGTTGAAACCATTTTCCAATGGTTGGGTTAATTACTTGAGCATAGCCATGCAGGACCTTAATCTGGATCAGGACCATGGCACTCTGGGCGTTCTACCCACTCTTGTGTTCATCCCAAAATCCCATGCCTCTGTTGGGAGTGAGGTTACAAAGAGTCCATACTAGGGCAGTGTTGATCTAGTCAAGGGTGGGAATTAGTGTAAAATAAAAAATCTGTAAAAATCAAACTGGGAATTAGGAGGAAGATGACTGTAATACATATTCAACAATTTGCAAATATATTCAGCAGACTCATGCTTGTGTTTGGAACTACACATTTTTGAAACAACATTTTCATCCAGTCATAGTTGTATAATTTACGCCAGTTATAGGCCTGTTCAGGCCATTATAAAGTAGTTAATTAACTAACAAGAACTGCGATACTAGATTAACAGTCCCAACATAATCCAGAAGTAACTCCAGCTCTATTCAAGCATTTCCCTACTCATTGCATATTGGCTGCTTGGGGAACAAAGATATTCTTGGTTGCCTCCACAAATTGGAATTGAATCGTCTATAGAATAGAGCTTAACAAAATAAGTGAAAGAAGAAAAATGATCAACCTTTAAAATCAAAAGGTACTGCAAGGAGCTCCAAAGGGATCTCTCCAAGATGGGTGAATGGTAATCCAAATAGCAAATGCAGTTCAGTATAAGCAAGTGTAAAGTGATGTATGTTGGGGCAAAAAATCCTGACTTTAAGTGTAGGTTGATGGGATCTGAGCTGGCACTGACTGGTCAGGAAAGGGATCTTGGGATGGTAGCGTGCGGCTTGATGAAAATATCAACCCAGTGTGCAGAACTGCAAGAAAAGCATAAATAGGACAGGAACTGAAAATAGAACTGTCAGGATTATATTTCCCTTATACAAATATTTGGTGCAACTGCACTTAGAATATTGTTTATCATTCTGGACACCACACCTGAAAAAGTCATTACTGAGATGGGAAAGTACTGAGAAGGGCACTTTTAATGAAGAGGTTGGAGCAACTCCCCTGTGAGGAATGGCTACAAAAAGTGGTATTGTTTAACTTGGAAAAAGGCAAGTAAGGGGAGGAATGATAGAGGTATTTAAAATTAACCACAGCAAGGATAAATTGGGGAGGTAGATTATTTTCTTTCTTTCCTGTAATGCAGAACTCAGGGTCATCCCATGAAACTGATTGGAGAGAGATGCAGGACAGATTAAAGCAAGTGCTTCTTCAATGGCCCATAGTTAAACTGAGGAATTCACTGCTACAGGAAGTTTTAAAAAGGGATTGGACAAATACATGGAAGAAAAGGCTATCAGTGGCTTGCTGGCTGTGTACTGCCTGCTTTATCTGAGGCAGTAGGCCTGTGTACAGCAGCTGCTGAGTTCTTTGGGCAGGTGGAATTTGTGTATCCATCTTGGAAAGGAGACCCTGAGGAAAGCTGAATTGCCATCATGTGAACAGGGTGCTGGATTGGATGAGCCATTGATCTGATCCAGCATGACCTTTCATATCTTATTAGGATGCATTGACTGAAATCTGTTTCACAGGCAAACAACCAGTCTTTTTTTTTCTTTTTTGGAGGTGGTAAATCAATGTATTACAGAGTAAACATTTTATTTGCAATGGTTCTCAATTTTCCATCCCACATGTTCATTTCCTCACTGAATTGGATGCAAAGGTAGTTACCTTTCAAAGTACAGGGATGGTGTCCAAGGTTTCCTGGCAATTCATTTGAGTTCTTCACTAGATATAATTACTTTGCTTTAATTCAAATTTTCAGTGTACAGAAAAACTGGAGGAAAGTCTGATACATCCACCCAAGCTTAGTGGGCAGTTCTTTAGCCTTTGTTTTTTCAAGTTTGGCAATGTGAGCCACTGACTTCAGACCCAGGATGTTACCATTCCAGTGACAATGAATCTCACCCTATCGCTCACTGTTATTTCCACCAGTTTAGCCAGGGCTTCCTTGTCTTTTGGATTAACCAGAGTGAAGGCAACAGAGCTGCAGGTTTTTCAATGGACAAGGCAACCTAGCTTGGCCTTGCCTTTGTGTGGACTCCGATTTTTCTACATGAGAGCAGGCAGGAACACAACCAGCTCACCTGGATCTATGCCATGTGCAATCATCACCAGCTGTGCCTTCCTGTTCTCCACTGGGGTTGTAACTGTATTGACACTTGGGCTTTTCTCAAAGTTCTTGCGCTTTTCCCAAAGAGAGGGTTGGGTTGGGTTTAGGGTCTTGCTTCTTGACTTCAGCAGGTGCCAGGGCCAACTGACTCTCCTTGGTTTTCTTCCCCATTGACATCTTAGTATGAGATAGGGGAAAAATGTGTTTTGATGAGCTGTTTGCACAGAGTCTTGTTTGGAACGTTCTTATGCCCAGAACCATCCCTGTATTTGGGCTGTTCTTTGGAACTGGCCAGAGGAAGTCTATAACTCAGTTAAGATCTCTTTCCATTGGTTGCATATTGATTTTTGAGTTCAGTTCAAGACGCTAGCTCTTTCTTCTTAAAACCTGAAATGCTTAGGGACCTTAAGGAACATTGTTTTCAGTATGTTCTTCTCTGTTTAATGCAACCTGTGCCACCAAATCTGTGCCACAGCACTGACTGATTTATGGCCCTTGAGCATGTGGAATTGGTTTTCCTAGTGCTGGTGCCAGTCCTCTGAAATGCCCTCCCCGAAGATACTATCATTCTTTTCCATGGCTATGGCACTGTGGGGAAACACTTGGAGGAATCCAATTGCCAATTAGGTCTCTTAATTCTGCTACAATGGACAGTGTTTTTGTTTCTGTTGTATTTTTGAATGCTATCCTTTTGTGTTCCTGATTGCTTTTCATTATTAAAATGGTCAACCCTGTTGTCACCATGCAGGGCGATGTTTCAAAGCCAGTAGATGCCTTACTCCAGGCTTGACTTTCCAACCCAGGTCACTAGAGCAATTGCTCAGCCAGTGCCTTGCTCTGAGAGGAGTGGTGCTCTCTGGAAAAGGCACTGGCCAAGGTCTTGCTGTGACCTTAAGGTCTGTACAAGCTCTGGATGGCTCTGTGGAGAGCTGTGAAAGCAGAGCCAGAACGAGCAGACCAGTGTTGCTCTCCTGCAACATAGCTGTTACACACTGGAAACTTGCTGGAATTGGTGACAACTCTAATTCAGCACCATAAACATAACTGGATACAACAGATAAAACTGTCAAGTTTGCTTTCTTCCACATTCAAAACAAAAGTCATATTTTTAAGTTTTCGGTAATCCTGTTTCTGAAGACATGCACAAGTTTTGGTAAATTTAACCCCCTTGCCCCCATGCTCACCCAGCATGATTTGTCAATCTTTCCCTGCATACTGTATGATAACAGACAGATGTGGCATACCTTAAGAAAATTCCTGACTAATTATGTTTTCAAAGTGCACTTAAAAATGTGCTGCAGCTGACTGTAAGGCATTGCTTAATTAAAAAGTGCCAGAGAAAACACTCAGCAGGTGGGAAAGCTGAGAACACACTGACTAAAGGAATAATGGGCACTTAAGCCTCTCACAAGCCGAGCTCTGCTCAGCAACACCAAAGATTAAAGCATTTCATCCCCCTGCTAAACACACACTTTACTTTTTCATCTTCTTTAAAATCTTGCAGATGGGACCATCAGTCTGTTTTGATTGCAAACAAGGATGCGTTCTGCCATTCTGTTTTCATTTATTATTCCTTGAATAATAGAACAGAATATAAGATTCTATGTTAGTGTCCAAGGTGCATGAGATTCCTCCTCTAAGCCAGTTTCTTGAAACATCAGCAACTGAGCTAAGTAACAACATGAGGTTTTCAGAGAGTTAGGAAGTAATCCTAGAAATTGGGATTGCTAATTAATCAACATCATTGTGGAATGACATTTATGAAGATTCACTGGGGAAGCTATGATTCTAAATTGATAAAAAAGCAACAGAAATGTAGAGTATACATATGTGCATAGAATCTAAGATGCATGCTGGAGGATACAATCTTGGTGCCCAGTCCCACCCTAAAAGCAGTAGGAGATGGATACCAGTCTTGGAAGGTAGACATCAATGGGAGGGAATTTCTTTAAAAAAATCAAAGCCACAGTTGGGTAGGGAAAATAAAAGGACAATTGTCACACCTTCCTACTTGTTTATGTACTATTTTACAGCTAAGCAGATTCTAGAGAGGTGAAGTATAAAATGATAAAACAGGTAAAAGAATATGTTAAAATGCAATATCAACAAAACCCTGGCTGGTCAACCAGGGACGTCTTCCCAAAATAAAGATGGTTTCAGGAAGTGTCAAAAACAAGACTCTGTTGGTGCCTGCCTCACTTCCAGAGGCAGGGAGTTCCACAGGAACTCAGTCATGGCACTGAAGGCTCCTCCCCAGGTGGACGCCAATCAGGTTGCAAGGCCACATGGAGCCTCCAGCAGCATGCCCTCTGAATACCTCATCAAAGGAGGTTCTCACCAAAAGCAGTGACTGCAGATGTGTGCTCTGAAAATAATCATAAATTGTCCTTTCCTTCTCTTAATCAGATTCCCATTTTGGTAATTCTCATTCTGAATCCCCAATTCAATTTGCATAAATTGCCTAAGTTCTGCAGATTTTCTCCATCAGCAGAATCAGTCTCACTTTAGACTATGGAAGAAACCTGCATGAATCTCCCATTCTAACACTGCCCAATTTGTGCAATTTTCCCTTCCATGCAGAGCAGGCAGAGAACACAATGGAAATCAGCCACAAGAGTAAGACGATTCTTGGAGAATCCTGGAGATCTCAGACAGTGTTCATTCACTTATCCCTCATGCATGTCAAGCCTTCTGAAATGTTAAGGCTTCAAAAACAATTTGTAATATGGCTAGGTGCGTCCAATATTCAAAACATTCACTAAGTCCTCACCAGCTCTTCAGTTCAACTAAAGCAGGTCTTTGGATGGAGGTCATACCCATGGCAGTTGGAAGTACATTTGACCTGAGCTGACCTGGGTTGAAGCCTTGCAATTTGTTTTAAATACCAAATCGTGACTCTGAGAACATGCAAATATGCCTTTCACACAACATGACTAATGTTCCAACTAAACATTTGTTAGTTTTCCTTTCTCTCCTGAAGTGTGCACAGCTCCAGTGTGGATCAGGGTCACATCACTTTGGAAGAGAAGGATTCAGGCTTTCCCTGACCCATTTTTTCTGAAATATCACCCCATTTAAATGGGAGGGTTTAAAAAAGGGTTTGGGGAGTCTCCATTGATTCCAGGAAAGGCTTTTCATAATTTTAAATCCATGGTTGGGACAGATATGGTCAGGGGTGGGGGATTTAAATTCTCTCCTCTTGGCATACCATAGTCCCCGTCTGAATGGTGCTTTATATACTTTCAGGAAAGCGGGGGAAGCTAGTGCACACAACTCTGCTACCCTCGCTTTAATGAATATTTAGTTTGATTCTAAGTAACTACAACTAATGCTTATCTGGGATTAGGAAAAGAGTTTCTAATATATAGCTCATTTATTAAGTAGCAATGTCTGGGTAAACAGAAACATTTCTTTGACTTTCTGTCTTTTCTTTCGTCTTTCTTTTTAAAATATATTTAACAATAAGTGGTTTCTACTTAAAATTAAAAAACAGAATCTATCCTGATTTGGGTATACTGTAAAGCCTGCAAAACAAACAAAGGGAGATCTTAAAGCTACTGGTCTTTTCCTTTTCCCTTCCCTTCCCTTCCCTTCCCACCATATACCTGTAGTGCAGACCTGAACATTGTTATGCTAACTCACATTGTGTGATTTACATCCTTACATTTCCATCTGAGAGTACAATATGACTGTAGATATCTAATTAACTAGGAATCATTTTAATCCACTGTGATGATGGATAAGTAGGCATTATCCTACCATTTTGAGTTAATAGCATATTATGAACCCAATATGTATATCATTTTCTATAAAACAAAGCATTTGGCAAAGTGAGTTCTGCATTAACTCCATGCCTTTGCTCTTTTTCTAAAGGATGATAGACTATAACTACACCTGTAGGAGAACATTGCGAGGATCAAATTCAGGGGAATGTGTTACAACAACCGCAGCCATCGAAGCGCCATCCTGGGAATTAACTCTAAGACCTTCAGGTGAAGTGCAACGTCTTCTTCCTTTTTGCACAGATGAGGATGCTGTAGAATTTTAAATACACTGATGCTGAAATGATAAAGTGAAGAAAAACATTGGTTCCATGGAGAATTGCTGTAATTGCACTGACCCCAAAGGGTAACACATTAGGAGCACCAAGAGAGCCATACTCAGAGCAAAGAACCTTGCCCACAAGCAGAAACCAGTCTTTTTTTCTGGCAGTGATCCAAATGCATCTAGCAGTAGCTCACCGTTACTTTTTCTTTAGTAAGTCATGAAGCCCATTCTAAACACACACAAAAGAAAATCTTGCGGCACCTTGAAGAGTAATAGCGTGGAGTATGTTTTTGTGAACTGCAATTCACTTGATCAGATACATGAAGGAATACCTGCAGATATCAGTTCTGTGTGTGTGTCAACAAATGCACACACAGAGTGGGTATCGGGAAGAGAAAAAGGAAGACATGTGTGTGTTTAAGGTGAGGGAAGCAAGTACAGTATGAGACACACCAGCTCAGGATAATTTCCAAAAGACTGCCGAACCCCATCACAAGTCATTAATTCTGGAGTTGTTTGGGAGTCACCCTGCCATACACTCCACTAGGTTTGGATGATATGACAAGCCATTTGCTGTAAGGGTACATTCAAAATGATGCGAACGGAACCAGCACATGCGATGCACGGAAAAGAGACTGCCATAATGGTTATACTTGAGATAGTTTAGCTAGAAGTCTAATGACCCTCTAGCCCTTTCCAACTTGACTCTTCTAGGATTCTGTGAAAGATTCTATGATAACTTCTTCTCTATGGTATTCATGCAAACATAGTCATTTAGTGTAGATCATATGAGAAGAACTGTTTGCCCTCAGTGGAACTCCTCTCTAATTTTTCTGCATAACTCACCATTGGCCATGTCTCCACAGCCAGAACAATGAGATCTGATAGGCAACTTCATCTGAATAATCCAATCACCTCTCCTCCCCAGTGGAGAGTGATTGGAATGAATTAAATTGAATCATGCTGGGCAGGCACCTGTGCAAACTTAATGTTTTGGTGAATGATTTTGTCATACAGCTCACTAACATTTCGATTGCTGCACATTTGAATGCACCCTGAACATTTTGGAACCTAGAGGCATGTTGGATTGCAGCCACACAGCCTGACCCAATGAAAGCTGGCTTAGAAGCACACACGAACATACCCTTGTTCATCCACAAAATCAGTTGGGTTTATCAAGTGCTCCTTCAAGGATTCTTTTTTGATCCTTCTAAAGGAAAGCCCAAAAACCCACAGATGCTGCCCTCTGCAACTGGCTAGTCACTATGTTCACCAAAGGAAACTTAGAGTGTGGAGAACATCACGGTATGGGCCAGCATAGTTCCACTTTCAAACATCTGGTGTCCTCTCAGATATTTTGGACTACAAATCCCATCTTCTTTGACAACTGGCCATGATAGCTGGAAATGTTGGATGTTTTCAAATAAAATATCCAGATGGCAACAGGTGGAGGATGTCTGATTCAGCAGGGTATGGAAACCTTCAGCAACTTTATGAGAGGATCTTCTCATCCATCTAGTAAAACACTCAGCAGTTTTTGCCTCAGAGATCATGGGGGTGGACTACAGACTCCACGTTCTCCAGTGGCAAGTGACATACTGAAAATCATTTCCGATAAGTGGGAATCAGCAGCCCACTTAGCATATTGTTTTCTTCTGTGAACTTGGGAAATATTGTGTTCAGTTTGGGTCTCCTTACCTGAAAAAGGACATTGTTGAGTTGGAAAAGATGCAGAGAAGGGCAACAAAATGAGCAGGAGGATGGAGCAGTTCACCTATGAGGAGAGGCTGTGACAATTGGAACTGTTCAGCTTAGAAAAAGGCAAGTAAGGGAGTCATGATAGAGGTGTTTCACGTAATGCATGGTGTGGAGGAAATAAAGAGGGAGACATTTTTCTCTGTTTCCCATAACACTTTAACCCAGGGTGATTTTATGAAGCTGATTGGTGGGGGGTTTAGGACAGATAAAAGGAAATATTTCTTCACACAGCATATAGTAAAACTATGGAATTCACTGCCCCAGAAAGTGGTGATGGCCACCAATCTGGATGGCTTTGTAAAGGGATTGGACAGATTCTTCAACCCATTCTGCTTGAGGGATCCCGTGAGCATGTGTATGGAGTGCTGGACTAGACGGACCTTTGGTCTGCTCCTTTGGCCAGCATGCCTTTCTTATCTTCTCATGTGCTTATTGTATTTCAGCCCCATGATTTCCAGAAGGAAGACATGCTGCGTGTTTCATTTTCTGCTGGAAGATGAGGCTGCTTGAGCCTCCCTTGCTGCTTCTGGAGCCCTCTGCCAATTAGCGTGCCAGGTCCTGCGCAAAGGAGAGGCATTTGCCAAAGGCAAAGAACTAAATGAGGAATGAACATTAGGGATCCGAGTAGAGCACGCACCCCTGCTTCAGAAGTTTGCCACAGTCCTCCCCTTGGAAGCTCTGCATTTTTAACTGTTTTCCATACTTTTAACTTGGTTTAAATTTGTGAAACCAAGTTCTGCAGGCAAAGGGTGATGTGGACGTCTTTAGACAATGAAACCAAATACATTAGATTCAGAATCAATTTCTAAACAGACTGTTCATCCAAATTCTAAATATACTGCACTTTAAATCATAGACCCAAAGTGGTTTGATTGTTTCAGTAAATCACCAGCAAACTAGAGCCTCTTCGAGTTACTTGAACACATTTGCAACCCCTGCATAAATTACAGTCAATGAAGCTAAGAGTGAAGGTTGTAGTGAGTCCTTGTTAGGGGATGCCCACTGATGTATACAGGGCTTAAGTTCAACTAGGCTTGGCTAGAACCCCTAGGTGGCAGTCCCATACTTTGTCAATTGGTGTTCTAAGTATTACATGTCTGCATCACTGGTGCCTGTGTAGGGTTCGGATAAACCCTATTAGATCCTGTCCCTCTGGGATCTCTGGATTTCCTCTTGTGCCCTGCAAAGTAGGCCAAACTGGGAGGAAGTCCATGTGTGCATTTAAGAAAAATGTAAGCTAAGTATATTTCTTATTATATACATTTATATGGTAATGACCTTCTAACATAACATTTACTACATCTCTTAGTGCAAAATTCAGCCTGACCTTTCAAATCAATTTCACTTATCACAGCTTAGATATTTTAGATTAAAAAGGTTCAAACACCACCTGACTCTGGGATTGATGGTTGGACTGGGCCAACAGTGTCGAGCTTATTTTATAATAAGATCAAGTTTGGGGTTCATGCTAAAAGAAAATGACTATCAGATAATATTTATATATTATTTATTATTATTTCTATTCTGGTTTGTTTCCTTTTGCAAGGAACTCATAGCCGCTTACCTTGTCTTTTCCCTCCTATCCACTCTATCCTCACAACAACCCTCTGAGGTAGGTAAGGCTTCAAGTCACCCTGTGAAATTCCAAACTGAATGTGGACTAGAACTTGAATCTTCTGAGTCACCAGCTACAACTCTAACCACTACACAACACCATTATTTGTCACTACACCTATTCTAAACAGACCACTGCTTCCTAGAATTGAACTCAAAGAAATTCTGTTGTCATTAAATAAAGCCTTAATAATAATCTGCTGCTAGAAAAGAACTGCACTATCTGAAGTGGTTGCAAAGAGTTGTAATAACCTCAGGTGCTTAGAGCACCATTCATGCCTTCGTCCTTCATGCATATCAAGGTTATACCTCCTAATTTCCAGAATGTCCTTTAAATGTGCTATTATCCCACTTCCTTTGATGAAGAGAGATGAAAATGAGCAAGACTTGACAGAGGTGTGACAGAGCTCCATTTGGGACTTATTGACACAGTATAATTTTTAGGCAAAATATGTAGTCAGTAAAACCAAGCTTTAAAAATAAATCAAAAATGTGTGAGTACCAAAATAGACTGCATGTTTGACAAAAGAACATGAGGCATGGTGAAAAAGAAAGACTTGACCCCTGTACTATATGATGGGGACCTCGGAACTGGACTGATATGTGTTCAATCTGACTCAGCCCTGAAGCTGGTTTATCCTTGGGGCCAATCCTGCAACTGCCGGATGCTATCTAGACAGCCATAGGATAGGTCAGAGTCCCAGCCCCATCTTTGGGAATGCATCCTGAGGTCGAAGCTGGAACTCTGGCTACAGGGTGCTCTCCCTCCACCATCACAGCTGGCACAGTTCTTTCAGCACCAGCTGTGGCCCTGAGGTAGCACGTGTGACATTGGAGCTGGTGCGGGGAGGAATTCTATGGAGGATGGAGGGAGAGAGGAGGAAAGTTGCACAGGGACCCTGGTGGTTCCTCAGCGCTTCCTTCACCTGATCAGAGGCAAAACACTGCCTATGTTGTTTGTAGCCTGGATAAGTGTGGAGGCAATCCTGCCCTCTGCGTTCCTCTGTGTTCCTCCTATATTCAGTTGGATGCCTGTAATCCTTCAAGTTCAGATGTTACAGGCATCCAACATCCCAGGGAAGTTGGGAGTATAAAATCAGGTAATTACCTCAACATTTCTTTCAAAACTATGAAACATGTAAACTGACTGGATTGTTTTCACAAAGCCAAAATTAAAATCCATCTCATTAGACTGGATGAGATGACATTATATATTAGACTAGAACTAACAGTACTAAGACTAAACAAGAACAATTCTGTTTAGGCAATCAAGAACCTGCTCCTTTGCTGGGCATACAGATCCCCACCTCTGTAGCATGGTTGGCCTTAATCACAATGTAGAGTTTGACATTATGCTTTGAAGTGTATTTACAACCCTGGTAATGGGGAAGACTGGTTAGCATTCACCTTGGTTAACAGACATGTAGATATAACAGCACACTATTGAAGGGAATAAGGACCATTATGAATGAGTGGAAATTCATGTGAAGGAAAGGAGGATGAAGGGAAGTTCAGGAACATGTTTTAGGAACATGACCACCCTCAGTGCAAGAGTCTGTATAGATGCTGTAAACTAGTATCAACCTGTTGAGTTCTGGATAATATTGTCCAAAGTAGATGCAATCTTTCAGGAATGCTACATGGCTCCATTTGTTACTTGAGAAGGGTGAAGGGTGAGAGCATTGGGTGCCCAGCATTTCACTTCCTTCAGTTTCTTCATGGCTTTTCCTAGTCTGCATTACCAAAGTGCACATTGATAAGATATTCCCCAAAAGCCAATCCTTTTGTATACATGAGTGCCTTAACATTCCTTGTGAGCTAAGTCTGATCAATGCACATTTGTATGGATCGATGTAATGACATTAAGAACCTTACTTCTAAAGTGGCTGCACAAACCATTTTGTCTTGTTGTGCAGTATCTTTCCAATGTGCAAACACAAGTGCTGCCTTCTTTTAAATACAGTTCAAAAATGAATCTTGACACAGTCATACATAAAATCATGTCAAAATTGGAAAAAAATGCATCAGTACCCTAGAAAAAAAGAGATACAAAGTGTATTCCAAAATGAGCCTCCATTCCTCTGAGGGGTGAGGAGAGGGGTGACATTGTGACCATGTAAGAATGGAAGTGGAACCCCTACAACATGTTGTATGGTTCCATCTGGTTTTCCATCTAGTCTGGGCAATAGCTCAGGAGAGGTGGCATAATGTGGAACATGTCACTAAAACAGGAACAATTGTAGTATCACAGCCAGTATAGCAGGTACCAACCCAAGCCTTGGTGTCATTTCAGAAACACAGCAAGCCACAGACCTGAGATTTTACCCCAGCAGAGACTGGGAAGAGACAGAAGGAACTTTTAGTCAGCTCAGAAGAGTCTTTCGAGAAGTCCTACACTCCTGGGTGTTGTGTCTGCTTGTTAAAGGACAAGCAACCATTTGCTATAGTTGTTGGCTTCTCTTGGAGATTGAAGGATGAGGAGGCTTTAGGAGCTTCTTCTACAGACCCCTAATCCATGCCATGCAGTTTGTATGGACTACAGAGACTCGACTGTCCTACATGCCTCCCTGAACTTCACTCCTTGGCCCAGAGACTAGGTGGGCTCTGGGAGGAGGTGTGGAGAGATGAGTGCTTGCATCTCCACTCTCAGATCAAGGATCGGTGAGTCAGTCCCTCTTCCAGGGGACAGCATAGGGAATGCTGGAGAATCTTTCTGTTATCTCTAATTACAGACGGGCCATTGCATGGGGCTTGGCAGGAAAACTACAGACAGTGGAGCAGTGAACTTTGCTCATGCTGAGGCCCACACAGGTGCACCATTCAGTCCACAGAGAGCTGAAGGGGGAACCCAGTCCAATCTTGGTGCCTTGTGCTGTGGGCATTAGTGCCATATCCATTCTGCCCAATTGAGAATTCTGTGTCACTAGAAAGAATACATGTCTCTTCACTAGTTTAATTGTGTTCACATGAGGATGGAGTCATCGACAAATGTACTATGCTTGAAAAATCCCCATGTGTGCAAAAGCTAATGCACAGCCTTTGGGATTCCTACTATTGATCAGCCAGCATCATTCGCCTTTTGTTCAACAAGACGAAACACTTGAACATGTAAGTAGAGCCTAAATCTATATCGTATATAGTACCGAATCCCTACTGTTTGGTTACTAAGAGAGATGCTGGGGCTTGAAAGCTGTTATTAATTTCTGGAGTATTATCTTCATGAATAAATGCATTAATTTGCTGTTCCCTGTGGTATATTTCTAAACTACATTTTTATTGGCAGAGTTGCATCAAGCTAGGATTGCATTTGGTATCTTAACAGAATCTCTCACTTCATATTGTTTTATTACATCCATAATTATCTGCATAATGTAGCTCTGTGATCTACATAATGTATCTTAAATTCTTGAAAATTGAGGATTTCTTTATTAGTGGGCAACAGATAATCATACTCTCCTTGAACAATCCTAAGAAATTACATATTAAGAACATTTTGCCAAGAATGGGTATGTGCAAACTCTCTCTCTCTCTCTCTCTCTCTCTCTCTCTCTCTCTCTCTCTCTCACACACACACACACACACACACACACAGAGAGAGAGAGAGAGAGAGAGAGAGAGAGAGAGAGAGAGAGAGAGATCAAAATATCTAAGGGTAATGATCAAGGAACTAAGTTTTTGTAAGAATCTTGATTATAATTGCACAAGAACTTGAGGTTGGTGAGGGCAGCCCTTTGTATTGCAGCAACACACAATTCGTGTCTATTAATAGGGGCACATCTGCTCCACAGAAGTACTTTTGCATCCAATTATTGGTTCTTAAATTCAGGAAGCTGTGTATACATTACTCCATCCACAGAGCTCAGTCTTACACAGACAACCATATTGTCAGAAGAGAACAGTACAACACAGTTACAGAGAAGGAATATTTTTCTGTCAAAGGTAATATATGGGTTTTTAAGAGACAAAAATGTGTGTTGTGATTTTATGTTATACCATCTTGCCTGCAGGCCAACATTTCGGTTCTTCATGGCAAGAGTTCCTGTTCTAATTCCTTAAATTAGTCTTAAAGCTGTTGCTGTTGTTATTGTATTTATGTCCAAGCTTCTTCCTTGTACAAGGAAGGAAATCTGATGTATATTATCTTCTTCCTCCCTATTTTTAGCCTCACACCAACTCTGTGAAGTGGGTTGGATTGGGAGTCCTTGGCTGACTCAAAGTCACGCAAGGAGATTCAAGCCAAGTGGGGACTGGAACCTTGATCTCCTGAGTCCCAGCCCAATGCTCTAATCCCACTGGTTCTTTCATTTTGCTCCTTGCCATGACTTTCTAGGGTGATCATGTGTTCTGCTTTAGAAACTCTTCTCTGCCTGACTACTAGTTTGACAGAGAACAGTCCTCTGGGCTGCCCAGTTCTACTACAGTTATAGAATCCTAAGAAGGGAGAGGAGGGGCCTGGAAATCAAGAGAACTTGGACCACAGAATGAGCAGGTCCACAGCTCACAGTCTTCTCCATTATAGTGGAATGTACTGTATTTCTTCTACTTAAATTGTAGCAATTATTTCCACATTTGTTTCTGTGGATGTAATCATCAAAGGCAAATTTTATACAAATTGATGTCCTTTTGGTGATATGTAAGTGGCCACCCTATATGATTACCACCTGCAGCTTTTTGTGTTCCCTTCTGACAGAAATATATGGAAAAATATGTATCTTCTTTATATCCATGCATAATTTTATTAGTTCTGGGCCTAAGGGATTCCCCTAAGCTCATGGAAATCTTCAGGTCATCTTGAAACCACTGAATATAATAAAGAAAGTCATGTCTTCTTAACCGAAATAAAGACGAATTTGCATCCTTAGTTTGAGAGCTATAGAAGACACATCATATAAATTTGACCTAGACTGTTCAAGAGTGTTCTGTTGGTTTTGTTTTCCATGCTTCTGCTTTTCCTCTCCATACAACCAGTGGTCCCAGATTCAGCTGAGTATGGAAGCTAACAAAGAAATGAACATATATATTGGCTATACATGTATAAAATAATTTTGTATATGCCATATATTGATAATCACTAAAACAATCTCCAGACTTAATGGAACTTAAGAAGACACCTTAGGCCAATTTGGTCCATTTAGCCAGGCTTGTTGGCACTGATGGGCAGGGGTTATCCAGGGTTTCCAGCTGGAGTTTTTCCTGGATATGCTGGGAAGAGAACCTGGGACTTTCTGCACACAAAGCTTATGCTCTACCACATTTTCAGCTCCTCAGTAGCATAGGTGGTGACAGCAATGGCAGAGCAAGCAAAAGGAAGAAGACCAATCTTGAGGTCCAAGTCCAAGTGAAAGATGCCTTCTGGTCTAGTTAGCAAATAGATGTTGGGAATGAAAAAGATGGCTACTTTGAGAGCTTGTTCGCAAGGACATCTGACTGTACTTTAAAAGAATCAGAATCAGAATGGAGGTGTGTGAGAACGCTGACCTTGTGGAGACACTGAGATTAGGGTTAGCAGAGATGCTTATCTAATGGGCAGACTCCCCAGGTGGGCAGTCAGTCCCTGGGAATAACAGTTGGCAGAGGGGGCTTGGAACAGGGAGACTCAGCATGACTCTTGATCCCATGGCATATCACTGGAAGAAGGGGGTGGCCCAATTAGAGTATTGGCATGTGGAGAGGAGGCATGCTCACTTTTAGAAGGCCCCTCCAGAAGAGATGAGGCCCAGGCATTATCATAAGGAGAGTTCCTGGAGGTGAATACTAGATTGGGTTCAACAAACCACCCTGTGCATGCTTAGAGATTCATTGTGGGTGCTGGATGCTTTTTTGGCTAATAAATTCTTGCTTTGCAAGAAAAAAGGGTCTGTGGCTTTTGAATGTGAGAAGGAAGTCCCTCAGCTCTCAGCAAAAGCACTGTCACTCTGGTGACAGTGGTGAAAGTAACAGCAGCAGAATGTGCTCTAGAGGGAAGATGCTCAGTCACATGTATAAGCAGGATTTTGTAGTTTAGTGGAGAGGGGCTGTGGCTCAGTTCTGAAACACATGCTTTGCAAAATCCAGGAAAAATCCACCCCAAAGAGATGCTGTTAACTTCATTGACAACAGTGAGCTAACTGGACCAGTGGTCTGACTCAGTACAAGCAGCTCCCTATCCTCTAACCTAGGTGGTCAAAGCAGGTGGTAAAACTCTCCCTCAGGTGATGGTGAATCTCCTGTGCTATTGGTTTGCTCTATATACCATGGCTGGCCTTACAATAAGGCAGAATGAAGCAGTTATCTCAGATGGCAGATGATGGGGATGGCGCAGATGAGGATGAGTCTCAGAGGGAGGATGAGTCTGTAGATTCCATACAATTTCCTCTGCAGACCATAAGCTACTTGGGTGTGATAGAGGATGCTGTCCTGTCACCAGTGCAGCATCAGATTCAATTTCCAATCCAGTTAGTATCTGTACATGGCATGCAAGGGGGACCTCTTGTGCTTGATCTGATTGGGGCAGTGCTGCTACAAAGGACTAGGTTTGTAGCTGGGTTCTTATTTTATTTATTTATGTGCTCATTCCACATCACCACACATAACAGTATCAATTAATTAGACATGATCCAATAACAATGATAATCAAAAATCCACTGTCTCCATGGTCTCCTTCAAGGTGATCAAACATAAGTAGGACATCCCATAAAATTTTAAGGAGCTTACTTTTGAGAAAATTTGCTTATCTTCATATTGTATTATTTAGCATAAGAAAATGGTTTTGGTTTTTATTTTAAATGTCAAGGGATCTAAGGAAATAGCTATCCTGAGTCTTTTGCATCTGTCTCCACCAACAAGTGATGGACAACAAGAGTGGCAATTAAAATTTCTGCTAAAATATCAGTAAAGTGTCACAATGTGGCATATTGGCCTGGCATGCAGAATGGACATGGGAGGTCTTGTTGATTTAATATCACAGCTGAACAGAACTTCCAAACTGAAACTGGAAAGACCTAGCATGAAATTCTTGATAAGACATCAGACCTACTTTGTCCTCACAAGGTAGTTGTGAGGATAAAACTAGGTAGGGATCATATATATTCCCTGAGTGTCTTGGAACAACATAGATTGCAGTATCAATGATGGTTCTATGATTACATGTATGGGGTTCAAAGGAATCCATACTCCATATGAAAAGGAACTTTGGACATCACATAGCTAGCAGTATAGCAAGATACTAATGATATGGAAGGTAAACCAAGATAACCCATATAATAGAACTGGAATAAAAAGCTGGCATATCCAGACTCACATACATCTGCTAAGGCCATCAAAACCATTAGTTTACCACAAGCAACTTGCTACAGAGAAAGATAAAAGGAGCGTATTAATCTCTGCATTGTTTGCCTTACTGCATTATGGGACAAATATATTGTGCCTGATAGGATTAGGAAGTCACTGGAAGTACATCTGCACCAACCCTACATCTGCATCAGTGGAACTCTATCTGCAAAAGAGCATTGATCCAATTCTTTTAAAAAAAGCTGGAGGGATTTGATTGATAGCTATAGCTCAGAATGTGATGGGCATAATGTCTTGAAAAATTAAGCAATGACAGAAAGGTGAAGAATGACAGTACAGTGTTTGTACTGCTATTCATGAAACTCTTTCCTTCTTTTGTTTTTTCCTCCTCCTTTTTTATGTTCCCACTTTCTTTCCCAGATCTTTCCAGCAATAAATTATTATTGTTACATTGCCAGAGACAATTCCCTCAAGTGTCATTCAAGGCTCTACGTTCAATTAAAATGACAAGAATGGCACGCATGGATGACTTCTGGGCAAAAACGGGAAATAAGGAAGGGATCATCAATGAAATGCAAACCTGATAACTTTTGAAAATGGGAGGTGCTTCCATAAAAGCACGAGAAAGAGAGGAAAATGTGTTCCTAAGTTTCTTTCCCTGGAGATGGGAACCAACAAAAGCAGTAGCTGGACTTGATTAAGTCTGCATGTTTTTTTCTTGACCTCATTAAGAGAGTCAGCTGATGGATTTCCAGATCAATTTGTATGCAAATGTAACAGAAATGGAGTTGCACTGTAACAACTGAGCTGTCCAACTTCCCAGTCTCCTTGTGAGATCATTTCATCCCAGTGCAGGCAAAAGGGAGCAATAAATGAGTAGTCAAGAATCCAGGCAATAGAGGTCTCAGCAGCCAGTACTCGGTCCACAAAACACCCATTAGCTTTACAGACATGAACACAATTTATCTGTTTTCCCAAGGCAAATGTACTGAACTGCTCTCACAGTCATCTCCACGGCTGCCACTCCAATAGCAATGTGTGGAAACCATTTCGCTGGATTTGCCTGCATTGCACAGAATGTTCACTGAAGGGGCACCCTTGTAATGTAGGTCCAGGACATATCTTTCAAGCTGCAGACCCACAGAAGCCCATCATTTGCCTTGATGGAACTCCTAGGAGAAAGGATGGCTTTTGCAGATGTGAAGGAAGAGGAGGTAAGGTGCTGGCTTATGTTCAGATGCATGCAGCATGGTGGAGCTGAGGCAGAGCCAAAGGCTATAAAAAAAGGTTGCACCCCCAACTCACCTTCTTTCTTTTTCTGGCACCCACGCTCCCTCCTGCTTGCTCCTTTAGGTGGCCTAAGAAGGGATTTTTATCTCATCACCTTCTGGTTTTCTGTGTAGGGTCCCCCACTGCCTGTATTCTGCAATGTGCTTAACTGGGTTTAGAAATGGAACTGGTTAGATAGGTTCATTGAATATCAGCAAGAACACGTGGCCATTTTATACCTAAAGAGACGTTTGTGGACACCCACAAGCTGCTTTTATGGTGACTGCCATGAGGCCTGGAGGTCTGTTGCTTGGGAGCTGTGCGACCCATAAGCCAGGATACAGTTTGCCTTCAGGACCAACCTATCTCACCTATTTGGAGTTGTGAGTGACATAGGAAGCCCTTTATTGACTGCTGCACAGCCTAGGTAAAGGGGGCGGGTACCAGCCTGAGACAGAGTGGCTGTTCTCCATGCAGACTGGCTACTTGAAGTATAAGTTAAATATTTTCCTGATCTTTGCATGTGCAAATCCTGGGCCAGATGATTTACCCATGTTAAATACTGGTCCTGGCTAATTCAAGCTCTGGTGTCTGTCTTGTTACTTTCACTGTTCCTTCTTCATCTTCAAACTCCTGCTCTGTTTGTCCACTTTGTTATCAGTGTTGCTTTACTTGCTACTGGTAGAGATTTCATTTGGAGAATCTTTTGTCTTTAAAGCAGCACCAAATTGCCAATTTCCCTTGGAAAAGCAGCTCAAAAGGCTCTTCTTTTCACATATTGTGTCAGCATAATATTGATAGCAAGAAACTTCCAATCCACAGAGCAGCCTTCCCCAAGCTGGGGCCATCTCAGTGTCTAGGACTACAGCCCCCACCACCCCCACCAGCACAGTCACTGGTTGGGGATGATGGGGATGCAGTCCAACACAACTGGAGAGTTCTGGTTTGGGAAAGGCTACTACAGAAAAAGGTCCCACTCTGCTCTCCCATCAATCTTACATCACTTATTAAAGGATGAGGGGAACATGGACTAGAAATATGCAAAGGAAAAGAGGCTGGGCATGGGGTGCCATAATCCAACATGGCTCCCATGTACCTTTTCCCATTCATCACAATGGAATTTTTCCAGTGTTCACATGCTGTCAAACACATTTCTTTTGGTTCTCAAATCACAGTGTGATGTATGAATTTCTACCATTGATTGCAACTGGCTCCATGTGTGATCCAGAAAGTGCAAACTGGGTAAACCCTGGTTTTAAAAAAGGAATCAAAATGAATTTCTCATATATCCCTAGTTGTGCATGGCAATGAAGTGTTTTGCAGATCCACCTCCCACCAATTCTTAGAAACATCAAAATTGTTCCTCCAAGAAATTTCTGCTGCCTTTTGCACTTCCAATTGATGAATGGAAGGAAAACTTGCACTCTTCCCAAAAATAAGATAAGACACATTTCAAATGCAAAGGGCTCTTCTATGAACTTGTCATAAGTTCCCCCTTGATGAAATGTTTCCTGCCTCACTGAAATTCAAATGGGTACCAGCACCAAATCCAAGATTGGCTGTCACTGGAGGCCAAGCATATATAACAGGCAAGAATTAATGGGCTGTGTGAGAGGTGGAGCCACGATGAAATCTGGAGGCAAACACATCTTCCCCCTTCCCTTGAATGACCCTTTTTGAATGGCTCATGGCAAGGGACAGCAATTGCCAGAAGCTTCCTGCTTCAAGTGCAAGCTGACCCTAAATCCTGAGTGTGCCTTAGAGAACATCTGCCCAACAGATGTGTGAGAAAAAAGGGCACAGTGGCATCCAAGAAATACACATTAGAGTTGTGCACTTTCTCCTTAATGGGAACATGGGAAATGGCCCTCACTTACCCCTTGTTTATTCCAGGTCAAGGAAGATTCAGAGTGGTAATAAGTGATTGTATCTGACATTAGTTTGGTTTCTGCAGGGATATGGCTGGAAGAGTAGATGAGTCATATTCTGCTAGGATAAAAGGAAGCAAGAGACAATGTGGGTAAGTGTTTGGCCAAACTAATGTAAAGTTCTACAGAGCTGCGTAGGAGGAAGAATAGCTGGTGGAGGAATTCGTAGGATGCGGCTCAGCTAGGTGATCTATGCTACATCCATTTTCTCTTTCCCACCCCCTATTTTCTAGCTCTCAGCTTTCTAAAGTGAGTTTTCTTTGGGAAAACCCAGCTGCATGAAGCGTCATTGGCAGATGAATGAACAACATCAAAGTTAATATTCTGCATAATGGATGTTGCAACTTTACCAGTGCTCATTTATTTTGTATATGAATGCACCATAAGTGTAGGTGGGCTTCTAGTCAATTATACTTCAGCTAAGCATGACACACAGAGCAGACAGCGCGGCAGCCTCCTCAAAGAGGCAGTAATGGAGGACAGCAGGACAGATAATCATGAGGGATTACTGCATCAGCTCATAAATCCACACCAGAGTTGACAAGATTTCATCTCCTGGAGTGGCAAAACTTGTTCTCCTGCAATGCCGATCTTGGGATCCAAGACAAACTCATGTTTCTCCCTCCTCACTCCCCCATCTTCCCCCCACCATATGAGGGGCTCACAGGAACATAACTGAAACCATTTAATGTGTACTGGGTGATGATGAAGATGGTGATCAGAATTTATGAGTTGTCAGGGGGGAGCACATAATAAAAACAAATAGAAAAACATTCATGAGAAAACACCAAGAAAGAATATAAAGAAAACTAGAGCCAGCACCAATAATGAAAAACTTTTAAAAAGGGAGGTAAACATGAACAAGACTTGACATTTCTATAAGCACATTTTAAATGTTTGCAATGCTTCCCGTGCTTCATGTGCACAAAGAATTATAGCTACCTGTCCTGTAGCCAGTGCTCTCATGTTGCAGTGGGTGGCCTGAGATGAAGGGAAGGGGTGCTGGCCTAAGGAACTAATGACCTAGGCACCCAGAAGGTCCCACTCCCCGCACTTATTTATGAAGTGTTAGCTTTCATGTTTGGCATGCACCACAGTGGATTAGGAGACTCAAATGGGGAACAGGACCCAGGCCTGAAAAAATGGCTGACTTGATCTTTCCTGGGCTGCCGTGACATCCTCTAGAAGGGCTACAGAATGTGCTGCTGCTCAGCACCACCCTCCCACCAGATCCAAGGTCTGCAGACAGAGCTGCCAGAGTGACAAGAGGGAAACGCCACTGTTTTTCTGCCTTGCCATTTCCCTCCTCTTGCTTAAATGGCTGTGGACAGGGCCAAGCAATTCAGAGGCTTCTGGATCTAGCAGATCCATGATGCTCCTTCATTTCACATTATTCTGCCCCTTTTCCCCTCTCCCCAAACCTCTTCTGAGGTTATGACAGCAACTTGAGAAGAGGAAGCACTGGAGGCATTCCCACAGTGGCTGGGAGGGTGAGATCTGCAGGCAGATTCTCCCCACACCATTGAGAGCTGCATCTATTCCTGTTTGGTGGTAGGATCCACAGTGAGAACCAGTAGATGTAGTGGTTGGACTTCGTAGATCCAGCATCCAATCTCCTACTTACCATGAAGCTCTCTGGGAGGTTTTGGACCAGCCATATACTCTCTACCTAACCAAGCTCATGAGGCTGTTGTAAGGGTAAAATGGATAATGGAAGAACTACCCAAGCTGTCTTAGGTTCCTTGGAAGAGGAAAACACATGGGATGTAGTTATGGCAATAAATAATTCTTATGTTCCCTAGAACATCCTACTAGGGACTATGGGATTGTTCTGCAAGAGAAGTATCTCACAGCCACTGGGGAATAAGCACTTGCAGGACATATTGGGGAGAACTCTAATAGTCCACAGATGCTTTTCCCACTGTCGGTTGGAGGTTAAAGAGCTTCTGCTCACATGCATGGAAAGGTCACAGCTTGAGATGGAGAAGTGTCATGGCTGACAAGCAAAACAAGAAATGTCATTGAAATGGAGAATCATTTTGGCAATTATTCTGTTGTTGCGGTTGTTATTATACAGTGTATACAGATGCAATGGCTACTTTTTGTCATAGAAGCTGCTCTTCTGCAACACTGACAAATATTGATAAGGGTGATAAGAAAGAGGAAAGCGACAGACACCGATAGCCATTGCACATTTATTTCAGGGCTTTGTTCATCCCCACCCCACCTCCTGCTGTTACAAATGAACTCAATGATGATATAATTATATCCTGAAGCTGTTAGTAATTGTGATGCACTAATAGCAATGAAAAACTAATGTCAGGAAAGAGAGAGAAACCAGATTAAAAATTGCTATCAGCCATGTATTCCTGCTTTCCCCATAAAAAGACATAATTCTGATGAGTAACTTGACCTGCCAATTACCCGCACCAAATTCAAATCGAATGTATGGAACACAAATTAATTACCTGGAAATTATTTGCTGATTGCATGCCAAGTGCAACCTCTTTGACATTGAGCATCACTGGAACATGATGAAGGATAATAATATTGGATCACAGAAACAAGGAGGAATTGCAGGACAGAGCGAGAAAAGAGGATACTTGTATATTTCATTTCAGATTCTTTTTTGAGTCTCTGAATAAAGAGTGGTGCTATTCAATTACATGTTGGAAACCATTGTATGTGCCATGATTATAATTCAAAGAGAATCTCTCTCTCTCTCTCTCGGTTACTTAAAAAAAGTCTGGTAGTTCTGCAATATTAGGCATGTTTACTTAGACACAAGGGCTATTAATTTCAGGAGAACTTACGCTAAAGTAATGCACATTTACCTGGAATAAGTCCAACATAACGTAACTTAATAGAACTCATTTCCAAGTAGATACGGAAATATTGTGATACACAATTGATTCCCTACTTCTGTGGACCACATTAGGGTCTAGATGATTAGCTTGTGTATCACAAGTAAAGCTCTTGTCCCTGTGAGCTTTCTATGTTGGTCAGTGATGTTTAAATGCTCGTCCAGTGGCCAATCAGCAGGCCATATTAATGCATCAGTGGTAGACCCATAGAAGTAAACCATTGCTGGCATAACATGACAAGCACACATTGTGAGAGCACTGAAAGATGATCGAGTTGGAAAGGTCACACAGGTAACTTATTTTCTCTTGCCCTGTGCCCTGCATGAGTCAGTTAAGAAGTATGGGCAGGTTGGTTTCAAAGACAAACACTCCCAGTGCATGGGCCATACAGACCCCAAGCCTAAGGCCTGTGGACTTGAGATGCTTGTGGGTGCCCACCCAAAATTATCTCCCTGAGAATTCCCACACATCCTTGGCTCATTCCCAAGTGGTGGAGAGTACACATTGTAGCAAGGCCTCTTTCCTGTGTACTTCTCTCCTGCAAAGGCTGCTTGCTACTCAAGCGATTCCAGCATGGCAAAGGAATGAATTTCCAAGCTTGCAGAGTGATTTGCAGACCAAAAAATGTGCTTGACAGTATGTGTTTATTTGAAAATGTGCATGGAATATACTACTATTAAAATGTGTGCAAACTTGCTTTAATGAATAGGAAAAGAATGCAGACACTTCAAAGACCCGCACAACTGGAAAAATACGCACCCATGAATTTTATCTCAGGCAAAAAAGGGGGAAAAAAAACAAGTTTTGCATATAGCTACAAGACAGAATAAACTTTGAAGCAGAATTCAGAGAATGTGAATTTTGCCTGTATACATCATTAAATTTAGTTATTGACAGGGTCTGCAGAAAAAGGAAAAAATCAGGGCTATATTTGAGTATAACGTGAGACTAGTATGTATGAGAAATTCAGTTTTGCTTGAAAAGCTTGTAAGCATGCCCCATTCAAAGCCCCAGGCAAGAATGTGAGCCTATGTCAGCTAAACGCGGTTGCAAGTTATCAAACACTTTCTAGAAGTTTCCCCCCTCCCATTTCCAGTTCCTAAGTTGTGCACATTTTTCACAGCAGACAAAAAGGCAGTACTTCTCACCCTAGTTACCAGCAACCTTAGGTAACCTGTTTGCCTTCTGCGATCTACTTTATAAATGCTTTTGAAGGCCAACTTCAAGGACCAAATGTCCCATCTTATGGTACTTTGACATTAGACCAGATTTGGACCAGACAGTCCTTCAAGCAGAGGATCTATCTTCAAACGTTGTGGACATTGTTCTGACAACCTCTCATGTAGAGGACTGTGGGAAAGAGCCCACATGGCCACCCTAATATATGCAGAATCACTGAACTGCAAGCAGGGCTGGAAACTAGAGAAAAGAATACAGTCTCCAAATCCTCATTTTTCATTGTTCTTTCACCATCTCCTAGGGGCAAGGTTGCAAAGATTTTAAAGGAACACGATCGACCACAGCTCCCATAAAAATCCTCTTGATTGTGTGAGTGCTAGCAAAGCCACAATCTGCACAAAAATCCTCCCAGTATCGACCATCAAAGGCACTGAATTGCCAGAGTGCTTTAAAAAGCGGCTGAGCAGGGCCTACATATCTTGCTTCGTCTCACATAAAGATAGTACAGCTTGTACAGCAGATGTGAAGGTTTTGACAGAGGACTTTTCAGCTGCCAGTGGAGGAAAACAGGACTAGTACAACAGCCGACAGCAGAGCAGGCAAGTCTCATTAAAGTCAGATCAGACTTGAAATGTTCCATACAATGTGAAAAAGTAAAGTGTGAAAAATGACTTTGTAACACATGTGACCTGAGCTTGTTTGAGAGTCTTCAAGTGGATCCAGTTCTTGCATTTTCATGTCATGGGTTTCTTCTGAGCTCGTTGTGAGATACACAGTGAGGAAATAAAATAAATGTATCTCTCCTGAGCTGCACATGTGTATAATACAAAAGTGTTCCTTAGAATTTTATTGTTGTTGTTTATATGTTTAATATTATTGTCCATTGTGTTTACTTTTGTATATTTTGTAACCAGTCCAGAGAGCCATTTCGACTAATGGGTAGGATAGAAATCTAATAAATAATAAATAGAATAAGGGGCATAATGCTGTCATTATGAATTAATAGGAATTTCATTTCTTAAGTATCAGAACTTGCTCATTTGTACCCCTAACTGAGTGAACACAAGTGCCTTTTTCAGGCATTACTCACATATAGCCAAGCTTGTGATCATGTCTGAAAATGAGTTCCATCAGAAAAATGCACATTAAAAATTTTCACACTTTAGTCAATCTTGGAAAAATATGCATTTATGCATGCACTTAAAATGCGCTTTTCACATTAGAATGACACCAAAAGCTCACTCTCTGAGCTTTGAGAGTGGAGCTCAACGAATCTTGAAAAACTTGAGCATTGCTGATTCTCTTATTCACAGCTGTTATATCTTCTAAAGCTAGCTGATGCCTTGAGGCATGAGATTTTGTACATAACACGCCAATTATATTAGAATGTCTGAACATATAACACTTAATCTGGCCCACTTCCTTCCAAGCCTGATTCATTGCTGGGTTTAGCTTACAATCCTTACATGACTCGGGACCACAGTGCCTGGCAGAACACTTGATTGTGTCTGGACGCTGGGGCCTTCCTCCAACTGCCACCTCTGATGGATACACAAGGAATCAGGCCTTGGTGGACCCCTGGTTGTGGAAAGATTTCTCCACTACCACCATGAGTGCCAGTGCCAGAGTAAGACTGGTATTAAATACCATTTAAGGTCATAACAGCATTTATGTCAGCTGTTTTGACAGGTCCAGTCTGCATTGAAATTTGCATATTGAAAAATATGTGGTAGTTTATTATATGTGTGGCTTGTGTCTTGTGTTGTTGTGAACCACCCATACAGCTTTACTTATTGGGTGGTTTCAAAATGAAAATGAGAATGAGAATAATAGCAGCAGCAACAGTAATAGACAACTTTGGTTCAAAGAAGGTAATAGGCTTAAGGTTGCCAACTAAGGTTGCCAACTAAACAGGGATGGAAAATAGCCTGGCCAGATTTGTTTGCTTCGTGGACAGTTCTCAGAGCCAGGTCAGCTTCCATCTGCTCATGCTGAATTGTCATGGGGAAAAACCCTGACAATGGCAGTCCACGGTGACAATGTGGGATCTCCATTTTAAGAACACTCTTCTCTTGTACCTGCCGTGGGAACAGCCACACTTTGTCTCTGATGTCATAACGGCTACATTCGAGATGCGCTTTAGGGGGTGTTCTGGGGGTGGACCAGTGGTATCCTGGTGGCACCTAGGCCTCATCCTCCCATTCCAAAGTACCTCAGCTAGATGACTGAAACCAGATCTCCAACTGAATTGCAGGGTGAAAGGAGTATTGGAAGTGACCATCACCTCCATCTTCCTTCCAGCCTCCATAGGATGCCCATAACCCTGTGATTCTGTGGATATCCTGACTAGATTGCACCCTTACTAAATAATTCTTAAAGAACTAGGGACGTAGAAGAAATGCACTTCACTTTGATACTGAATTGAGTTTTATACAGTTCACGCCTTTGGATGAAACATGGATCCAAATGAAATCTATAACTGAAGACTGTACATTGCTGGAATTGCAATGTGATTTGCACCCCCCCATGTGTCCAGTAGCATGTGTGCATTTGGAAAATGTGCACAAAATGTATTTCTTTTGAAAAATGTGCACTAATACACTTTAATCAAGACTGTGAGGAGAATGTGTACATTTCAAAAATCTACAACTGATTTGTACAGATAGCCATATGTATAAAACCCAGCAAAGTTTGCACTCTGATGCAGACTGGAGTCAGCATTGCACGTCATGATAGAATTCAGAACACCTTGGCAAGTCTGAGTTTTGCTGATTCACCATTCCCTAGAAATAGCTTGGTTCTTTCATTACCCCAGAAGGAGGATGGAAGGAAAGGAGGGAGAGATCAGACATCCTTCTTTCTGTTTTACAGAAAGGAGATTCTCCTTTTTGAAGGATTATTAGAGGACAGTACAGCAGTCTGAATATGTCCTCCACTTGAACAGCTGTCCAGTCAAGTTCATTTTAAAGATAAAGGACTCTAAGTAGGAAGAAGCTGCCCATAAATATTTAGAATCTGGACCATGTACTGAGCAAGCACACAGCTCACCTAGTGACAGTCTTCCATACTATGGCAAGTTGTTTTGCATTACTACCTACATTAGAGCAATTTCTTTTTCCATATGAGTCACCCAGAGACCCTGGATATGGGCTATTTCAGAGGCATATACATCCATTAAATAAATAAATTTGCATTTGTCAAGATGGGCAAATTGTGACCCTCTACATGTTTTGTCCTAAAATTCCATGAGGCCTGGCCAGTGGTATGGGATTATGGAAATTACTGTACAAAACATTTGGAAAACCATACGCTGCCCACCCTAACACTGTATAAATTAGTATACAGCAGTTTTATGCAATAGTAGGAAACAAAGCAGAATCAAATGTTGCATGAGAATTTGACCTAGGGATCCAAAATGAAGCAGGACAATGACTCTCAGAACCCTGTGAAGTCAACCATCTGTTTTTGCAAGTATATTTTTCAGGCAATTGACCAGATGAATGTACACATGGGCATCACTAGATGGCCAATCTAGAAATTAAATAGAATACATAATTGGAAGTAAAAGATAGAGAAGCTGAACTCAATTGACTATGAGTAAGAAGAAATGTGGACTGAAACCAGAGACCAGGAAGGTAAAAAGACAATTCTCTTAGCAAAAAAGAAAGATTTAGATCAGTTAAGAATGCTAAATAATAATAGATAATACCTGCAGATAATACCTGCAGGCACTAGTTGCTGGGGAACTTGAGCTGGAAGAAACTGTTGTCCTGTAGAAAGCTGGTCTGCCATCTTGTGAACAAAGTGTTGGACTGGACAAACCATTGATTGTATCGAACATGGTTCTTATGTTCTGGCTTGTGTCCTTATGTTCTAATAGTTGCTATCCCATTCTGGAATGTAAAAGAACACCAAATACCTTCCCTAATAGGAAGTCTTTTGGTGGTTACCCTCTCTTTGGATTTATCTGATTATAGATCTTTCACAGATTTCACTGTTATGATTTATAGCTGAGTGTTTGCTTCCTTTAAATGTCCATTGGATCGCAGGTCAGGATATACTTTCTGCAAGCCGCTTTAATAAGAACGGATTGATCTGTTTGCTAAAAGCCCATATTCATGAACCATTTTCTAACCTGTACTGACTTTCTCCTTCTTCCATTTATTGTTTTGACACCTGACACCTTTGCTGGCTGCAGCCTAAGGAAAAGAAGCAGGAAGCACTATATTTAGGAAAGGTATTTTTAGTCTTCAATCACTACAAAGTCCCCACAGACCTTAGGCAGGCAGTCCTCCTGCTGGGCTTGCATGAAACTCACTCACCCCTTGTCCCGGCACTGTCAGTCATACAGAAGAGGAGACATGGCAGAAAGTTGAGTCAGCTGAAGGTTGTCCACAGCATAGAACAATATCAGGAGCTGGGTCTTGAAACTCTCTTGCGATGTCTTTCCAAAGACCACATTTGGGGAGAAAAAGTACATGCAGAGCCACTTCACACTTGCACGTTGTCCATTCCAAGAACCACTAGGCTTCCATTTCTTTCTGGCTTTCACTGAAAAATATGCATGACAGTATCCTGGCTATCTTATACCAATACAGTGGCTGTTTTTGCAGGTGTGCCATGCATACCCATTCAATACATCAACCATCTGCCCACAAGACTACAACTCAGATCACCTTCTACCACTCAGCATGGTGGCTGGAAATGCTGGGAGTTGTAGACCAGCGCATCTGGAGGGCACCAGGTCAGGGAAAGCTGCCATGCAAGAACATTTGAGAATAGCATTCAAATCACAGGGTGAGAAAATTCTGTTAGATAGCATGATGGAACAGAGCAATCTTTCCTTTCCCATTCTGAGAAATCATTTATTTTCAGCAAACCAGGAGCTTCAATACACTGCAAACAGAGATAAACTGCTGAATTGGTCCTCTTTTATATCACCTTAATGAAGCTTTGGACTGTAGCCTATCTCCCAAATTAGGAATCAATTAGATTTTACACACACACACTGAGTACCCTGCATTCTTTATGCAATTGGGCAGAAGTTATACTGCATTTTTATACAGTTACACCAAATTACACAATCACATCAATGGCATTACATTGGGAAATTATGCATACATTTGTTCATATTAGGCCTTGCAAGGCAAGGACTTCAGAGCAAAAAGCTGGTCTTGTGGAAGAAGCCCTATAAGATATTGTGCAAATCCAGGCAACTGTGCAAAGCTATCAGGGGGACCCTCAATTAATTTATCATCATGGAGTAATTAGTGCCACTTAATGTAAAGTGGTTGCATGCCAGTGGATTATTTTAACTGTTTCATTATGTTATTGACTTAAGGGAATGAGAACAATTGGTAAAAATGGGGTTTAGCTCTGGGGCCATTCAAAAGAGGAGAAACAGTCTTAGAAATGCATAAACATTAAGTAAGGTATATTCACTCGAACATGCAGCCATTGCTTATTGCAGGAGTAGGCAACCTTTTTGTACTTGAGGGTTACAATCCTTGAGGGTCCAGAGGATGCACACATACATGTATCCACCATTTTATATACATGCACACACATGCACATGCATGCGCACATGCAAACACATGCATGCAGTCTTCCTCAATATTTCAACTTGCAGGGATGGGAAAAGGAGGGCTAAATCCCTACTCATTGAGATCTTAGATATACAGGATATATAGATCTTGTAAAATCTGCTTGGTCTACATTTCACAAATTATTGGGATTTTCCTTCCATTTACTACCCACTGAGAGAATCAGATTTTGTGAAATCTGTATGTAAGCAAATCCCTCAAAACATACAAATAGCTCCCAAGTAGCAAATCCCTCTCCCTTTGGATTATAGAGAAAATGCACATTTTTGCTTGGTGCACCTTTTTAATGATTACATTTGTGTCAAATAATGGAAAATAAGAAAGGACCACAAGTCCGCAGGACTCAAGGACACTGGTCTGCTGCAGAATTTGTGCTTCTTGGGAGTCTAGTCTGGCATGGAACCTGCAGGTCAGATTTTTAGATATTTGACTCTGTTGAGGATTTTGCCAACATCTCGAAGTACTTTGGCCTTCCCATGCCAAAGGCCTGTACCGGGGAAGGTGTGTAAACCAAATGGAGCAATCCAAGTTCCCACTGATAATTCACTACTAGCCCTCTGAATGGCTGATCAGTGGGTTGCTGGGAGCTGGATTGAACTCCATGAAAAGGGTCATGGGATTGACTCTCATGCCCTCTGTTCCCAGGCATAGCCACACTCCTGCCAAGCTGCCATTTTCTAGGCTCTTGCCAGTATGATTGCTATGGAGGAGGACATGAGAAGTGACAGTTATCCCATGCATCATGGCACAAGAGTGCCAGCAGTGGCAAATGGTAGTAGAGAAGGATTCAAAGGATTCTGCACCACAGGTATGGGCTCCTACATCAGAAAGCCTTTGTAGACCATGTGTGGCCCATGGGTAAGGTGTTGGTTGGTTTAAGATGGTTAAGATTATGGTTGAAAATCTGCTAAAGCAGGTGGGATTTCTTCCTTATTTGTTCTAATGTAGAAATATTCACAGGGACATTTGAGTAATGCTTAATTCTTGATAATTCTGTGCTGCAAAACATGACAAGAAGTCCTAATTTCAGGCAATTCTAGGCCTTCTGCTGTAATATATGAAAATAATGTTAAGAATATTGGGGGAATAAGGTTATAAACCACATATGGAACATATGGTTGCAATCCAGGCAATCCAGGCAAAGTTACTCATGAGTGAGTCCCACCTGAAAACATTGGAACAAATACAATCCTACATGGCATATTGGGAAGACAGAAAAGCAGATGAAGAGCAGCATTTTCCTCCCTGTCTTCCTGATCTTTGAGAGGTATGAAAACTATATACAGGATCTGGGGCTGACATTTTTTCCCCCTGTAACATGGGCGTGTCTAGAACCTAAATCCAAAGCTTCTTCTGATCCATGCATGGCACAACTTCTAATCATCCTTTATTTAGCCCCTACCAAAGTTGGATTACCAAAGTCCTGGGATTTTCCCAGAGGGTCTGGGAGGGGGTATCTGAGGTCAGTCTGACCCTTAACAGCAGCCTTTCACCCTTGGAGAGGAAGCCTTGTTCTATCCTATCAGCCCTGGGATGCTCATCCTACATCATATGTTTGGAACCTTAGGCTGCCATCTTATAAGATTTGCACAGATGTTTTCTAGAGTCAAAACTTTTATCAACCTGATAAAATTGATAAATTATTAAGAAATCTCCATGCGTGGATGATTGTGCATATATGTACATATATATCTAAACTAGCAATTCATGTAAACTCTTCCGCAAAGAACACTTTGTGTATGAAGTGTAAAAATTCTTTAAAGAGAATTTTAACTTCTCTGCAAAGTTATTATAGTATCCTTGTGAGGATGAAGTTTAAGAAACTGATCAATGTTCCCTAAGGTTAGTCAGGAATTCACATTAAAGACAATTACTTATCAAAACATTAATACTCAATACCAGTTTGTTCTACCAACAAACTTATACCTAGATAATTGTTGTTAGCTGAAAAAAGAAAGGCATAGAACAACACTAAACCTCTTTGATTGACGATCATTAGTCTAAAACCATTGTCTTACCCTGCTTAGTAGTAAATTCTTTCTTGGATCTTGGATTTTAAGCCTTAAGCTTTCAAATTAAAAATAGCCTAGATGAAAATCTGAACTTTTCAGATTCATGCAACCTCTGCATTTGATGACAAGCTTTCAAAGGCATTTATTTAAATCCAGAGCTCATGGGCTTTGTGATGAATCCCAATGAAAAACAAATGACTTCATTTTGATACACTCTTAAGGTTCAGTACTGGGGCCTCCCTGCTTAGTAGTTATGCCATTTTGGTGCATTTGTATTGAATATAGCTTATTCTTTAGATTTGCAACAATTAAGAGTAATTCTAACCAAGATTCTTTCAACACTTACAAACCTCACAAAAGTTATCCCCTGAAACAAAATACTCATTGATTCCTCCTGACCTACACATTGAGGCTTATTTAAGCAGGACATTTGTAGTCAGTGTCTGAAAGAGAACAGGCAAGTGAGCTGGGTGGTATTCTTTGGCTATGAGATAGACAGAGTAGAGAAGCCACACTTTAAATCACATCTCCATTTCTTAAATTCATGGGTCATCTTTAAGGCCAGAACATATGAACTATGAGAAAACAAGGCCAGGACAGGACTGCAAAGTATGGCAAGGTCATGTTGCCTTGTAAGACCCCAGAAAAATATGCCAAGTCATAGACCTTATGGAAGATTCTTATGGAAGTGTTCTTTAAGGTACAGCTGACATGCAGATGAGTGGATTTATTTACTAGTGTTATTAGGAGATCAGATGTGGGCTCCTGTGTTCATGGTGATTTTGGAAAATGTCTGGTGCATAGCACATTGCTTCAACATACAACTACATGACCCTCAGCTGAGCGAATTGATTGCTTGCAATCTGGGCACATGACAAAGAAATCTGGTAATTGTTTCTTTGTGTCTTCAACACTTAGTACAAGCCTAGGAACCTGCACACTTCCTCTTGTTCTGCAGATGAGCTCTGCATTCAAAGGCAACCTTTGTGTGTCATCCTTGCATGAGTTTTAACAACAGAAACAGTTGCATGGAAGCAGTTTATCTCTCATGGGCTTCCACAGCAAGTATATGCCCACAGCAAGGAAAAGACAATAGATAATCTTAAATTTGCTGTTCTAAGCACTGTAATTCTGACCTGAGCCACACAGTTTGTGGCTGAAATCCAAAACAGAGTTTCTCTCAAAAAGAAAACTGGGGACTGAGCTTGATGAAGCTGTCTCCCTAAGGTCTGCTGGAGGTTCACAGGGAGGATGTTTTCATTCTTTGACACTTTTGATATGGTTATGAGTCATTGCCAAGACAGTACCTGGATTGCTGAAATACATGTACTGTTAATAAATTTAGCTGACATTTCAGGTTCAATTCCAGCTGCATCTCTTAAGTCTCTCTCTCTGTGTGTGTGTGTGTGTGTGTGTGTGTGTGCGCGCGTGCGCATGTGTCCCTGTTTTTATGACTCAACGTTCTCTTCGAATAATCAAGCTGCAATGCTTTGGCTACAGTTTGGGATTGGCTGCAGTTTGTTCAGGCAAATATGAGCACCTCTTCAGGAACCAAGCAGCCATCGATTGATAAGAGGATAGTCTATGACTACAGAGGGACTGTCTGGAACAGTGAAAGCAACCGAGACGGTGAAGCTAGGTGGTCTTCCTGACATTGGATCAGCGCCTGTTCATTCACTGGTGAGATGGGGCCAGGGGTCACTGGGCCTCAGCTCCAGCACGTTCTTTTGGTATGGGCCCTGTCAACATCCGTCACATCCCTGAACAACCTCAAAGGAGCTTGCTAGCTCAATGTATTTACCAGGGGGGTTGTCATGCTAGCAAGTTCTATGGATGCTACACTAGCATGGGTTACATTAGGGTAACATCCATAGTGCTGGCACTGTGACACTATTGGATCCTTCCCGATAGAATGAAATAAAAAAGTTTTATAACGAAAAGAAAAGGAACTAAAAATGTGATTTGCTTTATAGAATACAAGCACTGTCTGCATATAGGATTTTTCTATGCAATGATGCACCTTGTTCTTGATCATACATACAGAGTCTACGCGCATTACATCTTGTACATGCAGAGTCACAGCTTACCGTTACTTATCTGGTGTTTCCTGTTCACATATACAAGAGGAACATGGGCTTTGCAGATCCTTAGCCCAGAGTCATGGCATGCATTGCTAGGAATTTAATGCCCACATGAGAAAAAGAAGTAGCTCTAAAACTGGGCATTAGCAATGAGACCAGAGTCAGAGATTGAGATAATAAGGTGTATTTCATTGCAAATATACAAAAAATGCATTGCCAACATTCAGCTTGGACTGAAAATGTCCAGTTTATGCTGTGGAGGAGTTCTGAGTTGAAGAGAATGACTAAGATAGATAGAATAGCATGAAAGGGAGTAGAGAGGGGAAGGAGTAGGAGGCATTGCTCTGAATAAGAAGACAGGGCAGGCTAAGAGATTGCACAGACACTGGAAGGGTCTGATTGGATTGGCAGTATGGGCCTAAAGACAATTAGATGCCTGGACACATGGATAAACTGGTAGGGGTTTCAGAAAAACTGTTGTCATTCTGTATACGCAAGTAATTGGATGGCATACAAATTTAACACACACACACACAACACTGAGTTGGATGTAGGATTGGTCTAAATAATCTTCCTATAGACTTAGTTAATTCATTGATGAGAGCCTTGGAGACTGAGGACATGCTATGGGTGACAGCCATGACTTGTAAGCATCTACTTGTTCTCGCAAATAGTGTTGGAAATGAGAAAGATGGCTAGTTTGGGCTCTTGTTCTCAAGGACTGCTGGCTGGGCTTCAGAAGAATCAGGATCAGAATATGAAGCAAACTGGGGATGGGGCCTGGGAATGAGGGCCATGTTGGGACACTGAGAAGAAGGAAGCTGAGATGCTTACCTCGAGGCAAGACTCCCCAGGTAGGCTGGCAGTCCCTGGGAAAACCAAAATGTAAAGTTGGCTGTAAAGAGATTCGGAGCAGCCCCAGTTCTTCACTCCAAGATGCAGGCTCAGCAGAGGAAGGTGGTCCAATTAGAGCACTGGAGGAGGTGTGCTTGCTTTCAGAAGGCCCCACCCAAAGGGATAGAGCCCAGGCACGCTCACAAGGAGAATTCCTGGAGGTGATTACTAAACTGGGTTCAACAAACTGCTCTGTGTATGCTCAGATATTTACTCTGGGTGCTTTGTGGTCAATAAAGAATGCTTTGCAAGGAAAATGGTCTGTGGCTTTTGACTGTGCAGAGGAGGAACCTCTGGCACCCGACAAACAGAAGGCTGGGCCACGTAGATGCTTGACCAGATCCAGCGAGGCGACGCTTATGTTCTTACTATCAGAGCAGCTTGCATCTCCAACAGCAATGCAACACTGCATCAACAGTGACAGAGAGACTGTGAACATTTGGCCAGGGAGGCAGGGCTGCAGCGGTGTGGCACACTTAGGGGCCCACCCACGCTTGCACTGTGGCAGTTGAAGTAGTGCCACAGCATCATGCGGTAATTCACAAATTAAGGAGCGTTCCCTTCAAAAATGTACATTAAACAAACAGTACCTAATAGTATCATCATCATCATCCCACTAAAAGCAAAAGGATTGTGACTGACAGTTCAGTGTAAAACCACAGGAAGGAAGGAATGTAATAGTGAAATTCCCTAGTCCCCCTGTGTCTTTTTGTCCCCGTTAATTCATCACTCCATTTTATATTCGGTTAGGCAGTGTGTCCCGTCTTGATAGCTCATCAGCAGTGGGAATTCCGAGTGGACAAATGCATCAAGTGCAGTCCAGAGATTGACAGCATCAGCCTTCCCACTTGTCATTAGAATCGGCCCATTAATCAACTAATTCTGGTGCCACTGCTCATATTCAGGCTCAAAAATATAAAATAGCAAATAAGATTGATAATGCAGCAGCTCTGTCCTCCCACACCTTATGAGGCTGTGTTCATGTCGATTGGCGTTTATTAGGTAAATACTTGAGATTATTCCCTGATAAGCAAGGACATGTTATTTCCTAGTCACTTGCGATACTCATTTTTTATTAAAATGCCTTTACACTGGTTATGCAACAAACACAAGGAAGTTTACAGTAAAAAGAGACAGAGGGACATGCCAATATTCTGTGTAAATATTTGAGCAGAAAGCTATAACCATCACCTCAGTTATATTTGTCACATTCATTAAAAACACACACAGACGTTCCTAATCCTGTCTATGTTTATTTTTTATGAATTCTAAAATGCAGGTCTCATGGCAATTCTGTTCTTTCCTACAGAATTCCCAACCTTTCATATTATGCACCATGGTGCAGATGTTAACATTAATGTCTGTCTACTGAAGGGATTTAGCAAAACTAAGAAAAAAGAAAGCACAAGAGAAAAGAAAACTTATCTGTACATTTCTGATGGTTTCTTTATCAGTGTCTCCCTTCAGGAAATACTGGTTTAAAGCATGAATCTTTAAATTTGGAATTAAATAAAAATGTCCCTTTCACAAATGAAAACTTTTAAACCAACGTGGAGGTGTCCAGTTTTCTACTGAGGCCTATCCATGGTTGTGACTGGAGTTGGGGTGATAGACTCAGTCTCTCTCTTGCAGTAGGCAGTGTTAGCAGAAGAATGTTAGGATACAGCTGCCCTGATGAGGTTTCTTGAGGGTGAAGGATAGTTGCCTCCTACTTCTCTCTGCCAGACAGCTTGAAGGGAAATGGGAAGGGAGTTACCCATGGAACCTGCTGTCCAGAAGGAGGTGGGAACAGAGAAGATAGGGTGACACTAAAAAAAATCTCTGGTCAAAGGAGACTATGACCAGGTAAGGGCCACACACATCCTGCAGTTGAGTTTGGCAAGCAAGCTAAGGCATGGCAAGGCATGGTACAGCAGGATACTGCTAGCGCCTTGGACAGGTCTCTGCAGGAGCTGCTAGAGTGGGGTGGTTCCTCATGAAAGGAGCCCTTGTTCCAGCCAAGAACTGGCAGCAGCTGAGGGCATGAAGTAAGTAGCATGTTCTGGTCTCTCTGAAGCTCCACTTCCATAAGGTACTGATTGCAGCCTAACAGACTCATGCTCATTTCTGTATACTCATTTCCTATGTCTTAGAGACATCAGGAGAGCCAGTCTTGGAGGGTGTGACTGATGGAAGGATAGAGTGCTTGGGCCTGGGGAATCATTCAGGAGTTCTTCAGGCTTTCCCCCGGAGTGGGAGGACAAGGCTTTGCCTGTTGGAATGTATGAAAATGAAACAAATGGAGAAACAAACAAACAGGTTGTCAATGGGCTCAGAATTCTCTATGGGGTGATTCTGAGTCTCACCCCATAGATCCAGGGCTGTGATGAGCACATGCTTATGAATGCATGCATATTGGAAGCATTCAGAGCTGGTACAACAGCTGTTCTTACAAAAAGGCTCTAGGTGTAATGGATGAGCATGCCTTTTCCTGCTACTAAAGCCATCAGAAAGGGGAGGGGGAATGAGAATTTTCCCCCAGGGCTTGGCTTTTCTTTGAGGATGGCAGTTCAAGCATTTCTGACTTTCAGTCTTGGATCCAACAGATTTTTGGCAGCAGGAATTGGATGACACCAACATTCTTCTTGATTCTTAATAAAATCATTCACTTTGCTTTCTTCTGTATTTGAAAGCAGAGTTACACTTAGATGCTCAGAAACAGTTGTTTTTATCTTAACCAATTGGTAAGAAATGTTTGTGAAAAGTGCACATCTAATTCAGATGCAGTGATTGCTGAAGAAATTAGCTTGTGAATCCTCCGGGAGTTCTGCGGCTAAACCCTAGACGAATTCTCATAAGTGTTTCTTACATTGGTGGGTACTCTAAGAATCTCAACAATTCTTTTTTTTCTTGAAGAGCATCTTTGCTTTTCAGCAAAGTTGCAGTGGGGTAACCCCTCCACCCATCAAGTTTTCCTGCAGAGCTTCAGTGTCACTATTTAATTCTATGGCTTAATTATCTAAATCCAGATAAATTTAAACTCTTACCATGCAAATGAGTTTTCAGTTTCTTTTAGTTACTCTGTACTTCCAATCCTTTGAAGCTTAGTCAAGAGGACAGAGAAAGGAAAACACCAACTCTAACAGGAAGATAAGCCTAGGATTTGCTTAAGTGCACAAGAAGTGCAATCATTTGATATTGTGCCTAGTTTTACATAAACGGTTATTACATAATTTTTACAAAACATTCTGGGAGGGTGGGACACATATTAACACTTTTTCTGAAATGTTTTATTCAACATTCTGAAGCAAAATGTTCTATAATCCATATTTTTAAAATTTTGTTGGGAGTTGGTGGGTGGAAACAAACAAAAGACTTTGGGCAATGAATTGAAAAAAAAAAAAGTTTTTTCTCTCCAATTTTTCTGCCCCCCTCCACCCCAGGCATTCACATCTCTACTCCTACTTGGTTTTACATTAGATGTAAACAAGCACCAGGTTCCAGGGGTGGAGAGGGAAGCAACATTATTGAAATGTATTCACACAGTGGGACTTCACCTCATCACAGCAGATTAAAAGGAAACCTTTAATTCTTTTTTATGGGTGAGTTATTGCCCATTGATTTTATTTTTGATTTTGTTTTCAGATAGAGATACTTTATAATAAGGCACCCATTGCAATGTCTTGCTGCAGTATAGTATATTTTCATATATTATTAATACCAAAGGCCAAATGAATAATGAAAACACAAGCTGGGAGAACCCATTTTCTTTCCAATTCACTCTGTTATTTTGATCTAAGCAACATAATAATTGCTTTCTTTTCTGTGGCATAGACTGATAATTAACCAAAGAGAGTGAAATAGAGGGAGAGGAGAAGAGAAATCATCTGGTTTTTTTATTTTAATTACTTGTTTATGCAACCACTTCCATTAGGCAGGATTATTTGCAAAACTTTGTGGATGTAAGACTTCTTCCAAAAAAAGCATTAAGGCTGGTAAGAAACAGTTTGAAAGATAGTCTAAAAATATGTAAGGTACAAATGAGGTGTTTGTGTGTGTAATTGGAATGAGTATTATTATTGACTATACATGTTGTCAGCGCCAGGCCTTCTGGCACCAACCAAAGATCTATTTTATTTACTCAGACTTTCAGTTGAATTGTGTTACTGTATCATGTAAGCTGTTATTTATTTGTGTACAGTTCTTCATACAAAGTTGTATGAGAATAAATAGGGATCCAGGGCTTACTTCAAAAAAACCAATATAATGAGACCCTGATACCAGGTTCCAATATTGGTACGGGCAGAAATCTTGACTGAACTCAAAATAATGGACCCGTTAGCTAACGGAAGTTTGGTCTAGTGAACCTTGTAAATGGTTTCACTTAAGTTCTTCAGAGCAAGGAAGGAAGTAGTCTTCAGATGTATAGAAGTATATTTGCTACCATATATGGAAATGAAGAAGACACCAAGTTCTGGGTTTAAACTAGGGCCACAACTTTATTAAATTAATTATATGCACTGGGGTAAATTAAGCCCAACTTTCCAGAGACTAAGGTTCAGCTGGCTGCATAAATAGCACTGATCCCACCCACTGTCTGTCCTGAAATCCATCCCCTTGAGTCTCATGACCTTAAGCTTGACACCCATTTAGGCACCAAAGCTCCCTTTCATGCCATGAATCCTATAAAAGTATATGGCAAATCATAGGAAACTCTTTCTAGCTTCTGGGCGTCTGCCCCAATTCTGTCCTCAGGTTTGCCAATAGCACCTATGCTAAAATGCCAATTGCTTCCTTGGAGCTCCAGTGGGGACTATAGAAAATCAAAGCAAACCATATCTCTAAACCTAACTCTCCCTTAGGACATTCTGTGAGCTTCAGGAGAAAAATCTATCTGGCCCAGTTTTGCTCATACTGCAATTAGTGAATGGAAAAAAGGTAGGAAGTGGGGAGCAAAGTATCAAATGTCTCAATGGCCAGGTGAGACCAGCTTATAAAGCCATCCAGTGCCACCATCACAACACAATGTGTGTGCTTAGGAGGGATTGGTGTACAATTCAAAGTCAAGCTCATCAATGTTCCACCTTGGTATTCATTCCATTCCATGTCTCCATCAGCTTGAAACCTTTGTTTAGCAAGCAATTCTTGCATATGTTTAGGTGTATCTTTTCACATTTAGGCATCTGTCTTCTGTATTCCTCTTCCATGGACTGAAGCACATTTGACTGTATTTTTCAAAAGTAGGTATTTTCTTAACAGTATGCATGACATCAAAAGCATTTTGGGGGTGGGTCCTTGAATCACAATCCAATTTGGATATGGATTGCAGATTGTGCTTCAGTCTGCATTTAGTCTGGAAATTGAAAACTGGATACATCTGGATCAAAAATAAATTAATTTCTCATATGTACACAATGCTTTTACTGATTGGGCCCCTTGCATGTCGGCCTTGTTACACATCCAGCCACATATGGCCCCTTGGATTACTTTGAACCCAGAGGATAATGATTAAACGTACTGCATCTAATGTGTTTTGAATTTAACCTCTTCCAAAATGCATGCATGCATATTATAAACCACTTATACCATATAGAAAGAAAACAAAGCATGTAATAATTTTTCTGCGTTTCTACCTGGGAAATAATTTTTAATCAGCTGAATGTGAAAAATGAATGGGAAGGATGGAAAGGTATTGTTGGTAAACCCTGAATAAGGATATAATGTCTCTAGTAGCTTTTCATTTAGTCATTATCTTGTGACATTTAATTAAAATCACGCTAATATAATAAAATAGTCATTCCACAATTACTAAGTATTAAAGTGCTGAAGGTAAGTGTTCTAAGCAGAAAAGGAACACTGTATCAGCATCAATGTATACAGGTAGCATGCCCTCACAAAACCCTGAATTTTGTTTACACTACTGTAAATGTGTAGAAAAAAGGAGGAGGAAGTAATGTGGTTGAGTCCTTACTTGTGTAAAGCATTTGAGCAGTTTTTATAGCCACTCTATTGAGTTCATCATTGATTAAGGAAAAGTTATATTTACTTTATACAATAAATGTTACCACTATTGATTCCTTGAGTCCAGTAATTGTGTCTGGAAAGTGGCCCGCATCAACTATTCACTCTGGTTTCCTTATTGATCTGCCATATTAAAGAGCACCCTAAAACAGTATAAACTACTATGCACAAGGGTCAATAAAAATTTATGCACTCAGAGGCAACAACTGGCTCGGGAGTATATTTGAGAAATGCTCAATAATGTAATTGAATAGTTAAACCCTTTACAAGGATCCTTGGTATTATGGAGCAACTGCACAATAAATGTGTTAAAAAAAGGAAGAGAAGAGAAGAGACCCAAAATCATGGACTGAGGAAACTAGTCAGATCTTCAGATTCAGGAGCAAGGTTGCAGCACACACACACCTGAGTGAACATGCGGTTTACAAAGTCATTGAAAATGGTAGCTCACAGTTTCCCTGGTACAGAGCTCAGAGAAAAAGAAGGGGAGAGCATGCCTGTCGAGTGAGATAATCCCAGGAGGGTCAAATAAACACAGGTGTTGCAGCGTCAGTGGAAAAATGTTATGATTGCTTTAGTGGACAGGCTCTCCAATAGGGCATTTCCTATGTAAAAGTCTTGATCATTGAAAGAGATACTTTCATGTTTAACTCTAAAGGGTGTCATCGTCATGAAATATATCTCATGTGGTTATTTGCTTTTTCTGCAGGAGATTCTGAAATCAGCTGCAATTGCACTAAATGGATAGATTGTCAAGGCCAGAAGTCTGTCTGTCCATCCTTCCTTCCATCCTTCCTTCCAATGCACCACCATTTACAAAGGTGCAAAGCAATGTTAATATTTTCACAAACTGCTCAATCCCTCCTGCTAGTACCTCAGTTAGAAGGTCAAAGTGTCCTGTAGCTGCTGCTGCTGCTGCTATGTAGATGGGGGTGCGGGGAGGATGTATGAGCCACCATGCACCACTCTTGGGAGTGGAAGCAACATTTGGGTGAGGGAGGCTCTGTAAAAAGACACAGCAGGTGTTCCCTTGCTCTGGTCTTTGCAGAGTGGTTGTCTGCCCATGCATTAGTTGGAGTGAGGCATCGGAGCAGCCTTTGCCACAGCAGGAGAATGGCCAGTGGTGCTCTCCAAAGAGCTTGCCCCATGGTTCATGCACATAGGGTAGCAGCAATATCAGTAATGGGATCCAGCACCCTTCCTGATCTGCTGCCTAAGGCAAGGGAGTCACCCTGTTTCATGGAAAGACCATCCCTAACCTCAGCTGTTTATATATTCATTTATTTACTTTTATATTCTAGCTTTCTTTCATCATAAAATTCCTCTGGGCCTTCCTCTGACTGCCACCTTCAAGGGAGGCTTAGTTGGTGGCAACAAGGAGAAGGGCCTTTTCAGTGGTGGTTCCCCATTGTGGAATAAGCTCCCTATGGAGTCCCACCTGGTGCCAACCGTACTAACTTTTTAGTGCCAGGTCAAGACCTCCCTCTACTGCAGGTCATCTAATTAGTTGGGACTTTTTTAGTGTATAATCCAGGTTCAATCTTGATGAAGTTACTAGAATTTTAAATATATATTAAATGTAGCTTTTTTGTAATTGTTATTCTTAATGCTTTTATATTGTGGTATATTTTAGACTGCATTTTAATTTTAATAGATTGCTGTAAACTGTCCAGACAGCTTTGGCTGTTGGGTGATATAGAAGATAGTTAACTCAATGTGCCAAAGTAACTAATTAAAATATTAATTCAGGTTTTGCTTTGCCTGATAGCCAAAAGCTTCAGTACAAACCTGAATGCATTGCCAATTCATAGACGGCTTAAAAAGCAAACACACATCCAGATACTATTCAACCCCCGCTAGAATTCAGAGAAGGAAAGTGAGTCCCAAGTTGGACACCGTCCTATGGAGAAGGCAGATTATAAAGGCCAAGCTCCTCTTGCCATGTCAGCCTGGTAGGCATCCTTGCTTACCTGCGGCATTTCTCCATCACTTCCTCCACAGCTGCAAATGCAGCACTAGCCACCCTCATTCTGGCCAGTTTATTTATTTATTATATTAGTTATTATACTTACACCCTACCTTTTTGCCTTCCAGGAACTCATAGTGGCTTACAGTATTCTCCTCTTCCTCTTTGCAATCTTATCCCATAGCAACCCTGTGAGGTAGGTTGGGCTGAGAGTCTGTGACAATCCCAAAGTCACCCAGTTGGCTCCATGGCTGAGCAGGGGCTAGAACCCAGATCACCTGAGTCCCAGTTCTGCACTCTTGACCACTGCACCACATGGGCTTCCAGTTGCAAGGAAAGGTTTTCTGTCCTCAATGTACTCTTACTGAAGGACCAGCAGCATTATCTTCCCCTCATCCCCAGAGAAGCTTTGTACATTCTGATTCAATGTATGTATGCAAGCATAGACGTATGCATCATATAGTTTGGACCCTTCTTAAAAATGGTGCCTTTATTTTCAGCTTCCTCATTAGACGAGAATTATAAAAGATCAAACTTTCTTGAATAGAGACAGTATCATTCTTTGCAATGGCTTTGATGCCTTTTAAAAAATAGCAGATAAAACAAAATCACCAATCTATTATTATCGTGATAGCTTTGAAAACGAAGAGTCCTAAATATATCTAATGGGATTTTAAAAATGTTTCAAGATCAGATGGAAAAATAAGATAGTTATATAGTTTCCTAAGCGTTCCTTTCTGATAAGGTGGTTGTTAAAAAGTTATAGGCAAAGGCAGCACTTAGAGTCACTGAATCTCTCATTTTCCTGTCTTTGCTACTTCCACATTTTTACTTGCAATTCTGTGTTATTTCTGCATTTTTTGATTTCTGAAACATATTTTAACATTGTCTCAGTATACTTCTGTCAAGAAACATTTTTACGGATAAGATGAATTTGATAATGACCAAATAAATCGCTACGAGACGGGGAATACTTGGCTCAACAATACTGCAAGTGAGAAGAATTGTTGTAGATTACAACCTAAATATTAGCCGACAAGGTGATGGAGCTGCAAAAAGGGCAAATGCTATTTCAGCTGCATTAATAGAAGTATCACTTCCTAATCACACTAAGTACTAGTTCCCCTATACTCAGCACTACTCAGACTTTATCTGGAGTACTGTGACTAGTTCTGGTCAACACAGTTTAAGAAAGATGTAGACAAGCTGGAAAGGGTTCAGAGGAGGGCAAAAAGAATGATCCAGGGCCTGGAAACAAAGGTCTATCAGGAGAGATTGAGAGAAATGGGTATATTCAGCCTCAAGAAGAGAAGAATGAAGGGAAATATGATAGCACTCTACAAGTACTTGAAAGGCTGCTACAAAGAGGAAGAACAAAGTCTCCTCTTGATCATCCCAGAGTTCAGGACACACAATAATGGACTTAAGTTACAGGAAACCAGATTCCAGCCAGATATCAGGACAATTTTCCTCACTGTCAGAGCAGTATGACAATGGAAGCAATTACCTAGGAAGGTTGTGGGTTAAAGACATTCAAGATGCAACTGGACCATCTTCTGAGGGGGGCCCTGCAGTGGCAAGGGATTGGACCTGATGGCCTTTCCAACTCTAGGATTCTATGATTCTATAAATAAAATTTTGATACTTTTAAGTACTGAGTCCTGATGAAAGATGGATGAACAATTTGTTTCCATTTCCTTTTGAAAGAATCCATCCAATTCATGCTTCCCAGAAGCCAAGGAGGGCAACACAGACACTATCTGTGGTCAGTTAGTGGGAAGCAAGAAAGATATCCGAAAGGTATCATAAAGAGATAATGCATTTATAATGATATTAAGTATAGATAAGTCCTTAGCTTGCTGCAGAAATGAGCAGTCCTTTCTGGTCTGCTTATTCTTGAATATTCCTGACTAGAAAGTTTCTCCTTTGTTTGTGAACAGCTATGCCTCTATTTCAGCTCTTTGGCCCTCTAAAGAACAAGCTGCTCTTTTCCTTTTTCTTCTCTTTACATTTTATCATTGCATCCCTTGTGCTTTTTCCATTGCATTTTCCTATACTGCTTCATCTCCCCCAGTTCATTCTCTCTAATTTCTGGCCTGAGCTTCAGCATTCCTGCTGCTATCCTGGAGTCCTGTTTCACTTCCTCCTTTTGCCTCAGAGTCCTTCAAACATTTAAAGAGCCCCTGCCCTGATTCCCTTTTCTTTAGCCATAGCTGCTGTTGGTTGCTTTTGCTGAGCAACCAAGAACACCTGGCAGGTTGTACAAGACTCTCCATGGCTCCTCACCATTGTTCAGTTCTCCCTTTGAAGCCCCACATGCAGATAGAAAAGGAACGGGGTGACACAATACCAGTTTTCCCAATACCACTGTGTGTTCCCCAATTTGTGACAAAGTAGGTAGCAGGTAAGTCATTGAAATGGCCTTGCTCCTAATAAATGATGATATGGCAGAGGAGAAATCATGTCCTTCAGTCTCCATTGATGACTACATGTTTTTTGTCAGGCTTGCAAAAATGTTCTCTTTCTTGGTTATGATTTATAATATATAAGGAACAAAGATAGGGACATGACTTCTCCTTTCACTCACATTTTACTTCTATAGGAATGCCACTGTTGTAAAAATTAAGGTTTTAATGGTGGTTGTTAGATAATTTTTCATGTTATGCTGCACAGTGAAGATGATCCATTCAAAACAGGTTAATAACAACCCTGAGTCCTGTCCCAGCCTAATAAGGGCAATGACAGCTTGTTTAAATCAGGCTTCATAAGGGTGAAAAGAGACATCTGACATTATCATACTGTTTAAGATCTTCATGCAAGACCTGTTACTGAAACTCCCTGGGAAGTTTGCAACATTAAGTCCCCCACCCAGATTACAGCCATGCCTAATCCTGCTTAGCTTCCATGATTAGGCAGGATCAGGCACATCAGGCTCGATGGAATTTATTTGATTTATGCTGCATGTGTAGCAGAAGAAGTATAATGGCTTTGTAACTGGGGTTCCACAAGTGTGTGTTGAGTTCCTCTTGGCACAGATTGCTTCCATAGTCAAGCATGAGAAGAAGTCTGATAAACAGAAGAAAGGAGGATCATCGCAATCATATTACCCAATCGGTCTAGGTATCTTCTGTAATCTTAGGATGGGTAGAGATGCATAAGAATCTCACTTTTCTTCTTGCAAACTAGGTATAGATGCCCAATTTGATGCTCTGAACGCAAGCGTGCATCCACCAGAAATAGTCACAAATTGTCAACATGTGCTTGCTGATTGTCAAACACGTGAGATTCCCAGTTTTACTTGTGCAACTTTCCTTCCTAGACTGATCAGCCTGTGTGAGATCAACTAGTTTTTCATCATTTTATCCTTGCAGAATTCTCTAGTTCTTGTCATACTTTCTTGCCAAGAGCACTTTGCCAAAGTAGAACAGCTTCATACAAAGTTAAGCTTGAAGAGCAGAGCACATTGGTGTTTATCTGCCATTGCCCCGGAGTGGATAACATATGAGGCATTAAAAAGAAAGGACTATGGAGCAACATTGGAGTGAATCAGCAAACTACGGCAGTAAAGTTTACTGACCTGTTCCTGGTAGATATAAGTTGTGGTCGTTTCTCTTGAGGTGAAAATAATGCTGTTGGGGTGGGGGAGCATCAATTGTCAACAGAAGCATAACTTGCTCTTCAAGAAGGAATTACAGACAGTCTGCAGAATGAAATGTCTGTTGGTTTCTATTTACCTGTCTCTCCCATATTGAATGAAACCTCATCAGCAGCATTTAAAGCCACAGCATTCCTATTGTGTGTTTTTTCAGCTATATTCTTTCTGCCAATGCCCCAGTTTGCCTGTAACTGGTTTTTTTAACCTGTGGAGAAAGGATGCCTGCTGATCCACTGTTTTATTGAACCCTTCAGTTCAGAGATTTGCAGGCCACTGGCGGAAAGCAGAAATAGCAATGCAGCTGGGAGAAAGAACAGGGCTACAGCATCCAGCAGTTCTTTGAGAAAGCACCATTATCAGATTTCAAGTCCTGCATGAAATGAAATACAACCAGTGTTTAACCATTTTCCAGCACCATGTTCTTCATGCAAAAGTATATACTGTCTTATCACTACAAATAGAACCATTAGCTTTCAGTGTTCACAAAAGCAAATAGATATCTTTTAAACTTTTCCATGCAAGGTCCATCTAGGTGGTTTAATGTCTTGTTTGTAGGAGCTACTGCTCCACAGGGATGTACATAAATACATTGGCCAGACCATCAGAACCTACATTGTCTCCTGCAGAGAAACAAGAGGATGTATTCTAGACCTGGCTCTCCTATCCTATATGCAATTCATGGTTCAGGTCCCCAAAGCCTCAAGGACCACCTTTTTCTAGGAGTATCTAACTAGTCCCAGGGGCTGGCTTCAACAGTCTTTCTTTGTAAGCCCCCTCAGAGAGAGATTCAGGGGACTGAACTTTCTCTGATAGCCTCAACTTTCCAGAATGCTGCCTCCAAGGCAGCTTGCATAGTGCCAACACTGTCATCTTCACATGAAGATGACAGGTGAAGATGTCCACGAGTGCCTGTATGAAAGTTACTTTGAGACTGTGTCTGAGGAGGGAACTGACAAATAAATCAGTTCCTCTAAACTGTCCAGGTTTCTTTGGCTATTGGACAGTATAGAAAGAGATGATGCTGATATGCTACTGTTTTCTCAAATCTCTTTCAAAACTGGGTTAAGACAGTTATGCAAGTTACATGACAGTTACAGTCATCATGTGATAGCTTGGTCATTTGTCACGTGGTACCTTGTTGTTCTTCAAAGGATATTAGAAGATGTCAACAGGGAGGGACTTTGAGAGTCTGAGTTGTGTAGGTAAGAACTGACCCTACGTCCAGGGAACATTGTCAATAGAGTGGCAAATTGTGCATTGCCTAATTATGCACCGGTGAAAAAGGAGAACAGTGGTTTCCAGAGAATTTTTATGTGCTATTTTATATGGGTATACAAATTCAACATGACTGCTATAATTTAAATTTCAGAGAAGTCAAACTAGTAATTCACAATCCAAATATACAAAATTCTTAAAGTGAATTTACAGTTCACCACGTATCACACAACACATATCCCTTATTCAATCAGTTTAACCCTGAATGATCTGCATTCTGTTCCAACATCAATCTCCTTTCAGAGATAATCCCTCATTCAACTCAGTCATCACATCATTAATCTCCACTAAATACTAAATGCAACCTAAATAGGGAGGGAAAGGATGCATACTGCAGGTAGGGATGGGGAAATGCTTGCCATGATATGAGTGGGTGGCCACCGATCTACATTATTTGGACTGAATTAAGCTGGCCAAAGGCAAGCCATTAGCTAAACTGATTTCCCAGCACAAAGCACACATTGAAAGCATTAGAAGGGAAATGATTTCTTTCTGATTACATAGTCAACAAAACAAAATGGCTGTCCCTGCATTTCCTGGGAAAGGAAATTGAAATGACATCATTTTTGTTCAGAGGTGTTTCAGATCACTGTTCATATTGCACACAGCAGCCACTTCAGAGCCTTGGTTGGCTTAATTCAGTTAAAAGAAACAAAGACATTGGCTGCCACCTGCCCATCTCATCTCCTGTGTGTTGGAACTAGCTGCTTTCCTGGGCAACTGTGGGGATCTGCTAGGAATGAGGACTCCTGGATACCCTCATCACCTTTAGCACATTGTTGGTGTCCCTGCTTATAGTTACCAATACTGCCATGCAGTATCTGCCTATCCATGCAAACTAGGTAGAAATGTAAGTGGCTTAAACAAACAGAACCAAAATAATAAATACAAACAAAAAGGAGCTCAATGAAGACACCAAACAGTCCTTTAACTGTTCAACACCGAGAACCCTTTTCCCCCCCAATGGATTGGGGCAGAGGCGGACCATCTTATGAGTCTGAAATTGGTACTGAGAAAATATTCTCACGTTTTCTCCCTTTGCACATTCAAAGCCACAGACCTTTACTGCAAAAAAGTTATCCACCAAAGCATATTCCAGAAGCGCAATCACCCAGAATGAACCTCTGAGTATGCACAGAGCAGAAAGGACCTTTTGGAAATGGGCATGCCTCCTCTCTGCAGGCCGATCCTCTCAATGGGCTGCCCTCCTCTGCCAACGTCATGTCATGTGGTCAAAAGCCATACACACCTTGTCTATCTCTGAGAAACTCCCCTCTTTGAAGTCCCCTTCCAATAGCTGTACATCTTGGATGTTTTCAGAGGCTGTCGGAGCACCTGGGGAGTCTGGGCTTAAGATAAGTGCCTCCACCTCTCTTATCTCAACATTTGGGACTGGCTCACATTCCAAGCCTCCTTCCCCATTCCTGCTCTTCCTCCTCCTCTGTGTCCAAACGAGCGTGCCTTGGTAACGCACACCAAGAACAACTGCCCCACTCAATCCCAACACTTGCATGCCTAGAGAGAAGTGGAAGTGGGGTCTGCCTGTCTGCCTCTCTTTAGGAATTTACATTATTGTTCATGCTGCCTTTCTAATAAATATCTGTCATAAAGACCCTCCAACCTAATAAGCAATCACTGGGACTAGCAGAGGGCAGTATAAGGAATGGGGAGGGGTATGTGTGAGTGAATCAAGGTTAGGAGGTGAACAATCCATGAGGAATTGGTTTCAGTTTGTTTCAGATCGGTTTTTAACCAGTTAGTAGTTTCTGGATCATGCACAGATAGGACATGATCTGTGATCAAAGTCCATCTATTTCCAACCTTTCAATATAACCTGTGGACCAAAAAGTCTTTGATATTTAAAAAAGTACATAAAATGTGTTTTTGAAAAATGCACAGAAATGCACTTTAATTAATGGAAGAAGAATGTATTCATTACAAGGATGCACAGAATTGATCTGCACCTTTGGAAAACATGCAATAAAATATAGACAGACTTTCATGTAAACCAATGAAAAATAAAACTCACAGACTGATATAGATTCAGTCTGAAACAAGTTTTGAAATGAATTTTGGAGAACTTTAGCAGGCTTGAGTTGCATGGATTTGTTCATGCCTTGGAGCAGTATCTTAATGTTTTTATATCTATTTGTAATTTTCCTTTAGACATTTCCTGATCTTTCATCTGAATGTCTCAAATTACTCCAGGTCCCTGCTAAGATATGTATGACCATTTCTGAATCCATCCTTCTGTTGTTGTTAGTTGCGAAGTCATGTCCGACCCATTGCGACCTCATGGACAACATTCCTCCAGGCCTTCCTGTCCTCCACCATCCCCGGAGTCCACTTAGGCTCATGCCGACTGCCGCAGTGACTTCACCTCATTCTCTGCTGTCCCCTTCTTTTGCCGTCAATTGTTCCCAGCATTAGGGGCTTCTCTAGTGAGCCTTCCTTCTCATTAGGTGGCCAAAGCATTTGAGTTTCATCTTCAGGATCTGGCCTTCTAAAGAGCAGTCAGAGTTGATCTCCTCTAGGACTGACTGGTTTGATCACCTTGTGGTCCAAGGGGCTCGCAGGAGTCTTTTCCAGCACCACAATTCAAAGGCCTCAGTTCTTCAGCGCTCAGCCTCCCTTATGGTCCAACTTTCACAGCCATGCATTGCAACTGGGAAAACCATAGCCTTGACTATACGTACTTTTGTTGGCAAGGTGATGACTCTGCTTCTTAGTATGCTTCTGGCATCCACCAATTTTCTCTCCTGCTTGGCTTGGACCAAGTGAGTGGAGCCAAGAAGAAGTCTTGAAATGCTTGCAGACTCCTGGATGCACAGAACTTCTGCATTTGATACTCTGAGCAGTGATTTGAACCCAGACCTCCACAGGACTAGTTGCTACCACACCTTACCTTTAGCACATCAATAAATATAGATATAATTCCTCTATATATCATTTATATGATCAACCTTTCATCTACAAGTTCTAGCTACTGTATTCATGTGACTGCTTAGTTCTGTTTCATGCAGAGCACTGAGACTCCTAGAAACATCAATATGACCCTCTTGGCCAGGGGATATTTGGAAATCCCTGGTGTGGCCAGCAGACTAAAATGTTTAAAGGTAAAACAAGGAAGATTTGATTACAGTCCATAAATTGCAAGCTTTTATGGCTAACAAAAGCAAGCAGTGGTAATATTTCTTTGAGCGGTAACTGACACCCTAAGAAATAGAAAGACTTTAAATTATTGATTTTTCTATTAACCCTTCTCCTCACTAAACAATTGATTAAAAACAAGAAACAAAAACCAAAAGCCCAGTGAACTGAATCTCTCCAGTTCACTTATCCAAACAGACTTTGCAAAGCTATTGCAGCATATTGGGAAAATCTATCTTCTGTCTGTCTGTCTGTCTGTCTGTCTGTCTGTCTGCCTGCCTGCCTGCCTGCCTGCCTGTCTACCTAGCTATCTATCATCTGCCAAGTTTTCTATTAGCATGAAGTTGCTAGAATGCATCCATATTTCTCCTTAAAACTTTCCTACCAGCACAATTTATAGGAATTCCAGATGGATTGTTCTTCTGATGTCTATGGATTGTTTACACAGACTGCTTTGCATGGTAGACAAACCCAGCCACAAATTAGCTGTCTTTCTGTCCAGTCCACAGATAATTTAATGGACATTTGGACTCCATTTGGAGGACCCTCCTCAGCAAGTGATCTATTGGCTGACAATGCATGCAGAAGCCCATACAACAGATCATGAAGTATGGCGGCACTTTAATTTCTTTATCTGCCACCAATCTTGTGCTCAGCTTAGGAAGGCCTGGATAACGAATGCCAGTAATAATTGCAAGGTGGAAAGGGAGGTGTCTGCTCTTCCTTGTCCAGGTACTAGGCTCAGTAACACACCACCACTGCTTCTCATGGGGTTGGTGATGCCAGCTGAGGGGAAGCCTGGGCTACCTATGCAGGTCAGTGGCTGTCTGTTCATCTGCAGGTTTAGCAGTAGGCTAAATACTTTGGACCCCTAATGAGAATGAACAATTCACATAGAAGACCCTGATGCTGGAAACAATTGACAGCAAAAGGAGAAGGGGACGGAAGAAGATGAGGTAGCTAGATGGAGTCACTGGGGCTTGGGTGGACTCTGAGGGATGGTGGAGGACAGGAGAGCCTGTAGGAATGTTTTCCATGGGGTCATGATGGGTCAGGCACAACTTTGCAACTAATCAAAACAAAAAAGACTGGTTTGGCATGCTGACAAAGGTAAGCATAATACTGTTAACCCTCAGATGCATTACAAAGCGTAAAACATTGTTAGATCCAGTGTGGGTGCTCAGGTTTCTTAACCTAGTTTATGCTGGCCACAAACAATACTAAGCTCCCCCACCTATGTAGGAGAAGGATTTTAGTTGGTGCTTCCTGAATTCATGTAGATTTTACAGCAATTAGAACTTGGAAGCTCATAATACTACCCTCATCAACAATTATGGCTCCCAAATTCTTCTGCAGCTCACTTTTAATCCAAATATCCTCTCTTCAAATGAATGGCGTTAGGTTTTCAGCACATTAAAATAGATAGCATTCCTCCCACAGTTATGTGAAGTATAATGTCACAACAGTTAAATTTTGATACGTTTTCTCATGCTAAATTGATTCTATGGGGAAAGCCAGATTTAAAAATTGGTAAGGAAATGTTTTTGTAGCATATTTGGGTGGATAAGTTGAATTTTTAAAACTTCAGATCAAGTAGTGGGTGCTGCTTATGAGTTTTTTATATGCTTAGCTTTTTGTGACAAATTAAACTAGCCCGCTATGGCTGAAAGGTAGTATTTGTAATGGCAACACATGTCATTGTCTAGGACCTGCTACACTGGAGGCCGTATAATACTTCCAGTATTTGACAGGCTGGAGTAATGAAGTCATCTGTAAGTAGACACTTACTTGGATATTTGGTTGCTTTGGCTGAAGTTTATGCTTATGTAATTCTTAGAAAGCCAAATATTCAGATAAATAGATAGATATGCATTTCAAATATACTGAAACCAATATACTCAGATTTAGGTAGTGGCACTTTTATCTTTTCATTTTCCTGTTTTGTCAGGTTGAAATCTCTCTCTCTCTCTCTCTCTCTCTCTCTCTCTCTCTCTCTCTCTCTCTCATATAGAGAAGAATTCTGCTCAGGCCATCTGAGCACTGTCTTCCAAATTACTTCTTACTTCCATTGTTATCAGTAGAGGCACTTTGGGTGCAGCAAGCCATGGAGAGATAGAAAGAACTGAGGCCTTGGACAAGTTCTCAGAGTCTACTATAAGGTGGAGGAGAGCTGAGAAGAACAGAGAGGAGAGGAGACCATTGCAGATACCTTCAGCTTGCCACAGGCAATGTGCCACTAAAGGTCATGCCAGTCAGATAAGCCAAGAAAGGGTGAAGACTTAGGGAACGGTCAGAATCAATGGGCATAAGCTTCACAGTAGGATGGAGGAGGAAGCGTGATCGCAGTACACAGACAGAAGCTGGAAGTAAGCATTCCTTCAGTGAACTGGTCCTAACAATCCTTAAAAGAGCACATCTTATTTATGTGTTTGTTTGTTGGATTTTTTAAAATCCTGCCCCATTAGTCATAAGGCTTTGTGGGCAGGTTATCAACTTGTTACTTGTTCACAATTTTATTATTACACACTCTACATTGCAAAGCCAGCCTAGATCAATAAAAGACTGTATTTTAGAAGCCTTTCACCTTGATTTTCTGAAAAAGAAACAAGGGGGAGACATGCTCATAACAGAAGTCTTGCCCCTTTCCAGTGGTGCTTTGTCATGTCAACATTTTTTTGCTCAGTCTGAGACTATCGAAGCCATTTGAATAGGACCACTTTGATTTATTTGAGTGTTTTCTGCAAAACATTTTTTCCTTTTCCTGCAGCTGATCCCCAACAGTTCCCTTTTAGACTCCTTCTGTGGCATCAACCTAACAATTCTTTACAAAATAATCAATGAAACATCTTACAATGTTGGAAAGAAGAAAGAAGCAAATAATCATTTCCTTTTTTCCTTCTTTGTCAATTGGAATTCTGTTTTGGGTTCAGTTAAAAAATGTATAATGAAAGGCCCTGACTCACCCTTGTTTCTGTCTCTATGCCAGGAATTTGCTTGTTTAAATTTCACTCAACTAAGTAAATATTTCTGCTTCCGTTATTAATAACAACACAAGAAAGAAACACAAGGGAACGTATTGTCCCACTTAAGTTAGCTTTGCAAACATTTCCTTCTAAACACAATGTATCACTGCACTACATCATGTCAAAACAGGCTTGGAGAGAGATGGTTAAGTTTCCATTTTGATAAGAATTCACCAGATTTTCACTTTCTGGATCAATATACATATCTGAATGCAGTTATCCCTTGGTAATTGCATTTTCCACTTTTTGTGATACAGCTTTCCAAATGAAAAATGAGTACAGAAATCCATATGTTCAAGAAATAGGCACAAAAATGCATATATGACTGAAAGAACATAGATAAAAATGTATTATGTAAGGGGGGATTGCTTCAAGGTTGCAAACCAAAATCTGTAGATTAAGAGAAACAGGCATGAAAAAGCACACGATTTTTAGTAGACTTTTAAAGAGTTGTAAACGGGACACAGGATGGAATGAATTTAATGGACAGTTTTTTCCATCCTACTGTAGAGCTATTCAAGGACTATCAGATACAATGCTGGACTCCCTAAGAGTGGTCCTTTCAAGCTTTTGAATTACTTCTGAGTGTTGCTTTCTCAGGAAATAAATGTACAGCTGCGAAAAGGAGGGAGGGAGGGAAGCAAATTTCATTCTCCTTTCTTATGCTGAGAAAAATCAAATTCTTGGAGGACCGGAAGCTCAGTGCTACAGGTTTTCCTTTTGCCTTCCTCAGTTCCTATCGAAATGGAATTTTGAAGATAACTGTCATGCCCCCATATACTCAAATACCACTGTGTTCATGGTGAATACCATGACATTATTATCAGTGTTGTGCTGCCTGTGCGGCCTTTGGATGATGAACACAGCAAATAATTCTTGCATCACTCATCCAGCTTTTTGTCACATTTGCATCCCATGCTTCCTTCAATAAGCTCAGAATATATACATGTCATTTCCTCATTTGTCTTCACAGCCACTCAGTGCTGTACACTGAACTTCATCTCAGAATGTGGATTTGAAGCTAGATTTTCCATTGCAACCATCTTGCTACATCTGTCTGTCTGTCTATTCATGGGAATAACTACCCTGGCCTTTTGTACTCAGCACCCAAGGTGCCTTACAACAACCAGCAGCCATTCTGAATGTACAGCCCTTGGCCGAGGCTGCCATAGTTTTCCATGTCATCCAAACCCAAGGGATTGCTTGAGGGTTAAACAATAAACAACTCCGGCCACCTCAGTTTGGGTGACATGACAAACCATGGCTGCCTCCTGGTAGGGACTGAATGGTCACCAGCATACACTACGACCAACCATGGAGTGCTGCATTCATCATGTAAACCTGGTCAGTATAAAATTACACCATCATAAAGTGCACCAACAAAACTAAAGAGAAGGAGCAGTTGAAAGTAGTAACTAGTAAAACTTGGAACTACTGCCCGACAGAAGTACCTAATCCATCAGAGTGAAGGCTTATATACTGAAAATGTCTGTGGCCGATGGCAGAAGGCCATAACAGAGGGAGGGTTCTATTCCTCTATCTGACATTTTCAGGACGTGTGCTAGCTTTTCCAGTTGTAGTTTTTCTCCAATATGTCGAACAGAGCTTTCACAGCAGGTCTCCTACAGTCAGACACAACCCTCTTTTTGCATGACTCTGCCTCAAGATGCTGAAGAGAATATAATGAAAGGAATGGCCATGTGCTTGCCATTTGGGGTGAGGTGGATGCAGGGTTGCAATCCTGTTCTTGCCAGTGAGTCTCTGACAGCAAAAGATGCAATTTGACTCCACCACCTGAGAGCAACCTCAAGAAATGTTGCAATGGCTCACCAGAACATGGAGCAAGAAACATTCCTCACTGTGCTTCCTCAGTTCATGTCCCCAACCCCCATTCAAAACCCCAGTGCCTCAGAAATTTCACTTTTATTGGTCCGAGCACTGTGCATTTAGAACTGGGATGTGCAAAATGGTGTAACTATATAAAGAACCTTGAGTTATTTGCAGCACTATAATTGCAGTGTGGAATTATAATCTTCTTGTCCACTTGCAGAGTATTTCAGGCTATGTGAGACAGCAGGCTTTTAAAAAATTCTTCATTTGTTTCTTTAACTTTGCAGGTACATACACCTGCTATGCGCTCTTTCCTCTTGAGTTTCTCCAGCAATAAATGGGTTATGTTTGCAACTCTGATCTCCCACAGGCAATTCAGGCAATGCTTTAAATCAACAGTTTTTGTTTTTTTCTCTCCCTGTACTGTTTGAAGATTTCACAGTGGATGTGTTCCTCATAAGCTTTTCCTTCAAATCCAATTTATATCATTTAGGTCAGTATAATGATTTCCCTCCCTGGCTACACAATCTGTTCTGTTTTGAAACAAATACCACAGGTGTAGAGGCTGCTTACAAGCAAGATGCCACATTTGCTTCCATCTGCCAGAAACACTCAAATGATACCCAAAGAGAGGAGAACCACAATATAGTATCTTAATAAATGAATACTACTTATGAAATGAAATATTGATATTCTCTGAAGGGAATATGGAAATCATAGTTACTCTCAACAATAACTTCTGATAATATTTCTCCCTAATTAAAAGCGGGACCAATTGCTAAAAATTGACTGTCACATTACCTGTTTGTCTCTGATTTCTTTGCCTTAGGCATTGGCTCAGCATTTTCTGTGCCAAAGATATTGTGCACAAATACTGTTCCTTCTCTAAGTTGTAGAATATTCACACAGTCTTTGCCACAGAATTTCTCCCAGTTTGAAGCAGTATCAAAACTAAAATACGCTGGACTGACAGAAAGATGCACAAGTGGGGTCCTAGAGCAAACCATGCCAGAGCCTTCCCTAGAAGCAAATACAGTGAAATTGAAGCTGTGGTATTTTAGGTGTATTATGAGAGGGCAAGACTCGGAGAAGGAGAAGGAGAAGACCACAAACAATCTATCAATTCCATAAAGGAAGCCACAGCTTTGAGTCTGCAAGGGCTAAGCAGGACTGTCATGGTAGGATATTTTGGAGGGCCTTTATTCACAGGGTCACTATAATTTGGAGATGACTTGGCAACCTGTAACAATGACAACAACATCAAAATAAACCTAGTTGTACACTGAGCTAGAGTGGAAAACTTCTACACAAGTACCACAATTTCTTCCTTTTTTGAGGGGGTGGGGTCCTTACATTTGTGGTAAGTGTGCCCAAGGGTTTGACACCACTGCAGTTATGGAAAGTCTCATGTCCTGGATTGTTCTGTACACAGTAAGTATGATAATATGAAACAATTTCAGAAACTTCACAGGAAAAGTTGTTGAAAGGCAAAGTGAAAATACCAGTAAGGAATGAAAGTAATCTTCTCAGGATTAAGAATGTTAGGGAAAAGTATATTTTATTCCCAAACTGTTTTTTAAAGCAATCTGCTATGGCCAAGTAGAAGGTTTGAAGGCCAGTAAGCATATCTGGTTATCTCAGTTAAGAAAGTTAAGTTTCAAATTGGGATGGATGAGAATTTAGTTTGGTATATTTTTATAAGAACTTTCCATAACTCACAAATGTCATCATAACTTCAATAGAAAGAGGTAAACTCAATGAAATACAGTTTTTCAGCTTGAAGTTTTAGCTTAAAAAATGGAATCTGAAGAAGCAAAACAGACAGATATATCCATCTTTGCTTTCAAATTCAAATGCCTCCATCATGGATTTGCTCAGGGTCCTTCAATCTAACCTGCAATCAACCAGCAAAATGCTGGCCAACTCAACAGTGAAGACTCTATGCACTTGATTTTTTCCCAAACTACTTAAAATCACAATATAAAAGAGCACCAGACATCTTTCTTCACTGAACTCAATATAGAAGCAGGCAGCACATTTCCTAAAGAAAACTCTATGACTTTTAACAAGTTGAAAACCTGCCACCAATCATAACAACAGTTCTTGCATATTTAGGGACAGGTGTGTACAGCATCTCGTAAATGGAACTCAGCCTTTCTATACAATAGGTCTTTCTAGGTATATATTGTTAAAAAAACTTTTACAGTTATCAACCTTAGTATGAAGCATAGAATCATAAAATAATAGTTCAAGTAGACCAATAAGGCAATGAAATCCAGCAGAGGACTCCAGTTAAAGCTCATCTTTCACACACAGAGACACACATTTGCACAACTTTAAAACTCAAACTGTCTGTAAGCCATCTAAGCATTTATTCATGTGAATGTTTTTAAAGAAATCTGGTAATATCAATTGATTATTTCTTTGGGTTCTTGTCTTTGCCGTTTAAATCACCTTGCTGCTATATTAAATGTACAATGTTATGTTATAACTTATGGTTACAACAAGACTTATTTTATATTTAATTTGTACTGTAAGCTTATTAATTACAGTAAATGCTATTGTAGCTTTTGAGAAAGAATCATGCAGCTTGATCATATGCTACAGCTAAAATGGCTGCCACTGACTTCCAGCTTGAACTTGTGCAAACTTATTGGCATTAGGTTTAGCTAGACGCCTTCTATCTTTCATTCCAGGTGTATGCATATATGGATATAAGCTCAGGTTGAGGGATGCTAACCAATTTTTCAGAACCGCATGAGTATCTGTATAGTGAGGTTAGAAAATCCTTCCCCATCTTGGTACCCTCCAGATTGTAGCGTTGGGCTACAATTCCAGTGCTTGGCATGCTGGCTGAGAATGATGGAAGAATGATAGAAGTCCACCATGTTGGAGCAGGCTGGGTTAGTGTTTCAGACAAGGGCACATGAGATGCAGATTCAGTTCCCTGAAGATTTTCAGGTTGTCTCTTGGAGATCACTTGGCAAGTCAGCTTCTCATAGCTGACCTAACTCATAGGATTGTTGTGGTGACAAACCAGCCTTCAGTCACTGCAATGTGTTGGTCTTCTTGTTTACTTTTGGCAATAGGGAAACATGACAATACACAGAGAGATGAAGGAGAAAACACGGCAAAATTATTTATTTTCATTTAATAAAAATCTGTGTGGTACCTGGAGCAGCCGGGAAGCACCACAGACATGCAGATACCCTTGGAAGGGGTATTTACTTCAGGAACACAATGGAGCAATCAGGAGGAAGCTGCTGAGGTTCTTAGGCAAGGATAGGGAAAGGCTGTATATTTCACTGGTGGGGGCTACTGGGCTGAATGGTCAGACAGATGGAGCAGGAAGCATGGAAGCTGCACTGCTCTGGTACCTGCCTGTTTGCCTGACTGGTAAGTTTGGGGGAAAATCCACCCAGCATGGAAACAGCACATGTGTTGTGTGAAACCAGGATAAAAAATGACTGCAAACTGCGTATTACCATATTCAAGGAATATAATTGTCCACCCTGGCATCAGGTGGAGTAGTCAAGTATATGTAATCAAAAAACGCATCATCAAAAAACAGAGAACAAAAGAAGACAACAATTTGCATATCCAGGTGCAAATTTAGAGATTATGGGAATGTAAGACATCGCACTATAGAGAAGACTGGCTAGATGACCCATGTGTCTGCACAGTCTGTTGCCCGGGTCATTCATGGTCTCTGTGCTCCCACTTAGTGATTCTTTGATTTTAAACCAGATTTGAAATGGGGACCCCACCCCACAATCCTTAATCCTTCAAAATTAGTGGACATTGCCCTTTGTGAAATAATATCTGGGGTGAGTTTGAAAATCTTTATAGGACTTTCCACATTAGTCAAATACACTGTCATCCAATGAAGACACAAAAACATATTCCTTATTTGTTTGTGGATGGCCGATTGTTCCAAAAATTGTCTGGTTCAGACTGCCAACCTACCTTGCCATAGGATAAATCAACCTATTTGATTTATTGATTTGTTAGATGTCTTGGAAAGCCCGGAGAAGAAGAAAGGAGAAAAACACCTTTGTTTTGTCATATTGGTTGATAGTATCCTGTGTGACCTGGGTGCTTTTATAAGCTATATTCTCATAGCAAGATGGGATTGACTTCCTCCTCCTTCTTCCCAGGATATATAGTCACAGGTTTTTACTTTGTTGTCTTTTCACCACTTCTATCCCTGCTTATTTTCCTACCATCAGCTGAATCACCTTTGCTTTGTCACAGTTAAAGACCATCTCCCTTTTTATTTATGGAGAGCTGGCATGGAATGGGCCACAACACCTAATGGATATCTGGAGTCTTCAATATATTTATTTTCCTTCCTTTTATGGATTTGGCAGAATCTATGGGATTTTAGACAAGAGGTAAACAAGAAGTGCCTGGAATATGGTAAGTGACATGATTTGCTATCCACTGAGGAGAACATCCTGGATGGTTCTAAGAAATGAATTAGGAAGTGAATGGAAGTGAATGCTGATTTTTCAATTATTATGATATGCCAAAAGCGGGGATAATAGGATCAGTGATAGAGAGACAAGCTGTATATCATGCAGATCTGAGACTGTTTAGCCTCATTTTTGTGGAAGGGGATAGCGAGAGGATGTAAAGTGGAAGCAAAGAGGGAAGAGTGACTGGGGAAAAAGGAAAGAAAGACAGAGAATGATGAGAGGCTGGGGAGATGGACCATCTGTTCTTCAGCTGAAACACTAGCAAGGTATCTCTGCATTGTCCTTTTGGTGGCCAAATATTTACTAACTCTTTTGAAAGAGTGACTACTGGAAATAATTTACACAGAATGGCAGTTTCAACCAATGCCAGCAAAAATACATGAGCAGTCCTAGGAAAAAGTATGCAGTAAAACAACCACATTCCCTCCCCACAACACCTAAAATCCAATACATCTCTATTTCCTTCTTGACTTGTATCACACAATTTGTAATTGAGAAAGCATTTATGCTGTTGAATAATGCAAACAGATGGAGGGAGAAATTAAGAGGAATTGGCAAGGTAGAAAAGATGAATGTTCAGCTGAGATTTGAAATGAAATGGAGAGTCGATGAGGCAGAGCTACAGGAAAGGTGTTCCAGATGGCCAGACCTGCACAGGAGAAGGCTTACACTGCAACTGAGATGGGATTGGTGAGATAAGGAAGAGAAAAATGTTGGTACAGTAGACAGAAGAGCAATGCGATCGACTGACAGCACAATCTATGCATGTTTACTCAAATAGAATCACTTGGGCTTTGATGCTGTAACATATTTTATTGTTATTCTGCTTTATTCCTATTTTGATTTGTTCTTTAATGTGAAAAATCCTCCATATTGCCCTATACCTTTTGCAGCTGCAGCTATCCATTATGCTTTGTACTGGGGATGTGTAAGAAACCTGTCTTGAGAACATGAATCTGTCAGATCCCTTGGCTTAACTCTACAGACTCTGCTTCACTTTTTCATGGCTTTGACTGTAAGTTCCTGGCACCCAGAACCAAGTCCGACATACTGGGCAAGCAGCATCCATCCCTCTTCCACACCATGTGCTGCTGTACCAGATGAGAGTTGGTGTGGAAAGGAATGGAGACCCATATGACTTCTGCACAAGCAGTGACTCTCCCTGCCACTATCTGCAGCCACTCTTGCTCGTGTCGCTGCATGTGAGGAGAAGGAAGGTTGCCATTTGTGCAGGCTTTGTTGTGTGAACATTTTCAGACTTCCTCTCAGCATGGCTCAGTTTCTAAGACTGGGCTGAACTTGACAGAAAGCCTGTGACTGCTAGAGATACGGATTCTGCTGGGTTTCATCACACACCTACTTTGTACTGCATTCACATTTTTACAAGCTCATGTTCTTTCTCTCTAAAAATAAGAAGACATGTGCTAATTTTAGCGAATGGTTATTTTAAAAAATAGAAGCATAATCTCACCCATCTACAGAAGCTAGAACCACTATTCTTATTATGGAGAGGAAAAACTTGTACCTGACTGCCATATATTTGTTAAAGATGGAGAGCCCAACAGAGAAAAAAGCTGGCAATCCTAAACTAACACGGTTGAATACAGAGGGAATCAAAACTGGATTTGTATGTTCCTTGAACAGCACAGAATTTGATGCAGTGATAATGAAATACAACTTCTCTCACTGTGTGAGTGCATCTTCAGATGGATGAAAATATATTAGATGGTATGATATAAAACAAGATGTATATCACGTAGCTTTAGGAAGAACCCAAGCATTTATTCCAGTCAGCATGGGCTGCTTAGGGTGGCCATGCACAATACTTTACAGAGGACAGTTTGAAAAGCTGTCAGTCCTCTATTTGAAACATTTAGAAATTGAAGCAAGTTCAGAATGACTTCCAGATGATTTCAGAGTCCAGTCTTTTTGTTTCGTGTTTTGTTCTGTTTTACCTAAAATGCCCAAAATGATTTGAAATCCAGAATACCTGAAGGTACTATCAAATATCACACTATTTACAGAACTTGGGTTGTTTGGCATTCAAGACAGAAACATTTCTGTAACAGTACCCCAGTACTGAAATTTTCTCTCTGGAAGGACACACCGACTCCCCATGTCATAGTTTAGACAGGCAATGAACATGATATTTCTCTGTTTAGCTTGTATTTTTAACATCACTTTATGGTTATTGCTTTGGCTCCAGATTTTATTTTATTGTTATGATTAATTTGTTTTATTTGAGAGATATTGCTCCTTTATCTGAATTCTGCACATCATTTTGGAGGTTCAGTGGACAGAGGGCCAATCTATTTTCCTCCCCCTCCTCCTCCTCCTCCTCCTCATCATCATCCTCATCATTGCTGTCATTGTCATTAGCAATCTATGTGCCCACAGATTGCCTTAAATTCAGATATTCAGGTTGCAATCCAATATTCATTCACCTGGAAGTAAGCATAACTGAACTTGATGGGGCTAGTTTTTCAATAGACATGTATAGGATTCCACTGTTTAGTCAATTAATTAGTTAAATGAATCATTTTGTGACATTTTGATTGACTGAACAGGTACCCCAATTAATCACTCAGCAGATGCTTGAAAAATGTACAAGTAGCTATCAAAACTACAGATGGCAAGTGCTACCTTTAAAATGCATCTCCTCCTGTGCTTGAGAGAACAGGGAATGCCTGTTGTAAGTGATGAAATATGCAGCACTTATTATCTAAAAACAAATAAAAGATGCTTCACTCATTTGCCCTGCTTTTCTCATTTGCAAATCTATGCTAACTTTATTCCCAAGCTGATTAATAGACACTTTTTTTAAAAAAAATCCAGTAATGGTCAAAATTAAAACACATTAAGGAGTGCAGCTATAGCTCAGTGGTAGAACATTTGCTTGGCATGCCAAAGGGCCCAGGTGTGACCCAGCATCTCCAGGTAGGGGTGGGAACACTCCTTTCTGAACTAGTGGGTATCCTGGTCTGGATGGATCAATGGTCTGATGCAGCATCTTAGGCTCCTAAACTATCTGTATACAAAGCATATGAATCACAGATATGCAAAGAAAAATGAAGCACAGTGACCCCTGGTGACCTAACACTTGTGGAAACGAAAATGATTTGTCAGCAATTCTGGGCGTAGCCTGGTTGAAATCTCTGTAGGTGTCATGGAGCAAGCTTATGCACACAGTTGGGATCATGTTCCATTAATCCAATAAGACTTTTCTGTGACCATTTAGATTAAAAAAAATCTAGCTGTCTCAACTTGTGGTTTCCACATATCCAAGAACTTATCTACCTCTCTAACCTTATCTCTAGGTTACATCTACAGGTTCTAGTAGAACCTGTGTGCTTTGCCTAAGGATAAAGACACAGCAGGGTTGCAGCTGGAGTTTATATCTTCAGAAATGCAGGATGAATCATTGTTTGCTTGTTTCTTCTTTCCTGCCCATCACAGCATCTAGCAGTGTTTAATTTGACATCCCACATTCTCTGTTAGGGCTGAGACTATAATGAAAACTTTGTGCCTTGGATGCTAGCCATTCTCCACACTTGCTCTGTTTGCCATACCAACTGATGGAGAATTCTGGAGAAATCTCAGACTTCTACAGTATTCTGTGATCTTTGCTTTGGTCTAAAAAAGCCCCCCCCCGCAAAACCCCCCAAACAACCCCCCCAAACTCCACACTAAGACATGACTAACTTTGCTTTTTAAAGAATATTATCAGTGGAGTCCTTTACATGTTTACTCAGAGGTCCTTACATTGCATTCTGAATGCTTATTCCCAGGAATACAACTTTTGTTCCAAATTTGTTGCTGTAAGGACACCATTCTTATTCAGGCATATTCAGACAAAAATCATCCATCTACAGAATTCCCAAGCCATGCTGCTTAAAAATGCTAAATAGTTTTGTCTAAAGATATATAGAACTGTGCCCCAAATATAATTATCCTACTTCTATTCAGAAGGATTTTGAAAATGAAATCAAATCTCTCACTTCCAGAAGCGTCACTTACAAATTAGAATGGGCTATTAAATTGTCCCAGTTGATTTATTTATAGCTACCTACCTACATACTTTGCACTACTTAAGGTACAATCTTATACATGTTTAGACAGGAAAAAAGGCCTGCAACTCCATGCTGGAAGATGTAGGCCTTTTTCCTGTCTAAACATGCATAGGTCTGCACCTTTATTATCCTAAAATATATAAGCAGTCCAGGCCACAATGCATACATAATCTGGTATAAACACCAATATAAAAGCCATGTAAGAACAATATGGAATAATGAAGAATAAAAATGCACACCCTGCAAAGCTCTCAAACCACGCTGCCTTTCAAGAAAGAAAATCCCCTTCACCAACAAGTCTTTATTTATTAATTTTTTAAAAAGAGAGCAAAAACAAGACAAGATGCTTTATTTTTAGTACTGGTGATAAGAAGGTGAAGGGTTATTACTCCCAAGGCTATTGCATATACTGCCCAATTTTATAGCCCCACTTTTGTGATAAGATCTCTCATGTAACTGAACCTTCAACATCAATTTCCTTGATTATAAGTCTGTGTCACTGAACAAATGGCCATCAAATGCCTCTCCACCTACTTCTGGTTTCCTGAACTTCAAAATGGAACATTAAGTGCCATTTAGTCACTGACAGCAGCAATACGCCATTTATCAGCCTATTAGGTACACCCAGTAACGCTAATGGGGCCGAATGTAAAATAGCAAGAGCCTCTTGCTGAGGCTCTACTTGCTGGAAAGGGATAATTCAGTAATTACAGAGCATGCCTCATTTAGTGGCCTGGCCAAAGGACAGGAAATGGGTTCCTAGGAAGATTTCAGAGGTTCTGAATTAAACACCTGCTGTTAACAGGGTTTTCAAAATCTTATTGTACCACATACGGTTTATTTTCCAACCTGTACAGCAAAGAGCATCTTTCAGCAATAGAAAACGGTTAGAGAATTCATGGGGCAAGTTCCAATTATATTTCAAAAGTCAGATGTTCAAGGAGCCCTAGTAGAAACCAGTCACTCAGAAGGGGCACTAGATTACTCCTAAAGTGCTCTTTTCCAGTTAGGAGACATTTATTATAAATGTATAAAACAAGTATTGTAATGAAGAATGCTCTTCCCATTACAGACTCCCTCCCTAGTTTTTTGGAAACTTTAAATTACAGGCTCTGATTTCCATAGCAGACTGGATGCATTAGGATGCCTCAGAGCCTTGCTTCATATTTATTTATTTAGGATGCTTCTATGTCATCCCATTCGCCGAAGCCTCGGGGCGGCTCACAACAATAAATAACAACAATATAAAAACAATATAATTGGAGACATCCTGGTCAAAGATGTAAAATAAATAAATAATATTAGCAATTAAAATGACATTTAAATAAAAAGGTCTTGGCCTGGCGCCGAAAAACAAATGACGACGGTGCCAGGCGGACCTCTCTGGGGAGCGCATTCCATAGATTGGGTGCCACCGCAGAGAAAGCCCTCCTCCGGGTACTTACCTTCCTAATATCCTTCACGGAGGGTTCCCAGAGAAGGGCCTCTCCTGCTGATCTCAAGGGGTGGGCGGGCACATGTGGACATAAGCGCTCCTTTAGGTAACCAAATTTCCAAATTTTATACAGAACACAGCACATTTGTGATTTGTGATTTGCTGCAGTTTTTAGTGGCTTCAGTTCCATCAGATCATCCTGCCACTACATCCATAATTTGCTATGTTCAAAGCATTGTTGCTAGTTTATAACACCCTTAATAGCCCAGGACCGGGTTATCCATGAGATTGCTTCTCCTGAATTGCAGTGGGCCAGTGTTTGCTGACTGTATTACAGACTTTTGAGGCTTGTTTAGCCACAGTTCAGAAGAAGACCTTTTAAACTGCAGCACCCACCATGTGGAATGCTCAGTAAGACCAGGTGAACTTCTAGAATGCACAGCTTCTGCTTGTAACTCAAGATGCACTTGTTTGCCTGCCTAGAACTGACAGCTACTGCTGGTTATTTTGATGGGATTTTATGATTCCTAATCACTGTTTTGTTTTAATTATTCATTTTAGTATTTTTATTCATAGTCACCTAGAGGTCCTATCACTGGGTAGGATATTAACAGCAATTATTAATTAATTAATCAATCAATCACAGTGCTTCCCTTGTAAACTGCATTAGGCTCTATTTTAAAAATGGAAAGGGATATGAGAACTAACTGAAATAAATGCAACACATAAGTTGTACTTCAAAGCTAAATTTAAAAAGATTTTTTAAAATTATAACAATTAGGACATCCAATTAAAAAACAAGCAGACCCCATTAGACTAATTGAATGTCCTGAAGTAGAGGACAGTTCTTATCTCATGACAAAAAGATAGTAAAGTTGGCTGTAGGTGGGCCTAAGTGGGAAGCTTGTTCCCTAACTGGGAGCCACCACCAAAAAGGACAGGTGGCAGGTAGAGGTAGGTCCCAGAGCTTGATTGTAATACTAAGTAGTAGATGAAGGCTGGGAGAGGTGTTCCATCAGATATCACTGTCCCAAGCCATTCAGAGCTGTATTGGTTAAAGCCAGTCCCTTGCATTGGGCTTCTCTCTCCTGCCAATAAGCATTTTTATAAATTGGGGTGTACTTAGGTGACAGGGTCCTTTAAAGAAGCATACATATGCACATACACACAGAGGGAAGGACTTGAGCACCCCCCGCTGCACTCAGTCTGAAAATGTTGCCCAGCCCTGCCTGAAGAGGTCCCATTTTGTCCACTAGTGTATGCCCACATTTCTGGAAAGAAACAATCCCATCTGAAGATATTTAGCTCAGGCTATTTCAACAAGGGAAAATCTGCTGAACAAAAGTCACCTCTTATAAGCCAGCCTAAACATGAGAAAATCCTGTACCGCAGCTTCAAATGCTGGCTTTTTTCGTATTTTTCAGAACTGCTTTTCAAATAGCCTGGAAACTTCTAGTAGCACAGTGTTGTCATAAATAGCAACATTTACTGGTGGAAAAAGTGAAGCAGACATATTTCTGACAGTTTGACATTTCAGATAATAGAGGTCTTTCTGTTAAGTCACATATATACATGCCCCAACTACCTCCTCTCTAGAGGAGAATACAATCCTGAAGTTAATACTAAAATGGAATTGACTTCATACCATACAGAAATCATGTAGTTCTTTATTGAAAGAGGTCTACAATATTGTAACTAACATGGGCCAGATTCGTTTCGCTCACTCTCTAAGATGAACAAACCTCCTTTTTCATGTACAATTTCTCCAGTTATTTATGCAGGCTCAACTAAATGTGTCAGGTTTGGGACTTCAGCAAAAATCCATGTTCAGAGAAACATGAAATAGCTAGCATTTCAAAGCATTAACTTTATTGTTGCCTTTTGTCTGCAAGATTAAAATAGGAAGGGCAAAGCATGAAGGCATGGAATATAAAGAGGCATGGATGAAGAAGTTGCTAGTCTTGTTTTATTTATTTTATTTTTCCTTGAAAAACATTACTTGGATGCCTCTCCTGGGCTACCCTGGGCTCCTACCCTCTCATCTCACAATTCCACGTGAAGCAAAACTTGATGGCAAGTTGGGATGTGTGACCCTGAAAAAATGCTGTTGGAATGAATGGTGAGCAATGTGTGGCACATGGACTGCATTTTGCCTCCACTGCCCCCTGCTGCACTTTACCCTCATCTCTTCTGCCCTCCAAAGGTGAAAAAGATAAGAAAATTAAAAGTGAATAAACAAAATGGCATTAGAAGCAATCTTTCTGAAACCCCTTTGACTAGTTTAGTGATCTGTAAATACTATGGAGCTTAAAAACAAGCTAATTTTTACTATTTTGGTGTTACATAGTTGCTCTGGATTTGCATTAATTGGTTGATTGATCAGTTTCAGAGGGAAGGTACAGCTAGAGAGTGAAAAATGGCCCCCACGCCTCCTAGCCAGCCCAGCGCATAAGATTGCAACCTCAGACTTCAGTCTGATATTTCCACTGAACTCAATGAGTCTTATTTCTTTGCCGACAATATAGAATTTCAATTACAAGTTGCATCCCTTCAGAGTCAAAACCACTGAATGGGACATAACTTTGAGCAAACTCTGTCTCAGGGCTCAGGCTGTACAATTTTCCATAAAGGAAGAGGGGCATAGGGATAGAATTTAAGTTGATGATAGAAAAATCCTCCCCTCAACTGCTCCCAAGTGACACCAGAGATGTATAGGAGGAGGAAACAGAAAGACAGAAATGTATCTCCACAAAGAAAGAAAAGTTGCAGAGACGCTTGTCACTTCTATTAAGTTGCACAGGGAGGAATCAAAACTATGCCCATTAAGAGTCAGTCTGAGCACTTCTAGTTCACTGGCTGCTTCGGAGATATACTTTCTAGCATACATTTTTTAAAAGAGGATTCAGAACAGATCATTACACTACCCTTGGCCGTCAGGTACTTGAAATGCATATCTTGGAATAAAATAAAATAAAAGTGAAATACTTTCATAACGATTCCTGCAGGGAATGTTCAACCCTTTCATATATTCAAAGACAAAACATCTCAGCCATTTTATGAGACAATTCTTGAGCATTTTAAGTAGTGAGGGCACAGCAAATAGATTGCTGTGTTTCTTCCCTTGTGGTCCATGCACCTTCTTGCGAAAATGATGCAACGTTTCTCCCAGCAGATGGGATTGTTTCTTTCCAGAAATGTGGGCATACACTAGTGGACAAAATGGGACCTCTTCAGGCAGGGCTGGGCAATGTTTTCAGACTGAGTACAGCAGGGGGGTGCTCAAGTCCCTCCCTCTGTGCGTATGTGCGTATGTATGCTTCTTTAAAGGACCCTGTCACCAAAGTACATCCCAATTTATAAAAATGCTTATTGGCAGGAGAGAGAAGATGGTTGGTTTTCAGGGGCAGCCAGAAGACCCTTGGGCAGGAAGGTTCAGACAGAGGGAGCAAAAATGAGGCATGTATGGTAAACAGCTGGCTATTCCCGAGGGATCAGGCACAACAGAGATATTCCGAGTTCTTGAACTTTATTTCAACAAGTGTTTGTGGACAGTAAGGTGATGAGGCAGAAGACCACGGACTGAAGGAGTTGGGGTTCCAACCCTTGCTGACCAGTTGTTAACATTGCCTCTGGTAGGCACATTTCTCCTATTGAAAAAATGTCCATCAGCACCACCCTGGAATGCAGTTTTGTTTTTAATTCATAGTATCTCTGATTTTCTGCACATACTCATGGCCAAAGGGCAGCTCAGGAAGATCTTTTCAGTATGGGATTGTTTTTCAAGCCTATGCATCATGATGTGTCTCTTCCCGGCTATTTTCTCTGGTGCCTTTTTTTTCCTCTGTAGCTGAGCAACATGCAAGGCAGTACTTGGATTGCTAGCTGAAGTTTTAAACTGGCTCTTGCTTTGGCAAAGAGTAACAAAGAGTGCTGCCCAGTGTGGATGCCCGTAAACTTACGAACTCAGAAGATTGCAGCCATCCAATCCACATGGGAAATGGGAAGAAGCAACCCGCTCCCAGTTCCTCCTGTTCTCTGGAACCTCACATCTCACCTGAGTCCTTCCTGGAATGTCTCACCCCACACAGTGCTGGTTCCAAAGTTGCACTTGTGATGTTGGGCTGCAGCTGTTATGGAAAGTGTTGCATTGGCTTAAGGGTGAAGGTTGGGTACTCCATTCACAGCCCCTGCAGAATGCATTTCTGTGGTCCAAGCTGGGATTCTGACCTATCTTATGGCATAGGTTATGCTACAGAGTTTGAATTGTGGTGCTGGAGGAGACTCCTGAGAGTCCCTTGGACCACAAGGCGAACAAACCAGTCACTCCTAGAAGAGACCAACCCTGACTGCTCTTTAGAAGGCCAGATCCTGAAGATGAAACTCAAATACTTTGGCCACCTAATGAGAAGGAAGGACTGGAGAAGAGCCTAATGCTGGGAACAATAGATGGCAAAAGAAGGAGGGGATGGAGAATGAGGTGGCTGGATGGAGTCACTGAAGCAGTCGGCGTGAGCGTAAGTGGACTCCAGGAGATGGTGGAGGACAGGAAGGCCTGCAGGAATGTTGTCCATGGGGTGGTGATGGATCGGATACGACTTTGCCACTAACAACAACATGCTACAGAGAGCATCTAGAATTTATAGATTTTTACCTTTAATTGTATACCTTGCAAGTGGGACGTTTTCATTTCATTTTGAAAGTACAGTTGTAAGTAAGCCAGCTTCTGGAAGCACTTGGACAGTTCCTCATGCACATACACCAGCGTGAAAAGTATAAGATAGAGTGGTTGGAAAGTTGGACTGGGGAGATGAAGGTTCTAGTCCCCACTTGGCCAGGAAGGTCACCGGTGACTTTAGTCCTGTCATGAACTCTCAGCCTAATCTACCTCACAGGGTTGCTCTGAGGATACAGTGGAAAAGAGGGGGACCATATAAGCCACCTTGCATTCTTTACAAGGGGAGAAAATGTGAAAAAATCATAATTATTCTTAGATTAAGTTATGGAAAATATTAAAGTTAATTTGTTCAAAGAATGGACTCATAGAGCATTTGGAAAATATGGTCCTGCCAGAGATGTCCTGCAAGCCAACCAATCCAGGTTTCAGGATCATCATAGTTTTGCCCTAAATTAAACTAGGGATGCAGAATAAATGTTGGGTGCACATTTTAATGGATAAGTTACTAATTTCACACTTTCAAAACAATAAGTGAACCAAAACTGAGGCCTACAAATTTTGCCATGAAGTAATATGCACTTATTAGGGGAAACCACAAACAAAAATGTACATATTATTGAAAATAATGTTAAAATACATTGTTTTAGGAAGATTGTTTACAAAGGATATATATATTGGGCAGAATGTGTCCAGATTACCTGTGGATTTTCATATGAACTTTTCTTTTTAATAAAATATTTGGGGACAAATGAATATAAAATTGGAAAGATTTTCCAAGTTTGGAACAAACCAGTGTTAACACCAGAAAAAAAAAATGAGGAACTGAAATCGACAGATCAACCTTTGCCTAAATTAAACTCTTCCTTTGTAGCTGCTCAGTAGGCAAAATGCAATCATTTCAATTAGGCATCCTAGAAAACACTGTTGGAACTTTTCTTCTCCCTTTAAAAGTAAAAGTTGACTACAAATCCTACATTTACTGTGGTCACAAAAGCACTCAGTAGTGTATTATTAGGGAACACAGTGGAAGAGTGCAGAAAAGGTTAAAATAAGTTGCACATACTTTTATTGATCAGGATATCATTGATGGTATGGAGAGCTAGATGAAAGCCTGAAATGGAGACAGAAATTGCCTCTCTAAGGATAACACCTAACTGTAATAGGTACTGTGCTGATATTCTCGTGCTTAACTATACCAAGTCTCAGGTACAAGATGATGCTTGTCATTAAATCATGCATATTTCCAAGCTCAATGTCACTAATGGCTTGACACCTCCAACCTCTCCCTTTAAATGCAAGCTTCCTTTCAGTATGCTTATACTTAAAGTGAAAGGGTGTGGGTGGCAAATCTATGTTAGTCGATTGCATTCCACAAAGCTCCTTTTCTGCAACACAGGGGTACAGGACTGGTTAGCCAGAAGGGCTGGATTGTACCCCACCACTCCACAAACCAGGTGGCACTGGAATGGGTGTCCATTTTGTCATCAGTTTTGTTTCCTTGAGCTGATAGGAGCCATGGAACTGTGCCTCCTCCCAGCATGGGGAAAGCTCAGCCTGATCCTCCCCAGTGCGTCCTGCTGCCTTTCTTATCCCCATTGCCTTCCCCGAGATTGGAGACATCAGTGGAGATGAGGGTGGTGGGGGTTAAGGTGGTCAGTGACTCCACTGCCAACTTGCTCATCTGCACATCTGAGATCCGGGGGAGTCCTGCTGCTGGGACTCACTGGCACAGGGATTTCCACTGTTAGGTCCACTGTCTCACATCAGAGATAGTGGGTGGATGCTCCCAAGGGGCTTCCTAGAGGTGGTGGGGCTGAAGACAAAGCCCTTCCTCATGGAGGTACCCTAAGGGGCACCCTGAGGGACAAACACATTACACCCCAATGTACACTCAGAACAGTAACTTTTCAAGGGTTCATGGGATCTGAGGCTCACCACACATGCATACAAGAGTATATTGGAATGGAGTGATTCAAGAGACATGTTGTGAAAAATATGCTGTTGCAAAATTGTTGCTGTTTCCTTCTCTTTAACACTGAAAAGAATAGTAGGTAAAGCTAGGCATGATGATGGGGCAGATAACTATGAAAAGTTAAATGTTTACCTTTAGGAGAGTTGATAAGGACAGTGATCCAAGATTCAGTCCTGCCCAGGCTGCCTTTGTTGTTCCCTTATCCCATTTCTCCTGTCCCCCTCAGCTACCTCGCATCAAGAGGTGAATTGGGGGCTGCTGGTTCCAGCTGCTCAAAAGGGTGCTGTGTTCCCACTGAGGAGGGCACAGGACTACATTTCCCAGCATGCTTAGATGGAATGTGCCTGCTTCCAGGAGGAGAGCAGTTGGCTGAGAAGTTGGAGCTTGCTGCTATGACCTTGCCCCAGGCATATCTGGAGGCTCTTGAGCAGTTGGAGAATGGAGGCAGTGGCAAGGGTGTTCTGCCTGGTCCACACCTGCTCACACCTAATCCAGCAGAGACTCTCATGGTTACAAATGCCTCTTTCTGATTCTTTATGGCATCCCTAAATTTAATGCATAGGTCATCTGTAAGAGGAAATGATGGAAGCCCAATACATATTCATGAAAGCAGCTACTAATAAGTTCCCAGGACTTCTACTTTTTCAAATATAGTACACATGGAGAAAAATATATGCAAATGGGAACTAGAAAATTCAAACTCTCTGGCAAAACCACCTTCAAGTTTATTTTAGTTCAGGTTTGGAGAAGCTTCTGATTCCACTCTGTTTTCACTAAGGGACAGGTAAGAGTTCTACTCAGTTATTTTGGGTGGCAAGACATACTACATTTCACAAATTTCTTCATAAATGGGATGGAACAAATTTGCTAAAATGAATGCGGGAGAAAATGAGAAAGATAGATTTGTCCATTCCTGATTTCTGCTGCTTGTTTTCTCCCTTCTGTTCCAAAGTACCTCCCCACGCCCCCAATGCAAACACGGGAAAGAGGCAAGACAGACCTCTCATGAGTTTCTCAGGGAGTCATTTACAGCTGAGGATCAATGGACCTTTTGCAGTGCAATCTCACTTTGCTTTGTATTAAAGTCCAGCTCATACTTCTGTCTCACCCACTGAATATTGCACAATAATGCAATACTGGTTGCCATTTTCAGTTTCCCTGAGGCATCTCTGCATGCAGACAAGAGTCTTTTGCTCCTTTCATTTCTTGCTTGTTTGGTATCCCGGGACTTATTGCTCCCCATCTCACAAGAGTGCTGTTTATGTGTAGATGTTACTCTTGCAGTCCCAATCCAATCTGAAAACCTTCCTGCTGTTTTATTGACATGCTAACGAGAGTTGAACTTCTTAACAACACTGGGCCATTATTGCCAAGATGGAATGAATGGGGAAGAGAACAGAAGCACTCCTTGACTTAATGAATGAACTGTGGTTGTATTTGCTAAGTCCTCACATTTATTTTGGTTGCTCCTGGTAGATGCAAAGTCTTCAGCGTGTGGGTCTGCACCAGCTAAATCTCATAAATAAACAAGATCTTGAAATATTGCTCACTTTTATAACTTCTTAAATAATATTCTTAAAGGGAAGCACAGTCACTTCTAAACAGCCATTTCACAAGATAAGGATTGCTTTTATTCCCACTTGCTCCATGCAATGAATAATTTAAATAATGGCTCTATTTTTAGACAAGTTTTATTTCTGTCATGATAAGCAAATTGCATGGACAGGGAGCCTCTCACTTCTACACGCATAAAAGTTTCACATGAAAAAAAGCTGGAGCCTGGGAGATATGCATTTCTTTCTGATCTGATGCTCCCTGAGCAAGAACCTTGTGGGTTCAAAAACAGCACAAAACAAAGCTGAACTGAATTTTGTCTGTAACTTTTAGGGCAAAGGCAAACCAAATCAAAACTACCCCCATTTTCAAAACAATACAACCTGGGAAGCATCCAGGGCAAATCCCCAAAGAAGTGAGACCACATCTCAGGGCGCTGTAAAGTAAATATTCTGTTCTGAACCCTGCCTTTGATAGGTTGGAGTGCTGGGCTGAAAAAACAAAAGAATAATAAAATCAACAGGGACAAAGGCAATGTTCAACACCTAGGAAAAGAAACAAACTGGAAAAGCTTCAGACCAGAACAGCAAAAATAATCAGGAAGTGCTTTTTCACACAACATATAGTTAAACTATGGAATTCACTGCCATAGGAAGTGGTGATGGCCACCAATTTAGATGGCTTAAAAAGGAAGGAGGTCATTGGTGGCTATTAGCCTTGCTGGCCATGCACTGCCCCCTTTGCCAGAGGTGGCCTGCCTGTGTACACCAGTTGGTAGGCTGGGCCAGAGGAGTCCTTGCACCCATCCTGCTTGAGGGATCCCGGGGGCAGCTGCTGTGCCACTGTGTGTATGGAGTGCTAGACTAGATTGATCCTTGGTTGGATCCAGGATGGCTTTTCTTATGCTGTTACATTCTTCTGACTGGAAACAAAACCCTAGGAGTAAGACTGGAAGAAGGAAGCATGTCTAGCTTGGAATAAAGAACACTGAGGGGAGACAGCAAATGCTTGAAACGTTTTCCCAGAGAGGAGGCTCAGGATCTTTTCTTGATCATTTATTTATATACCTTCCAACTATTACAGTCTCAGAGTGCAAGGGCCAAGTTGCTGGTAGCCAGATTCTAGCTGACTTTCTTGACTATTAGAGCAATATGGCAATGGAACGAAATAATGAGGGAGCTTGTGGGGGCATCTTCCATGCTGAAGATATGCAAGATACAGCTGGACTACCATCTGTGAGGGATGCTTTAACTTCATGTCCTGCATTGAGTAGATGGTAGGACCCAATGACCCTATTAACCCTTTCCAACTCTTGTATTCTATAATTCTATTATTCTAATAAGTATAAGAACCCTCTACCCTGTCCCTGTTTTTCCTCAGGACCCCTTAAAACATAATTTCCTTCCTATCAAATTGAATGAGAATGGCCAGAAATGCAGTGTCCCTTGGACATGGGAATGGGACCCAGAACTTTAAATGTGAACACAGATAGCATTAGTTAAGACCAGCAACATGTTTTTAAATTGTGATTTCTCAGCTTGTGTGCTGTTTTCTTCCCCATTGCTGTTTTCTTCCCCATGGAGAGCCAGTGTGGTGTAGTGGTGAAGAGCATGGGACTGGGACTCAGACGATCTGGGTTCTAGTCCCTGCTTAGCCATGGAGCCAACTGGGTGACTTTGGGCCAGTCACAGACTCTCAGCCCAATCTACCTCACAGGGTTGTTGTGGGGATAAGATGGAGGAGGGGATGTAAGCTGTCTTGAGGCAGGATATGAATAAAAAAAAAATCGAAAACAGGTGGATATTTTGGTTATTTCAGGCCCAAGTAACCACTGATAGCCTCAGCTTGGAAGAGCTTCAACACCTGCTCCTTAAAGCAATTACTATAGTGCATCTTGTTCTTGGCTTTGGACATGATAGGAAATGGTTTTGGCATGTATTCAGGATTTTCTCTTTTTGTTGCTTTTGAAATTCATGATGGATGCAAGCTTGACGGGAGGGGACATGGGGCAAGATGCACTCACTGGGCCCCCTTCCTGACTGGAACCTGTGCAGTCTGCAAAATTGCCAATAGTGCAAGGCCTCTCTGTGTTCCTATCTCTTCTGTCTTGTCACCGCTCACACGGAGAGAGAGGAGAACTGGCAAGGTAGTGATAGTAAGCAAGAGTCCATGCTGGCATGTGTATCTCAGCATATGCCCAGACAATGCCTACACATGACCTGGACCTACCCGTCATGGACACATGATAGTGAATGTCTTCCCTTTTCTTGTGCTTTGCCAGAAATTCTCAAACAATAATGGTGGATTAAATAACAGGGCCATATATTGCAAGAACAGGCAATTTCTGGGACAGCAGAGCAAATTTCATACCTCATGTTTCAGCCTGTTTACTTGGTTTCATGGAAATCAATAGTGGACACTGAATGTTGGAGCTTGCATTTGTTTGCAAAGCCCTCTCTTGGGTTAGAATTATATGTCAAAAGCAAGTTGGGGGAAAAAGCAGAACATGGAAATCAGCTTTTATTGATAAGGATGATGGTGAATACAGTGGCAATAAAGCAAGAACCTTTTGAGAATGGGGAATATTTTTAGGACAACCATGAGGAAACCATCCCACATTCCTAGAACTTAACATGTAATCCTTTCTGGGAAAGGGGCATCACTCCCTGGTTACAGCTAAGAAAAGGCACTTGCACTTTACATCACACTGAATTCTATTTTTCCTTGCTGATATAGAGATCAGCGAAAACTTTTCCCTTCAAATAAATATCAGGCTGATATTTAACATCCAATGTACTTGGGGGTAAGTGTACGTGGGGAGCTGTTGTTCTTTTGAGACCACATCAATGAAGTGAATCCAACCATAATAAACAACTGAAGCTTGAAGGTGCAAATGAGAGAGTTGAATTGCAAAAATGCCTATTAAATCTGTGTTCTCTGTCTGATGTTGCTTGATCTGTTATGGAACAAAGCTTCAATGCTCATTATTTAGAAGCTCCAACTCTGGTAGGAATGCCTTTCACTTGAAAAGTAGGGTCAGCTGCATGAGCAGTGTAAAAAGGAAAATTAGGAAAGTGCAAACTCACGAGTCTTTAATCTCAGGGACTTGGATTTCTCATTGTAACAGTGAGCTGCTATGTCATACCTATAGAAATGCAGAATCTATTCTCCTGGCTCTCTACCAGTCCGATGCTTGGGGAAGCATCATGGCAACAGTGGGCCATGATAGGGAGACCATTCCTTTTGCCTTTCCCTAGGCAAAATGTACATACAGGGGTGAGCAATTTTAGGTAGCTGTCCTGGTATGGGCACAGGCTGCTGACATGAGTAGTAACAGCTGTCCACAGCAAGTGCTCTCAGGCTCTGGAGTAAAGCACATGGTTCCCTTGGTGAAGGTCCTTCATTCAATTTCTGATGCCTCCAATCAAATGGCCAGGTAGCAACTGATGAGAATGGCATCTCTGCCCGAAAACCTGGAGAGACACTGTCCATTTGAGTTGATAATACTGGGTTTGATGCAAAAATTATTCCATTGAGTGCAAGGCAGCAACACTAAAGCTGGGGCTAGTTCCATCCGGACAATGTTCAGGAAGGGTCTGTAGCTCAGTGCTAGAAAATCCGATCTGCAGGCCAAAGGTTCAAACCCTGGCATCTTCAGATGGGACTAGGAAGAAACTCATGTCTGAAACTTGGAAAACCACTGCCAGTCAGGACAGACAATATTGCAGCAGCTATACACCGCTTCACAGAAATTTGGACCTGGAAGGATCACAGAAGTCATCTAGGTGAATGCCTGCTCAGTGCAGAATTTCAATTTCAGCATCCCTGACAGGTGGTCATCCAGTCTACATCTCACCTGGCAGAAAGTGGCTTTCTATTTCACTGAGCAACGGTGCCCTTGGTGAGGCACCCCCACCCCCAGATCAACCCCAAGCAATGAAAAGAAATAGCAGGAATCCCCCACTGCTCAGGCGGATACATAAATGTCTCAGCTTGCCATATAGTGGTTTCATCTGTGAGTCAGTTCAGTAGCCTTCAGTAGCCTTATGGCTAACCTTCGTACTAGTGTTTAATCCATTCTTGCAGTAAGTGAAGCTGGTGTCCATGCCCCAGCTATATCTGGTAAGCTGCCAATTTCCTTCCTCATTTACACAGGCCAAATATTCTAGGATAGTTAGAAAGATGTGTGAAGGTGCATGTGAAGCAAGCATAAGGGGCTGCAGTTATGATATTCTCAAATGAATTTTGCAATCCATTTAGGGATATTTTACAGCTCATACAGCATCAGATTAAAATTAGATTTAGAGAAATTTCCCTGGGATTAAAGAAAGAGGTGACTTGCAGGCATTACCTACTTGGCCTAATGGGTTGCAGTTTATTAATACTGGTAGTAATGCATATTGAAATGCTACGCACTCTTGCAGGTAATTTTGGCTGCTAATTTGACTAACTAGACCCTATTATCTACCTTTCTGTGACTAACTCCTGGCTTGGCTGCAGGGGAATGGCCTTCAATGCTACATTCTGTCCAATGTATAGTTTTATGTAGATGAATATAGTTTATTTTGTCCTCTCTTGCAAAGGTCTGTTCCCCTGTGTCTACATTTACTAGGAATTCTAAATGTATTTTATCTTGCTGTTTTTTGATATGGCTTTCAGATTAATTCAATATGCACTATTCTCTACTAGAAGAAAAATGATCCATTGTGAGGACCATCTTTAATCCACTTAGGAAATCATAGTTGGACTTAGCTGGTAGAATATTATCAAAGAGAAGAAACTAAAGAGGTTAATGTGCACTATCACAAGCTTTAATAGATTCCTAATTGTAATCACTATTGTACCAGATCTTCTTTCAGTTCCTGAATGCAATAAATTTTTCAAAAGCAGTTTTATTGCTTAGAAACAAGACTAAGTATAGAAAACTAAAAAGCAATGAAACTATAATATACTAGGTTGGTATGTCTGGGGAGGAAGAAGTCCATATGTCCAGGAAGGGGATCACTCCACGCAGACTGGAGAGACAAAAGAATAGGAGGCAGTGGCAATAGGCCAGGGAAATAAAGGGCTACTGCAGTTGAGAAAGCAGGAAACTTGGAAGATTCCAATTGGCCGTAGGAAAGGCAGGGCATTAGAATCAGGAAGCCTGTGCAACCTTCAAAAGGGTACAGGAGAAAGGAAGGTCAAATACTTTCTTAAGAGAGGGAGAGGTATAATCTACTGGCAGAAAGAGGAAAATGTGAGAAGTGAGAAGAGAAATTCATGGATGTGTTTAGAACAGACATCTTGATCTTAAACAAGAAGTGAACATTATTTTGTTTCAGTACATTGACCATCAAATGCAGTGTTTGTTGAACTTGTACCATCAAATTTAAGCCTGAACACATGTTTTGAGGCAAACTTGCTTATTCCTAGGCTTGTGTTCATAAAATACATTTGTTAGAAAAAGTATACTTTAGAAATATGTATTTTGGAGAAAGGGAGGGGCTTCATTTTTACATTTCAGTCAAAGAAGAGGAGGGACACATTGCAGTGCATGCTTTTAAAAAATGTGAACCAGAATATACACTTTCCTCATTTGTACAACAAATGACAAAAGCCCACTCTCAGCAATTAAAATAAGACAAGACTGAGCTCTGAGGAGGAGCTTAGAGAACCTCAGAGAAGCTCATCTTGTTCAAGCCTAATAGATTGCCTCTACTATTTCTAGCTGTTCGTTCATTTAAAAACAGCCTTTTATTATTCTTTAGAAGTATTGTCACCTTCAGATCTCTCACAATGAGGAACAAAAGTGTTGCCAAGTATATTGCACTCTGAATGGTCTCCAATGCAACAATAATTCATGCTGCTGGCATAATTGTAAATGATATGGATCATAGTCCAGTAACTCCTATAGAAGCTAGAACATAGAACCATACCATTAAAAATGTTTACAGAGCACAGAATCCAATGGGGTGCTTCCATCCCTGCTGATTCTCTTCTGCTCTCCAATTCTGTTGTACAAGTGACATTTACCACTTGTGCAACAGCAATTTAACTCCTTGGGGGTAACTTGAGATGAGTGGAAATGCTCATTTTTGGAAAAAGGTAGGTCAACCGCACTGATATTCTAGAAACTAGCATTTCTGCTCATTGTGAAACTTCTGCTAGGAAGTGTTAAATTTCCATCAGATAAGGAGTAAGTCCTGTTTGAACAATGGAATTGGTGGGACCTACTGCTTGTGGAAGGGAATCAGGAAGCTGAAAAAGAATCAGCAGGGAAGTAAGCACCCCACTGGATTCTGTCCAGTCTCTTAACTTACCATGGTTCATTTCTTATACTAAAGACTTTCCACACATGCACAGTGCTTTTAGTGACAGCTATCCAGCTTTGGCCAGGTGTTCTTCTCCTAATGTAGAACCTTGAACTATAACAGTTCAAGTCTCTGTGTAACCATAGATGCATTGAGTAAATGAGATTATTGTGGATTTAATTGCTGGCTAGCACTGTTCTCAGTTGCATTTTTAAAAGTTTAATATGTATTTTTGTATTATTTGATATGGAAAGTATGACTCTTTGGAGGAATGCCTTGATCACAACTTACAGTAAAATATCATACATTAACATGTTGTTGCATGAGGTTTTTCTAGCATTTTTGCCCTTCCCAAGTGTTTCCAACTTGGAAAGAACCATGCAGATACCATGTCTTCCTGGTGATTTAAAGCTAAAGACAATTTCCAAGTAGGACATACCTGCATAGTTGGCCAGTTAAGAAAAGGCTCATGTTCTTGCTAAAGCTTGTTTCCAAGCACTTGGTGTTCACTTTCTGATGTTTTGCCAGACACCTGCATTTGGCACCTTGCTGGAGTGTGCAACTACTCATGGAAATAGCTTCAGAATTGGACCCTCTCAACTGAAATTGCAAAAGTGGCTCCTCCTGCAGGAGCATCACCTATCTTGCCTTTCAAAGCTTCTTCATACAGCTCAGCAGGAAAGCTTGAGGATGTCAGGTAACCATAAGCATGCTATTTGTAGAAAATGGGAGATGGAAAAGAAGGAGGGTAATGAGGCATAGCTGCGGCACTGCAGTTTCCCATCCTATTTAGGTAGATTGTCTTTCTCTAATTGTTTTTCTCCCCGGAGACAAAGACAGGGGTGAGGGAGTGATAAAGCACAGAGAATTTTTGATACCGTAAAGCCCGGGTTTATCACTGCATTTCTAATCTCTCTCCCTCTCTCTCTCTCTCACACACACACACAACAGATGTAGTGTTAGAATGGTGCCCAGTAGTGATGTTATCTTCATTCTGAATGGCTTCTAGATTAAGCCAAAAACAGAAGATAAACATTTTGAAAGCATGCATTCCTGCTGCAAAATCTTCCCTTTTTATTTATTCAGTTCTTTGGTCCAACATACAAAAGAAGACAACAAACATCCAAATGATACTCACCAATTTCAGCATTTTCTTTCTTGGCTTCTAGTAGAAGGCAGATTTGTGAAGTCCATTTCTACAAACGTTCTCTTTTATTCACCTCCATGTCCATTCCATGCTGGTTCCACATGGATGCTACTGTTATACATATATTAGAATGTACGGATTGGTGACATATGTGTCAGGTGACTCATAAAGAGTGCAAGGTAGTGAAGAAGAGACCTTGGAAGGAAGTAAAAAGTAAACTTGGGAAAGAATAGTTGATTCTTTTTAAAAGGATCCAATGTCTTCAGTTGATGAAAATGGCCCATACAGAACACATACTCTATTTTCCACATACACAAATATTTTTTGGCACTGGATTCTGATTCTGCTTTCCAGAAAGGTGGCTTACAACTGAAATGAATGTAAAAATACAGAAGAATGTAAAACAATAAAGGCATGCCAACACATTTAAACATTAAAAGCACTGCTCAAAAATATAAATGACCAAATGAAAGAGAGGTGAGTTAACCCTTTTCCAAAAAGCTGAGTGCCTGGGCACCAAATGAAGAAAGAGCTTTCCAGCATTTGGGAGCTGTTCAGGAGAAAGTCTTTTCACACCTGTCTTACAAACAGACCTCTGTAAGTGGAGGATGTCCTCAAAGGGGCTTCTCTTGCAGAATTTAACACCTGGACAAGTTGCTTAATTTATTTGATTTAAATTCTATACCACCAGTAAAAAAGCACCATTTTTTTCCATTGTACAACATGTAAAAGCAATTGGAAATTGTTAACCCAATTACCAGCTAAAACAGTATGAAATAAAAATAGTCATGTTAAAAATGGGTAGCTTCATCAATCCATTAGGTCATTTTGAGCATCTTTAAATGCCTGAACAGAGAGAACAGTCTCAACCTGGCACTGAAAGGATGGCACAGGTAGGACCAGCAGGGCCTCAGTGGGAAGGATGTTCAACAGTTGAGGGGTTGCAGCTTGTTGCTCCCATCTAACTCTCCTCTGGGATTGGTACTTGGAGGAAGGCCTCAAGTGTTGCTGTAGCATACAGGTAAATTGCTGGGGAGGTGTCCCATCATGTTCCAAAGCATGTAGGGCTTCATATATTGAAATTAGTACATTGCTTAGGGCATGACAGTGTATAAGAGTGCATTACAGCAATCTAACTTAAGTTTATCACAAGATGAAAAACAGCCCTCAAATGGGAAAGCCCTAAGGTATTAAAACTGTATTCACTCAGTGCTTCTTTAGCAGCATTGAATTGATCTCTGAAAACTGCTGGCAATTTGCACAGATCTTTCAAAGTAGGGCTGATATGAGCAGAAAGCCACATACTGAATAGTCTTAGCTGCTCACTTTGCACCATTTGTAGGTTTCAGAGTAGCCCTGAATAGAGAAATTGTCTAATCTGATTGCAGTAGCCTGAATCAGATGTTCATTCTGCAGTCCAGGATAGACTTAGGCTATTCTGGGATACCGCTAGGCTCAGGGAATGAATCCATCATAACCATAAACGCTACTGAAAATCTGTCATGTGACTGCTTGATCATCATGGCCTTTCACATCTTGGCAAGCAAATGGACTCCATTAATGAGAAGGATATTTCAGCTAAGAGAAGAGACAGATTTTCCCCTCCTCACTCAGTCCACTTATTGCCTAATTAGGGCCAGTAATTAATGTGTGACCTTTGAGTCACTGTAAAATGGAAGCTTCTCAGTGTTGTTAATCATGTTAAACAGTTAAATCAGCAAAGTTCTCCTACTGGCAATATTAAAGCTTCTGCTGTTCAGTTCTTTATGTTTTGAAGCAAAATTCCACTGGAAGGAGAATGTGAAAATGACAAATCAAGGAACGATGTGGGAAAAAAAACACAAGTTACTTAGAGACATTTATGCTAGAAAAACAAGAAGGAAAGCAATTATATTGACTCACATTTTTATAAGTGGGTGAGTTCTTAATATAGAGGTGTTATGTGGCCAAGAGAGGCAAATCAGAAGATATAGCTCATGTATGAAAATGGGGTTAGACATGAACAATTCTGCTAGAATGTGTGCGAGAATGTGCATTTCTAAGTGCATTCAAGTATCCATTGAAAGCAGTGAAGTGGATAGATGACGTCCATACTCACATGCATTCTCAGTTTTGTAGCCTGATATAACATCCAGATTACCCAGATTTATGTTCTCATGTGCATTCAGATAATAATATACATAGATAAATCTACTTTCTTGCAGTGTTTCCCTTCTTTGGATTGGGGCAATAGTCTTGTGGTTGACATACATATCATATATTCTTATACTGATCATGGAGTCCCCAAACATTTCATGTATTACAAAAAAGGCAGCTCTGAAAAGGTAAACTTCCTATTCTACTTCCTGCTTCCTAATCCTGCTTCCTAATCCTGCTTCCTAATTCTGCTTCCTGCTTCCATTTCAGAGATAGTGGATGCTGAAGAAATGTCACATTGAAATAAAGATTTGCAATTTGACATCAGGATAGATATTTCAGTGGTAGGGCACATGTCTTGCAGAAGAACCCATCCATGGTATCTCCAGGTTGGATTGGAGAATCTCCTAGTTGAAACCCTGGAGAACCACCACCAGTTAATGCCAAGAATTCTGGGCAAGATAGACCTATGGTCATACTCAATACACAAATAAAGGAATGGGCTGTTTCTGAGCATGTGTTCAACTGATGATTTTGTCCTCAGTACCAGACCAAGTTCAATGGTCCTTTAATAAAAAAATCTCTCCTCCTTTCTCCCAAAGTTACTCCCTTCCTTCCTTCCTGTCATTTATTTTATCTTTGGATAGTGTTAGTCATTAGGAAATCAGAAACTCTTGCCAGATCTTGACCTAGCTTTTGCCTAGCCCAGCTTTAAGGAAGTGGTTCTACACACACTTACTTGCGAGTGAACCCCACTGAATTCAGTGTGATTTAATTCTGAGTGGACATGCATAGGGCTGCCTTTTCAGAGCATAATCTAATCCCCATACCTGCAATTCTCCATACTCTGAGGATTGAAACATCCTATGCAGAGCAGGTGAAAGGCAGAAGTGAAACTCACCTCTGCATTCCTTCTGCCCTACAAAACAATCACTCTTAAACATCACACCTTGGAGCATTATAGTGGTGCCTGTCCCCACCCTCCGAATGCCCATACAACCTCTTCTCTGAGGTGTCATTTGTGCGACCAGCACAGCTCTTTCCAGATCAGCTGTGAATGGGCAGGTAGGGAAGCCGTCTGGGCTTGGAGTCTCAGCTCTAACCTCCAAATGGATTTCCGAGGTTGATGCTGAGACTCTGAGAAACCCTATGGGCCTCTGGATGCCACCTGACTGTCAGACTGAGCTGCCCACATTTTAAGATCTCTTCCATTTATCCATGCTCAGTTTTATTTTCATATTTAAAAATTGGCTAAACATGGATCCAGAAAAATACAGGCTTTCTTTGAAATAATAGTAAAGTTCTTATTGATCTTGGTAGGAACCAAGTTAATTTTTAATAACAAAGTTTAAAAACAATGAATTATAACATTGCACAGAGTATCCATATAATATTTTGTAGAAGTAGACAAAGAAAACTACCAGGGGTATCTGTTAGATTTCCATTGCAGCAATATCTAAATATCATGTCTAACAAATGCCCTAGCGGCACCTATTTTCCAAACCACTTGACTAAGCACAGTTTTAAAGAATAGATCAACAGTAGAAAACTACTTTTGGCTCTGCCAAGTGTCAGAATGTTATTTAACATAGATGTAAAATCTATGACAAGGGACTGTTTATATGGATGCACAGGACAAAATACTAATTTGATGTCTCTCCTTCACTTGCTTCAGTGAGAGCATTTTTCTGGGAAGCAAGGAGCTAGAGCTTTTCCTGTGATTGCACTATAATTTTCACAGACCTTCAGCAATCATATTGGATTCTTATTGAACATCTTAGAGTTATTCTTCTATCTACCATTACTGACAAAATGGAACAATGCTCTATTCAAGAGAGGAATCACTGATTTCAATCTTACAATGATTGCTATTGATTTTGAATTAGCCATGGTGAATAAAAACAACTACAGCATTTCCATGTATTCACTGATCAAGCTACTTTTTTAAAAAAATGGATTCTTCATCAAATATTCATTTTATAAATGAGAAACAGTTCAGAGTCAAGACCTGTGTTTTCCTCTTGAGTTTTCAAGTTGTGGGGTTTTAGGGATTCCAACATGTCTTGATACTTTTTATTCCATGCAAAGCTGAGATATAAAGAAACAAAGTGCTTGAAACTGCCTTTCCATGGTGACGTTTACATTTAGAAAGTGTGGAACCATTTGTATCTTTAGTAGCTCTCCACATGGATTGAGAAAGACCACATGGTGTCATCAACTGTACCTGGTGGCAGCTGGCAGGTTCCAGTGGAGTGGAAAGAAAGTACATGGCTCATGGAAAACTTTATGGCAATCCTGTAACATGAACGGCTCACAATGCAAAGGAGAGACAATACAAATTAAAGAATGATGGGTAAATTCATTCAATTCACATTGTAATGTATACTTGCTGAATAACAACTTAGATATTCATCGAAATCCATGCTTCTCCAAGTTTTGCTATGGAATTATCCAATAAAAATGCATAGAGCAATGTGTACCTTAGAAGAAAGTGTACAGAAAATGAGTATATTGATGAAAATGGCATTAAAATGTATTATATGAGCAAAACAGTGCAAAAATTGTGTACATAGCAAGCTGCATACACAACTGTTTGCATCAGGAGAAATGTACATAAGAATGGAAGTTGTTTTAGTTGGTCTGTCTGCTCTCTGATGGCAGTGGGAAGGGGCTTGGGAGAACCTCGCTGCACTGGAGACTGGAGGCTGGCAACAGCCCACCTCCATCAGGCTTTGACTGTTCTTCTTATGCTGGAGACTCAGTCCCCACAGCCAGCTCCTTCGCCACCATTAGCCAGGGCTGGGACAAGTTCTTGCAGAATCCATGCCTCCAGAATCTGCAGACTTCCACTCATGCTTGGTCCTGCAAAGTGAGCTGAGCCAAGAGGAAATCCACAAATGCTCACAGATCCCCAGTTGTCCACCTGGCAACCTTGGAAGGAAGATGCAGTTTAACTGAAGGAGCAGTTTTCTGTTGCATTTAGAATCCTTTCCATGGCCCCTTCATAGCCAGAAATCAGAAGTCCATTTTGGGTGTGGAAGCAGTGATTAAATTCTGTGGGTCAAGTTCCAGACACCCCACTCCACCTATCTGAATCTTGCAAGTATTGCCCTTAGGAATGGTAGTCAAGAAAGCTCCAGGAGAACTCAGGCTAATTTACAACCTGCCTTTTCCTAGAGGGGAATCTGTGGATGATACCCTATTCTAGTCATTCTTTGGTATGGGACTGTGTGAGGTACACTTACAAGGAACTGGCATTTCAGCTTCTGCTAATCTACCCTGAAGACTTTGATTAGTTGGAGATGTGCTTCTAGGGCCAATTCTTCACAGACTGCACACTGCCTGTGGGAGGTTCAATTTCTTGTACTACCTTTGAATGATTCTGCTTCTTTCTGGAGTGACCCTTGTGAGATAGAACCAGGGTGCAGATTGCCATCCATTATTGGAACTATTTTATATTTGTGGGTCCAGGGGACATAGATTAGTGTTCCTATTTGATGGATGAGTTTCAGGCCCTGTTAGTCAAACTGGGTATTTGGCCTCACCCAGGAGAAACAGAAAGCTTGCTAACAGTCATGGAATTTCTGGGAACTGAAAATGAATGTACACCAGTGTAGTAGACTCACAACTGCTAAACTGTTAGAAATAGTAGGTAATATGATCTTGGAAGATCACTTTTTGGTCCTCCAGGAACTGGTTGCTACCTTAATTTCACATGTAGAGTGATGTCTAGCAGAACCTTTCTTAGGAGACTCTGTATTTCTATGAAGCTGTAAAGTGCTATACCATAGCATTAGGGGAATAAAGGATGACCTGGTGATTTGGCTAAGTTTCCTAGAAGGGTTAGCCAGCTTTCTAGCTACTGGAGACCCACACTTTTCATTGAAACCAAGCTTCTCATGAATTCTGATGCATCAGAAGTCTTAGGATTTGGTTAGCTGAGCAATGGCCTGATAGTTGGTCCACAACCGTGTTTTGTGGAATTGTTTTCCATATATGTGGTGATGTTCTTATGGGTAACTCAGATGCCTACTTTGGTTGTACACTTCAGTGACAATGAAGTCATCATTCAGGTTATCGGCAGATCGACTTCGCAGAATCCCAGATGCATGTGCTTTGAATATAGCATTGAATATAACATTCCAATATATATAAAGCTATATATATGGATGAAAAATGTAAATAATCAGGAAACAGGAGATGCTCCCTTCTAAGGGCACAACATACATTTAGGAAAGCATGTGAGCAGAGTTTCACTGTATTTAAGGTTAGGAAAGTTACACTAGCAGGCAACAGCCTGTGCTGATTCTAAGTGTAATTGATTTTGGTTTTATTCCAAGGCTACACTAACTTTCCATTTATTGCATGTGTTTTCCTCTACTGCTAGACGAAGGCTCTAGAAATAAATGTCACCATTTATTGCCCCCCCCCCCTGCAACATCTAGGGATTTCATAGATTTTAAGGTCATTGAGATCAAGTCAGCTGATCTTCTATACATAAACAAGGGCTATTGAATTTCCTCCTGTGATGACTACATCAGTCTATTCACTCATGTGTGTCTAAACCATGTGTCTTAGGAAAATGCCTGGCTATAATCTAGAGACCTCAAGGGGAATCCTTTATTTAAAATATTATTTACAACAATACAAAGGATTTGAACAATGTGCTACTCAAGGATACTCTTAAAGGAGATAGCCAGTAGTTTGTTCGAGACAGTGTTTTTTAAGAACCATTCAACACATTTCAGAGAGTAAGGTTACGGTGATGTGACATTCAGTATGTGATTGGTCCTTCTTTACAGAATTTGCCCTTGGAGGAAAACTAGCATTAGTATTTATGCCAGCTTCCCTTCTGGGGCTGGGGGAGCTGATATGGATTTGGTCAAAGGCAAATGCAAATAGGGTTAAATCCCTTCCAACTTTTGTAATTGCAGGACAGAACCAAATAATGTGATTTGCCACAAACACACATAAGAAACGGATTGTCTTCTACCTCCTTCCACCTCCCAGATAGATCCAATTGAGTTAAATTAATATTTAACATAATTAGCACTCAAACAGGAAACTGCTTAATGGCAACATAATGAATTGTAATGATTTGCTGCATTACATTCTCCAGCTAGTACTTATCACAGAAATGAAACAATGGGGACACAAATCCTACAATTTGAAAATGTGGACATGATATCAATGTTAGCTAAGGATCCTGTCTAACAAGCAGACCCAAAATATATGGTGATGATAGTGAACATATTTTTATGGTTAGCATGAAGTGCTTTGCAGGATTGCCTGCAAGAAGTAGGCAGTTTTTCATTTTAAAGACTCCTTTTCTGTTGGCGTTCCAGGAGCTTGTATGCCTGTATACTGCATATCTGAAATGATATTTTGATGATGTATTTATGCCTCTCCCTAAAGCTGCCATTTTTCTCTTGCTATATTGTAACCATGCTTGACAGTAGCCCATTAAGGAGCCTTTGTAACCGTGGCCCTGACCATTTACTCCAAAACTATCGTTTTGAATGTTGAAAATAAGGAATGTGCAGATCTTTCCTGCATTGTTTAAGCGGGTTGCCCTGTCTCAGGTTGCCGGCTGCATCCCTTCTAGTATAACTTGGAGAAATACTAAAAATAATTTTGGAATTGGTACATATCAACCATACTTTTCACATTGTGTTGTTTTCCCTCCCATGTTCCTTGATGCGCTTCAGCATGTAATGGAGGGTGTGATGGCTCCAAAACACAGAGATAAAATCACAGTGCATAAAGCAGCACTCAAGCAGGGATCGATCCATATTGTCATTCTTTTTTTTTTTTTTTTTTTTTGCTGTGATATGATCCAGGTATATATTCACTAGTGCCCATCAATAACTTGTATGGCAAAGAAGATGGAAATTGTGCCAAACCCCAGACACAGCAGTTGGAACATGGTTAGGAAAGCTAAAAAATGGAGAAGTGGCAGATTATAAGCATCCTGATCTACCAGAATAAAAACCCTTCTAGTTCCATATTCTGTTGCCACAGTGGACAACCGGATATCAACAGGAAGCCATTGCCAGTAAGAACAGCCTTGGAAATTCTCTTCTGAGCACATCCTCCAAAGGGAGAGGGAGAAGGGCTTTTTGTAATGGCCCACACAGCCACGGGATGCTGTCTCCACTGAGGTCCAACCAGTGTCAACATTGTAATCCTTCTGGAACCAGGATAATGTTATCCTCTGCTCCCCAAACATTGGATGGGGCTCTTTAATGTTTACATTTTTAATCAGGTCTTGGTGGTTGTTTTTAATTGAACTACTCAGGGTGCTATGAAGGAAGGAAGGACATGAACATAATGGTACTCTCCAACTCATGTTTCAGAGTAACTGGAATTCCAAAACATACTGTCCTCATTACTGGAGATAAGAAGTACCCTTCATGACGAGTAGCCATTGACTTTTCCTTACAGTAGAGTTGCTTCATACGACTTGATCATTTTGGTTGCCTTTTTCTGCACTTGTCAAGCTCTAAAATATCTTTGAAATACAATTTTCAGGACTGTGTACATAAAGTTGGTTCACATGGGAGGGTGTACAAGAGGCTGAGCGCACCAATTCCAAGAAGGAAAGAGGGGGCTGAAGGGTTCACATGAGAGGGTTCTGGGTGGGAAAAACAGAGAACAAGGGATGGGCCACCCCAAAGGAGCAGTTACTGTGCTTGGGCTGTGGTCGGAGAAGAAGCTGCCTGTGATCTCTGCAGAGATCACAGGCCCACAAAGCATGAGCCTGTCATTCAATTAATCCTAAAATCATCTTAAAATGAATTTCCCCAGTTTAATTGTCGATTAAATATATTTCTGTGTATATAAAATAAATATATTGTGAACACTTTATGATATGGAAATGTAATTCATTGTGTGGTTCCTTGGTTCCATGTCAAAGTCCTCATGTGGACCTTGAGGTAAGAAAAATTGGACCAACTTGTCCTAGATTATCCTTGTTCACATACAGTTTGACATGACACCCTCAGGTAAATCTAGCAGTGAAGCAAAAGTTAACTTTGTAGAGACTATGTTGACTCTTCTTCTGAAAGATTTCCCTTCTATAAGCCTGACATTTTTAACTTCAATAATACCTTCTGCCAATGCAGCTGGAGCAAGTATTAAAGTAACTTCTTATAATTTCCTGGCTTTTCTCAGGATTCTTTGAAGGGTCCTGAATAGTTTGTGGAGCCTTCATGGATTCTCTTCTTCAGACATCACCTTCCATAAATACAGGTTGATGGAAATATGGGAGGACAAGGATAAGGCTGGGTGCTCCTTTGCTCATTTAAGATGGAATGTAGAACACCTGTCTCTCTACATAGACAGTTGTAATAAGATACTGAAAAAGTGGCAAGGAAGTAATGCTTCCAAGATAAAGGGTTTTTTTAATTAAGAGATTTACATTCATTTTAATCTTCAACCCCTAGGAAATGCTTTTAATAATCCATTTAAGGTAATTCCCTGTGAAAGTGGCTATATAACTGTTTATGGGAATAGGCTTTGCCTCATTTGTGACCCTCATCACACCTTTCAGATATATGGCACTCTTAATTTGTGCTGTTCTTGTTGTCGTTGTCACTATTTTCCATGAGGATGCTGCTCTTTTGAACACAGTTCTTCAGTGCTTCCCAAACTGTCTTTAGGATTTTGTAGTAGAGTGGCTGCTGAATCAAGTCATTGCTCCAATTCTAGATCAAACAGTACTGCTATTAACATGCGGTTGATTTCATACCTTCCAATGTTTGACAGATGGACATAAAGGTATGCTTCTGGCACTCCTAGTCTCATAATGCTCAACACCCTCCCTCCAGATGTGCTTCGTGCAGTATTCACATACTTAGCAGTAGCTCATCTTTCACAGATTTAGGAAGAAGAATTTCAATTGTTTGGATAAGGAGATGCTAGAGAAAACAGAAAGGTACATTTGTTATCAATAGTTAACTGAGTGGACTGGTGGGCTGCACATTACATAACTTAGCGATTATGTGTGTGCGTTAGCATCAGGATGTACGGCCTGCTACACAATATTGCCATGTGAAGTTCTTTTGTTCAGAATGCCAGGCATTCCATTCTGGTCTCCCTGCTATCAGTTTTCTATTTCCACACACACACACACACACCTGCATCCTCACTAATCAGCTGACATTTATGGCCACTGAGAATATTCATCTTCTTGCCCTGAACTTCTTTGGTACTTCTGCAGACCTTGAGAGCTTCTCTGAGTCTGATGATTTCTTCCTCTTGCAGATGGATGAACATAACACTTCTGACTATGAAAAGATGCACTACTGGGAACTACTGACCTGCTCTGTGTGGCGAGCTGTGCCGCTACAACCTCTCAAGAACCTTTGCCACTTTTCAATAAGAATCTTCTAGATTATAGGAGTGCAACTTTTGGCCTTCCAGAGGTTTTGGCCTATAAGTTGCACCAGACCTACTGAAATAGTGGTGAGGGATCATGTAAGATGATGATGATGATGATGATGATGATGATGATGATGATAACATTTCTATGCCGCCCCTTGCCGAAGCCTCGGGGCGGCTTACAACAAAATAAAATACATTGAAATACAATAGAACATAATAAATTACCACTAAATACAAAAATACAAAAA
>NW_025335568.1:17850650-18018927 GCF_004798865.1 Varanus komodoensis | reverse complement strand
ACACAATAAAATACATTGAAATACAATAGAACATAATAAATTACCACTAAATACAAAAATACAAAAAATACACTGAGATACAAACATAATAATATAAAATTAAAATTAACAGTATAAAATAAGTAAATAAAGAATATAGGAGGAGAAAAGAGAAGGAAGAAGAAGTTGCCCTGGCCAGATCATATATTTTAACAATTAAAATGATGTTTAAATAAAAAGGTCTTTACCTGGCGCCGGAAAACCAGTAATGACAGTGCCAGGCGGACCTCTTTGGGGAGTGAATTCCATAGGTTGGGCGCCACCGCAGAGAAAGCCCTCCTCTGGTGGAGCACTAGTCATCCATTCCTCTAAATTGAAGGAAGGAATTGACTGTGAAGGAAGGAGTATAAGAGAGCTCCCTATTTTGATGGAACTATGCTGAGCATTAACTCAGTCAACTGTGAAGAGTTCCTCCGGTGAAGCTGTGTATCTGATCCTGCTTTTTTTTGTCTTTCCTCCTGGCTTACCCTCTTGGCCTGAGTGCCCTTCAGTCAGCACTTCCATTCCTGCCTGTTGGTTTGGTCTACTCTTGTGCCTATTGTCCACCATGGACAATGACAGTCAGATACTTTCAACCATTATTAGTGTATATTCACTTGCTGGTTTGGGACTGGAATAAAGGCTATCTCAAGCTCCACTAAACCAAGAAATTGGAAGCTGAGGTTGATGCCTTAACTGATGATAAATAATGTTGCTATGCCACAAGTTGTGCTTGCTTACAACCTAGCCCCCATACATCCACATTTTCCCTTGGTCCTATCCAGAAGGTGAAGATGGAGTGCTTGAGACCAGCAACAATCCGAACATTGTTGTGATCCTGTATTACCTTATGAAGCATCCAAGCATTATTGTTTTGCTAGAGTACTCCTGTGAGTTGACCCTTGCTAGTTTATTGCTTGCATCTTTAGCTGGCAGGATGAGTTAAACAGTGAGAGGGAGCCCTCTTTTAGAAGTAAGGCTAAATGCTTCATAGAGCAGTATAGAACCTGACACCAAAGGGCAGCTTTGCTGACCAAGAAAAGGAATGGATGTGTGGAGAATTTACGCAGCTGAACATAATGAATAATGGTAGCCTTAGCTTTGGAGAGTAACTGTTTCCATAATATACTGAAGTAGATTTCATTTATTTTCTAACAATTTCTGTTTTAACTTGCTAAAGAAGCACTTGTCTGCCATTATATTTTTGGGTCCTGTTCAGGTTTCTGGAGCATATTCTATAATACGCTTTTAATTTATGGACAACAATATCCAGGCTTGATGGACCTCAACATTTCCATGCATGAATTGTAAAAATTGCACATTTAATAATGCACATTGTTCCCAATAAAAAGGGGCAATTCCCCATTAGGCTAAGGAATGAAAATGTAGATTTACATTTGTGCATGTATGCAACCAATTTCTTGGGAATTGTGTTCCACCTCTCTTTGGCATGTGTAGCAAATGGGGCATACTTGCATGTTTTGCAGAAGGAATAACATTCTCATTCATCCCAGGAGATGCCCAACATTTCCTTGTAGCTCCACATTGTAAGAGAAGATAAGTAATGACAGGACAGGTATTTTTGGGAAAGCTTGGCTGGAATGACTTGTCTTCTAATAAAGAAATGTCTGTTAAGCTCTGAACAAATCTTGACATTCTCAGGAAGAAAGTTAGACTATTGTATATAATCAGATAGATGGGTCAATACCAAATGGTGTTGACCATTCCATTGAAACAAATGGCTAATTGCCAGAGGATATATAGGGAACTGTTAGATGATCAGGGCATCTATCTCTAAAATTCATTTGCTGGTTTTAATGTTCTCTAGGAATCCCCAATAAAATTATGGTGATTTTACCTTTATGTTTGGTTTTTCTTTTCCTTCAGATTGTGTATTCTAGTTTGAGTTAGCAGATAATTTACTTTATTTTGCATGGCTTTTTTATATCAGCATGTGTTCCATGGCAGTAATAAATTCCACATGCTATGCTGTGCTAGGCTGCTGCCCTTTTGTAGCTGAAGTGTTTAACTGCCAGTGATGTGGTTGAAGAGATGGGATTGTAAATCTCCAGTTCTTTTAAATGTCTGGCCAAATGATTCACGAAAGGCTTGTTTGTTTCTTTAGTACAGAACATGTCACAGATTTTGGTGCAGAAGAAAAGCGGCAAGTAGCTCTTTTGAAGCCACACGGCAAAACATCTTTCCATTTTCAAAGAAAGTATAAGGCATGGGATTTCTGTTAAACACAACATGAGTTATGTTTAAATGAGCTTCCTAGATTAGAGCTTCCACTGAATCTTTCCTGGACTGAATTTCAAAACATTTTGGAAGGTTCTTCTAAGGTCAGTGAAACATCTGTAGAACTGTGGTCTGATTACCAACACTCCTAAGGGAGCTTTCACACACTAATCTGTGCAGGTTTCGATGCTGGCTGTAGGTCATGAGGGTGGCTTGGTCTGGCTGCCATCAATGGGTCCCTACTTTACTGGACCCACTTCCTCCTGAATGCTCTCTCCTGCCCATTCATTCTGAGGATGCTGCTCTGCCTTGCTTGCTTTCTCATGATCCGCATGCTCAGGGGGACCAAGGTATAAACAGGTACTGAAAGCAAGATGGAACAGATTGCCACTGGCTGGAATGGATTTAAAGGGGGAATGGGCAAATTTATGGATGATCAGACTACCAGCGGCTACTAGTCTCCATAGCTACCTGCTGCTTCCTGCATCAGAGGCAGCATGCCTAAGTACTGCAGTTGCTGAGAAACATGGGCCAGAGGGTGCTGCTACACTCACATCCTGCTTGTAGGTTTTCTATATACACATTGGTTGACTACTGGGCAAACAGAATACTGGTGGATAGACTGGTTGGGCAATTTTTGCTCTGGTCCAGCATACCATCATCTCATGAATAGGGTCAGGAAGCTCTATGTAGAAATTCTGCAAGAATAAGCAGGTGAAATGCCAAGGTCAATAGACTCAGAGCTAAGCCAGGGAGCTGCTGAAAATCGGAGTTTCAAATTCTGAGGGAACGTTTAGTGAGCATACTAGTGTGGTGGGGAGCAGACTAAGAATCATTAATCCCAGGGTTCAGTGTCCAGTTGAGCAGGCTGACTAGTTGAGCAATGTCAAATGTCCAAGCAATTGGCCCTTAAGCAGACCCATCCGCCTTGAAAGTGTGCTTTGCACTTTTCACTTTGGAATGGAAGAGAGGGTTTCAGGTTAGAATCACCCTCCTCTCATGAAGCCACAATTTCCTAATTGCTGGTTTTCTAACTTGCTTTGCTTTTCTTGCTATTAACTTCAGTAATACTCTTCTTTTGTATTACAAAGTCAGCCTAGAAGGTCAGCTTTAACATAATAAAGTATTTCAGTAAGAAGGCTTTTGTCCTGATCTGCTTGGACAGAAGGGAAGAAGAATGGTCTTGGCACTCTAGAATCCATCAACGGACTTTGTTAGACACCTACCTTGGATTTGGTATGCAAGGAATTTGTTTGGGGATTGGAATGCATTGAATTCCCCGGGCTTGGCTCCCCAGGCTCTGGTCTACCTTGCAGTGATGCAGAGTCTGCACTTCTGATGGGTGCCCTCAATATTTACTGGGTGTTCCACGAGAATTGACTCCTATGCCCTGCACAAGCAGCACCTGTTGCTGCCACCAGCAGCAGTGGGTGGAGAAGAATATCGCTGCAAGTGGCAGCTGGTGCTAGTGCTGACTGCATTGATGTCTGCACTGCTGCCACTGCTGCTAACCATAGTGGGAGGGGAAGAAGGCAGGTCACCATGAAGGGCTCCAGGCATGCATACTTGCAGAAGTCATCTTCCTCACCCAATAGTGCCAGTAGTGGCAGCAGTGTGGTAGAGTGGAGCTGATATTGCATGCACCAGGCGCTGTTTACTATGAACAAACTTCTTCCTCACCTGCTATTGCTGGTAGGAGCAGGCAGGGAAGGCCCCTGGTTGGGCAACCAGGGAACTGCAAACTTCTGTGGACTTCCTCTTGGCTTGGCTTGGCTTGCTTTGCAGGGATGGCTTTTGCAGACTTGGCTAAGCATGAGAAGCAGGATGACGGATGACCTTGCAGGGACGGATTCAACCTACCCCCACCTCAGATGCCAGATGCCTACACCAGATTCTTTCAAACCCTGACGTCATATTCAAGGAGGTCTTAAGCAATGTGATTGCCCTTACATATGAAAATCAGTGACCTCTTGCCATGCACTGCACAAACAGCGTTCTGGACAACGGTTCATAAGTCATTCATCATAGGTAGGAATGGGGGGCTGCTGGCCTTGAGCAGATTTAGCACACCAGGCCAGCCAATCTGGCCTTCAAGGCTTGGTCCATTGACCCAAATCTAACCATTGTTAGATGTGCAACCATTGACCATGGCTGCACATGCTAAGCATCAGCTGCACTAGGAATCCCAGAGCTACAGCCAAAGCAAAATGTAAAACGATCTGAGATTCATAGTAAACATGCAGTGCCTGGGTTATCAGTTACAAGTTTCCGTTGCTTTAAATTCTGTGACAAGGCATGGAAAGTAGAAATGTTATGGCGCATTCTTTTTAGATGGGTTCTTCTCTGTTTTTATTTTGTCTGTATTAATCTGCAGAGCTGCCAAGTAACTTAATACCAAATGAGGTGCAGAGCTCGTTAACTATTTTTCACTCTTGTACAAAGCCTTGTTACAGCTGATTACTGGAACTCGCCTGGAGGCATTAAATGACCTTTTCTTCTGAGAATCCAGCATCCCCAATAATATTTTAAAAGATTTGTTTTTTAAATTCCTACCATCATTTAAAGGTGCCAGGGGGAAGCCAGAAGTGCAAAATCTGCACTGCAAGCACAGCCAATCTTGGAATTGGATGAAAAGGGGGATAATCCTGCTAACCATTAGGCTGGTTAGCTAAGCATCAATTTCAGTGGGATTTAAGCAGATTCTGTACAGAATTTCAGCCAAATTCACCTCCTTAGTTTATTAGCTTTTATAAGTCAGAGAGGCGTAGCTCAATGAAAAAGACAGTATCCTTTTTTAAAACCTAATTGCTCTATTACCTTACTGCAAGATAGACAAATTTAGGGGTCAGTGGACCATCCCTCCTGCAACACTACAGGCTGAACCTCAATCAGAGTTTGTTGCCAAATTTTGGCAGCAGATTCCTACAGCACAGAAAACAGGCCAAAGTTGGTTTGCTCTGAAGCTGCATCTGACCTTTTTAGCCTCCTTGCGGGCTAAAATGCACCAGCCAAACTTTTCTCATTTACTGCTCTAGAGGCTAAAACATCTATGTTCCTAGGGCTATGCTGGGCAATGGGACGACTTCATTCTGTGCTGCATGCAGCCCGTGTATCACTCTGTCCTAGAGGCCCAGTAAGTATTAAATATGGTTTGCAGGAGATGGGAAGGAGGTTTTTTTCTCTGCATCTTTGTCATCCGTAGAAGGGTGGTCCTATGAAATGATTTTTATGGAGGCCCTTATCAAAATTAAGCTTGCATTGTTGCCAAGCTGAAATTACTCGGAGTACTCTTTTCCTCAGAATATTTCGAAGATTTTATTTTTCTTCATCCTACCCCACCAGGAAAAAGGAAGCCACTTAGTAGATTTGTATTTATAGATCTATTTATTACATTTTTAAAGCCACAGTTTTCTGCATGGCTAGCTAAATTAAAATCACAAAACATTAATCAAACAGCAGCACAGAGTAAAACCAAAGTAAAACCTGCAGAAAAGGATAAGCAACTGTGACAAAATATTAAAAAAACAAAACATCCCCAATGTGTTTTCATGCTCACGGCAGCCACAATTCTCCCTTGCCACATCCCACCTGAGATAACCCAGAATGACAGCAGGACTGAGACTGAAGGCAGAAAGAAGTTTTGCTGCCTCCACTCTAAATGGTGAGTCCCATTCCCAAGAAACAGTTGGATGATTTCTCCTTTCTTGAGGAACTTTGATGAAAGAACCCTCCCAATTTTCTGTCCACAAACAGGGTGAAATATTTCAAGAGAACATTTGTATAAAACTCTAGTCAGGTCAGGTTTGTCCATTCCTTGGTAAGATCCATCTCTTGAATCTCAAGCTTATAAGCTGCAGCTACATCAGGAAAACGATTCAAAAAACCAGCCTCACAAAACAGTTTCCTGCTTCTCAATTTAGTGTCCTAGCACCTAATTCAAAGCATACAAGAAATCCCTCCAGAAGTATGAATGATGATGTATATAGGAGAATTCATGCCAACATGACATACCAGTTTATGCAGCCAGCCAAACTCTTCCTTGGGGCTCATATTGTAACTCTCTGCCATTCAGATTGGTGGAGCGCCAGTAGTGAATCAGCCAAAGACCAGATGTGTGTATAATTTTAAATAACCAACATCTGTGATTTATTATAGTGTATGTGTGCAGTTCAGGCATGTATGGGCACCATTTGATTTCTCTTCCCTTAATTATTGAAGTGATAACTACTGAATGCCTGTATGGACTCTCTTGCAAGGAAATGAAGTTCAGGTGATGTAAGGTAATATGAAAACTTCATTTGTGATATTCCATTCAGACATGAAGATCAGCATTTGATCTTTTGGCTTTTTTGTTTTCAGTTCCTCAAGTGACAACATGTATTGAAGGGTTGTGGCTTAGATGCCAGCCAACTGAACAGAGGTGGCTGTTGACTTTGACAAATAGTTAGCTGAAAGATCACATGGCATTTGTCATGGAACATGGCATCTAATCAATATTTACTGAAGATCAACTAGATAGCTGAATTCCAAACTTTGTTTCTGTATAATCTATGTAAGGGTGGGTGAATTTTCAGAATGGCCCAGATCCTACCAAAAGCAGACCGAAACTCATCTCATTTTCTGAGCTGGTCTGTGCCCTGTTTCATTTCAGGCAAATGGGAAAGGTTCTCATTTCAGATGGGGAAAATGATCAAAGTTATCATTAAAATTGTTTTCAAATGCAATCTGGAAATTTGCAAGCATTTTTATAGCATATGTTCTGATCATTTCTGGTGGTGCCAACAAGGCATGTTATGTTTTACAAGCATAAATGTAAATGTAGATTCATTGAGTTCAATCTTTGTACTATAATATTGCATTATTGACCTCTTTTCAGTGTTTTATAGCTAGCTGGATATACTACCTATGCTTGACTATTTTTGTTTGTTTCTGCATTATCTGTCATCTCTTATTTTTTCATCTCATATGAAATTTGTGGCATATGCCACAAAGCACTTGTGACTGGTTACACCATTTCAGCTGCATATCAGAACATGTAATCATTTTAAAAACACATTCGCCTGGACTATCACTTGTAACTTATAGCACTTGACCTTCATCCAAAAGTTGTTTCCATCAAGGCAAGTTAATTCTATGGCCAAAACAAGCAGCCAAATCTCTTTCTTGTCATAACAATATAAAGACCATGGAAAGCAGGATCTATACTGTTTTCTCAATGACTCTTGTGACTCAAAGCTTCCACGAAGAATAACAACATAGCGGAAGCATTTTAAACGTAATTGGATTGTGCTCACTACAAGTACCCCTCCAAATGTACTTTGAGTCTTCCTATGACCTTCCCGATCTAATTGGTAAAATTTTAAAAGGATAGAGCAGCAATAAATACAGGATGTGTACTTCAGTTTTCAATGTCTTAATGGCTGCTTATTAATAATAACCGTCTTACTTTCCCTCTCTTTTTTGCACTGCTAGCGGATTTCAGAAATAGACTTTAGCTGCTTACAGAGCATGTGATGTGTATATATAAGAGAACAATTCAACCTTCTGCATCTGAATCACAAATTGAGCTAATTAGAACATTCATCCTCAACTAGTAGCTTGTCTCTGGAAATTTCAGCGTTTTTCATTAAACCTAAGTGAAACCATTTGGATAGTTTACTGTTCTGTTCTCCTTTCCATTAGGAAGCTAAATAAGCAGTTACAGAAATCATATTTTTCAAACTCTGCTGAAGTCAATGGCATTTTCTAAGAGCAAGTGGCAGAGACAATTAGTTGAATCCGAAGCTATTCTATCATGGATGGAAGCAGATCCTTGATGAATGGAAAGAATTTAGTTTTAGCAGAGGTTCCACAAGCGGAAGAAGATCCTAAGGTGCCTGGCATGCCACAAAGACTCACTTCCATTCATCAAAGTGCCCTGGAAAGAAATTAAATGCGTAGCACTTCCACAAATGGAAGTTGGGGAAGGTGAGTTCTGCTGTTTCCCACATACCATCCCTTACTTCTTTTCATGCTGTTCTAAAGGCCATCTCAATATTATGGAGTAAATCTGAAGGAGGTATAAAAGACTGCAGGAGCGTAGTAAGACCCCAAAACTGATGTGACTCTGCTTATAGAACCCAGCCTGGATTCTACTCAGTATCATATTCTTGGATTTTATTCCCATCCTGCTTATTTTACGTATATGCAGTATTGCTACAGGACTTTTCTGTTCTGCCACTCAGATTCAGTTTAGGGAGAAAAGCTGATTCCACCTCCTACTACAGAGATTAAGAGGAAAAAAAGAAGTTAATATTGCCTTTTTCTGGTCCTGTGGAAGTCCAACTGAAAATAATGATGAACTGCTAATGAGAAGTACATAGATATAATTCCTCTCAGTGCCTTCAAAGATACCTTAAAGATAAGGCTGAAAGTGATCAAGCATGACAAACAGTAACAAGATAAACAGTCTGTTCTGGAGAGGGCTGTCTTCGTGTAAGAATGCTTAATGCCATTTGTTTTCATAATTCACTTGCTAATACATGTTTTTTGTGTGTGAAATTTCTGTAGCCAAAACACTCTGGGCTGTGTGTGTGTGTGTGTGTATGAAAATCAATTGAATTTATGAAAGTTTTTGTATACCCTGGCTAAGCCATCTATTCAAACTGAGACTGCAGCCAAGATATTAGAAGACTGAGACTTGGAAGAGCAGCAATGAAGTAACTACTGAAGACCATCACATTTAGGAATATTTCACTGGAATTCCAAGCCTGAGATCATCCATACTCTTGTATTCCCAATCATCATGTATAGATGTGAAAGCTGGAGAGTGAAGAAAGTCGACAGGAAGAAAATTGATGCATTCAAAGCATGATGCTGAAGGAGCACTTGGAAAATACCCTGGGCCAACAGAAATTCAAACTAGTGGGTCCCAGATGAAATCAAACCAGAACCTGTCCTGGAAGCAAAAATGTCAAAACTGAAGCCTTCCTATTTTGGGAGCATCATGAGAAGGGAAGACTCACTAGAGAAGAAAAGGGAAGACTCACTAATGATAGGGTAGAAAAAGGAGAGGAAGATCAAATATGATATGGATGGATTCCATCAAAGAAGCCACAGCCTTGAGCTCACAAAAGCTGAGCAAGGCTGTCCAGGACATTTTGGAGGGCATTCATTCTTGTGGTTGCTGTAAGTGAGAGATGACTTGATGGCATATAGTACAAACACACACGCACCTGTTAGGAGGTGGGGAACTGTTGGATCCCCTGGGTTCAGCTCCCTGAACTGCTTTGCTGTGGCCCTGAGTTCCTGGTGAGTGTCCCCTGTGTTCACCAGGAATTGAGCCCCACTCACTGTGCAAGCAGCATCTGTCTCCAATGTCAAAGAAGGCTCACCAGGAATGTGGCTTTGTGCAACCACTAGCAACATGCCTCTCATACACCAAGTGCTGCAATTGTTTGGGTGGCTGCTCCTGATGCGGAAGAAGGTTGCTAGTGGCACAACCAGGATTCCAAAGGTGTTTGTGGACTTCTGCTTGACTTGGCTCCCTTTGAAATACTGGGCTGAGCACAGCAGAAAGCCCAGCAATGCTTGGGGGATGGATTCTGATTGGGTTCATCCCGACTCTAACAAATGGTCTCACATACAAAGCAATGCTAGATCCTGTCCTTCTTTCTCTACAGTCTGAAGATACATCTTCATTTTATATGTAACAAAGCATGGCTAAGCTTTCCAGTATTTCTTTCATCATCGTAACTTATCTGACATGATTTTTTCGTTTCTTTTCAAGAAATAGGAGGGCAAGCTCGAATGAGTTCCAGAAGTATATTGTATTGTGTCTCTGCATATATCATTGTACATGATTGCCACATTGAGTGCTCCCTCAGCCAAAGGGGACTTGTCCTCTTCTCCTAGTGTCATCCCAAATGAGCAGCAGAATCACATAACTACAGCAGCTGTAGATTCTATTGATCCTTGTTACAGTGCAAGATCATTAAGTTAGTACTTGCATTATCAGACTCTCTTCTTAAAATTGTAGTGAACACTTGCCGGATACGTCAAATACTTTAGAATCTTATTGGCATATAATCATTTATCAAAAAGCCTCCTGTTGACTCAAGTTCCACAAATTTGGACTCTAAGGCCAATGTGAGGGATGTGCGAGGAATCCGACTTTTGGGTAGAAAGCCATTGGACTCCCTGGCCTCAGCTACCTGGACTTGGGTCTACTTTGTTGCAGCCCTGAGTATGAGTTTCTGGTGAGCACACCAGCGTTTCCATGTCGCTTGCCAGGAATTCAACCACACAGATGATGCAAGCAGTATTCCCCTTCCAAGAAACATGCAGCAGTCTCCGTACCACTGCACATGCTGGAGAATGTGCACATTTCTCCCCAGGAATGGAGCTCCAAGTAAATGCTACAACAGCATCCTCTTCCATACTACCTGTAGCAACCTTTGTGCTGCTGCATTTGATACAGGAGAAGGTTGTTCATGTGGTGCTCACCAGGAATAGAGCCTCAAACAAATACAGTAGTCAAGCAATGTGCAACAATTCCATCTCGCTTTTTCATCTAATCCAGGTGAGGTAGTTCTGAATCAGTGCCTGGAAAGTGTGATGGTCCGGATGAGGGCCAATAAATTGAGGCTTAATCCAGATAAGACAAAGGTACTGTTGCTAGGTGGGTCATCTGTCCTGGTTAGCAATGAGGTCACATTCCATGGCTAACGGAATAAGCATTACTGCACATAGAATTCCTCTGAAAACATTGGGAGTGCTGGCATTCTAGCTTCAGAGTGGAACTGAGGATTGTCATTATTACTTGGCCAGCAGTAACTTCCCTAAGAGCAAGGCACCTCGCTGATATTTGAAATGTTCCTCAGAACTTCCCCAGACCCATGGGAGGCACATCTCAACAAAACTAAATAAAGTACATCGGTATTTTTAACAATTAAGAATAGATACATGCCAAGTAAAAAGTACAGATGTGTCAGTTTTCAGTACAATTTAAATGTTCTACCTGTGGCAATTTTAATCAGACTGGTTTTGGAATTTCTCCAATCATAGACCTCATGGATCTATGGTGGATCACAGATGGCATGTTTCACATTATTGGCTCAATAAGTCTCTTGTTCATAAGCGTAGGCTTGATTATTTTTTAACATGGTGGAACTCTTTTCTCTCCACCTTCTTTACCACCCTGTTTCTCTTCCATCATCTTCTGGATTAGTGGACTGAGCTAAATGCTGGCAAAGCAGAAGTTAAGCTTGACACCCACAGCTTTTGTAGGTCTGCCAGGAAAAAGAAAACAGATGGCTTCCTTGGATGAGTAAGGCTACAGTTTTATACATACTGAGACATTAAAAAGTCCTATGCATGTTAGAAACAAAAAAACACACACAGGTGCACACACACACACAATCCCAGGAACTGCAGGGCTTATTTTATGGCTAAACATGCATAACATTGTGCTCGAACTTGGAGTCTGAAGAACTGTTTTTATCTGAAGCCCCGAATAGCTAACCAAAAAAGTGAAACAGAAATAGATCCAAAGGTTGCCAGTTTTAACTCCATGACATCAGCTCTCATGCATCTGAAGGCTATTGTTTTCAGTTAATTCTACTTGTTGGCTGCACTGACTAAGGAAGTTGAGGACCGCAGTGTGAATGGAGGGTATCAGGTGGGGAAGATATAGTAGGTCAGGCTGTTTCTTCATCTAGGTGTGTACCATCTACTCTGACTAGAAGGGCATTTTCCCAGTTCTTAAACTGAATTTCTTACCATCATCACACACAGCAATGGAGTAGAAACTAACTTAGCTTAGGATATATTAGACAAAGATCCATACAAATATGCATGCTTTTGGTGAAATGTGGACAAAAATGCATATGAATTTTCATGCAAACATTTAATAAGTGTTCTCTAATTTCAGGAGGAAGTGAAATGAAGGCTGCAAAAATTCTTGGCCTTCAAGGCACACTGAGTGGAGAAATGAGAAAGCGAAGATCAAAATGGCAATTTATTGAAAGCAGAGTAGTGCTGTAAAGGGACAGGAGCCCTGACTCTCTGGAAGGCCATATTCCCTATCACCCTGCTGCCCGTGGGCATTTGCTGAAATTAAGGTATTGTAGGCTGATGCATGTGATCTCTGGGGATTTGCTACCCACATGTGCTTCATCTTTCTACTTCAACCTTTTTCTGGAATCAGCCTCCTCCTATCCCCTGTCCCTATACCCCTTTCTACAGATAGTGGTGTCCTTAGAGTCAGATATAATAAAGACTCACACACAGAGACTTTACAGCATATTTAGGTAAGCAACTGTTGTCCAAACCAGGGGCTTGAGCCCTAGATCCTTTTGGTACCTAGCACTGCTCCTGACTGAAACCAAAACTGATGGATCCATCCCTAACTTGGTCCCTATTTCTTTTAACTGGAGAAAGATGGATCTTGGGACCTTCTGTATGCAAAGCCATCAACGGCATTCATCCATAGGGTCATAAATCAGACATGACTTGAGAGCATGTAGTAACAAATGTAAGTGGTGTATGACTTAGCTAAGAACCCATCACTTAATTTCCCTCCTTTCATAAATGTGAGTCAGTAAAGACTCAATCTCATGCATGCTTAGACAGAAAAAAAGTATTTCTATTCTCAACATTCCCCAAAATTCATGGCTGGCTGGGAATGCTGGGAAGTGTAGGGCCTTTTTCCCCTGTGTAAACAGACATGCAATTGTGCCTTCTTAGCTTGGAGTCAAACTGGCACTTGAGTTCAAAACCTAGTTAAACTGGCCATTTATTTTTATTTATGTTTTAATGCATCGGTAAATGTCTTAATGCAAATGGGGATTAGTGCTTCTTCTATACCAGCTTCCCACTTAAAATCATCCCCTGTAAAGTAGCTATTTACCTTGATTTTAAAAGGGACTAGCCCAGAACCAAACCAAACAATATCTTAAATGCATCAAATAATAACATTTTGTCTTATGGAAAGGAGAAAGCTCAACAGATCACTGTAATGCATTTGGATGTATCATCTGTCACTGAGTTATGGAAGACTGGACAAGAATGACATATTCCAGGTAAATCACTTGAAACAGATTGTGTTATGCAGATATATGTTTCTCTAGAAATGTGTTTCTCTTGCTTTATTTCATTTCATTTTCAATATGGAAATTTATAGTAAAACAGTTTTATCTGGAAAATAGTTATAATTTTATGCATCAATTATTCATATTTTAGAGAGCTTGGAAAACTCTATAAACTTTGAAACAAACCATTAATCTCTTTGAACAAATCTGTAACAGACAGACTATTTTCTGTTCTTTAAATTATGTAAGGAATCAGTTAAGCTATCTCCCCATAATTTACAGGCAATTATTCAGAAAGAGAGCATAAGCACAAAGATTTCTGCTAATTAATACAGAGTTCACAATATTTAGCTTCTAAGTCAGAAGAAGGAAAATGGTCTAATACTTTACTGAAATCTTTTGGGATAAGGAATGCTTGCTAGTTAGTTTGATAGACTGAGCAATCCTATGGCCCCTTAGACTTAGAAGGCCAAAGGATTCCTCAAGGAACCTGGCCTGAGATGAGAAACAAAGCCATTGTGACGAACATGGGGATTCATGTTTCCCCCTCTTGATGGAGAAACAATGCTGGCTGCTTCTCTGGGGGGGTGGGGGGAACAGAAAGGGGGTAAAGAGGAATTTTCAGGGGTCAGGGAGGAGAAGGGACCAGAGTCCCTATGACTAACATTGACGCCACTCCAGCCCCTTTGCCCTCCCACACTCTGGTGTTGGACCAAAACATCTGGAATCAGCTCTCAAGCTGCTTTGCAGAATGGAATAAGTAAGATGCTGAACATTCCCTCCACTGTTTCCCCCACTTTGCACAGAATCCGATTTTCTCAACCCCCTCTAAACTGTGCAGCTTACTAGCAGTGAGGCACAAGCGACCTGGTTGCACACTGAAGAGCGCTTCATGTAAATCTAGTCAAAATAATGAAAACAAAAGTTATAGTGATGCAGAGAGTATAATGATCACTAATTATAGTTCCAGTACCTAATACATATAGTCTGTTTTTCAATTATTGTGTTTTCTCACATGTGCGTTAGCTTAGTCAGTTTCCTTTGGCAGTGATGTATCATATGGGGAAAACAGATATTTTAAAGGGAATCTGCTGAAGTTCTAGGCAGGGGCAAGTTCTATTTTTGTGGCTGCTGGTGATTGAGTCTGTAGCTTTATGGTGGCTTATTCAATAATTTGGACAGAGGAGGGAGCACCAATACGAGGGAAGACATAATCTTTCCATTGCAGGCCAGTGTCACTTTCTCCTGTTCTTCTATCATGGTAAAAATTCTCCCACATTTTTCCAACCATTCACATACAATTTGATAGAAAAGAAATGACTTTCAAATAAAATTTCAGGGGCAAAGAATATTTCAGAGGAATTGCCATGGTTTGATCTTGTACTGATGTCCTATTTGGAGATTGGGTAGCCTCTGAGAGACTCTACAGTTAGCTAGACCTTAGGATGGTTCTTCATTATGCTGGTGGTGATAAGGAAGTGCATGCAGAGAATAAGATACTATTGGCTCAGATCAGTAAAAAGTAAATAAATACATACATACATAAAGGTTTTCACTTTTAGTACAAGACTAAAAGTACTTGTGAATATCTATTTTAAAATACATATTTCACCAAAGTATTTACTTACTGATCAATCATATTAGGAAGCTCGTGGAAGAACTTCCTGTGAGAAATTTCATGGCTCTGCCCTGGTCCCACCCCCTTTTTTGGGGATGTGTGTGTTTGGGTCAAGCAGAACTTCCACATCCATTTTCCAGGATTTTTCACTGAAATGGTTACTTGGCTGCAATTTTTCAACAGTCTTTTTCTTCCCTTGCTTTCCAGCATCATTTGCCTGAGCAGAACTTTTGAAATATACTCTGGAAATTCTGCTTTAGGTAAAATAAAAAAGATGTTCACAAGGGGGTTGAGGAAGGCATTAAATCATTCACACTCCTAAATCATTCACACTCCCATTCACTGTAGTGAACTGTATATATTTCACTATGTGCTTAAGGGATTTTCTATGCCACCATTGCATGCTTGAAGAGATCAAGCCTGGGAAATTTCAGGAGAATGTATTTGGTGTTCAAGCCCTGCTATGCAGAAACTGAAGCATAAATTTATGCTTAATCAGTGGCGCACTGGGAAATATAACACAGTTTCAAAACAGATAAAGGTCAACTCATTCAAGAAATTTATGGGACAATTTGATAACAGTGAACTACCTCCCTCTTTTCCAATCAGTCCAATTCAGGTCAAGTTTCAATTACAGGGAGGTTTTTATGTCAGGAGACAATGATTCCTATTGTCACTGCAGTATCCTTTCCCATTTCATGCATCAAGAAGAATTAAGGTATCACGAACAACTTGATTTTCTCTTTGTGTCACCATGTAGGTATCTCTCATACTTGCTAGCTTAACATGGATGTTCTTCACATTTGAACTATTTATACCAATTCCAGGCCAGGCAACACAACACAGTGCAGTGCAACACAACGCTAGCAACAAATGATGATAAATAGCTCTGTAGCAGAAACTTGCATATTCAAGCATTATATTAGTTTGTGTGTTGGGAGTGGGCACTGCTTATTGGTATGCATTTGACCCATGACATGCTAAGCGTGAAACATCTTATGCTGAAATCATATGTACACTTATTCAGAACTATGAGCTACTGAATTCAATGGGACATAGTCACAGATAAGCATGTATAGGATTGTAACGTTGGGAAAATGTTTATGAGACAATCCCATCATTCATTCATTCATTCATTCATTCATTCATTCATTCATTCATTCATACATACATACATACATATATAATTTTAATGTGCCTCATAATAGGCATTCTCTGGATGGATTGCATAATATTACCCTAACTGAATGGGCGCTTCTTTTCCATGACTGGCATTTGAGTGCCACAGGTAATGTTTGAAGCACCAAAAGGTAGGAAGACACATGGCTTGGGTCCAAAATGGGATGGCAATTCAGATATCAATTCTCTATATGTTGGGAAGGGATCATATGCTCAGCCCACATCCCAAACGTGCTAGAATTCCAGAATGCTAAACCAGGGCCTGTTGTCATATTGCTATTTGTTTTCAACTTAGAGACACATCTTCTTCAAGTACCATGGTTAGCTCCTTTATCTTTTAGACTAATACTCAGTGGATGCCCCACTGCACTGAGATGGAGTCACCAACCTCCACTCACCCCATGTCACAGGTGCATTATCAATTTAGGAGGAGCTGTTGTGTCTGTGTCTTTCTCACTATTCATCTCAGGGACCTGTAGCTTGCTTAACATTATAGTATGCAGGTCAAGCATTTTGGAATAGATGAATGAAAATGATTTATAATAATTATGTGAATGTTGAGTTTATCATCACACACTCACTGACACAGGTATTTCAGCTGGTACAATTTCATTCCAAAAGAACACACACACACACACACACACAGTGTGTGTGTGGGGGGGGGGGGGCAAAGATCACAAAGATTTAACAATTCCTGGAAAACATTTTGATACCTATTTGGTTTTTATAAAGCAATTTATCTATAAGTACGACTAACAGCTTTTTTATTTCTTTAAAACTTACTTAAAGGACAGCAAATTTGTTCTCTTTGATCAATGCAAAGCATAACCTTTGATGTGTTAATATTGCTATTCTGCCTATTCAGCCATCTACTTTAGATTATACTTATGAAAAAATTGCAATGGTGCAATTTCCTATCAATCAGAGAGACAGTACTTGAATAAAATCGTCTTATGGAGATATATATATATATATATATATATATATCAGTCCCTCCTATAAAATATCTGTCTGCATGAAAGAAAAGAAAGGCTGGCTGCCAACTTGTACAAAGGGATATGTAAGTGCTTTTATTTAACTTCTGCAATTAACATCACATAATAGTTCACACTGAATTGGTCTATAGTTTTTAAAGACATGGTTGAAACCATAATGGCCAATGTAGTTATTGTATGCCAATCAGTAAAAGAATGTTATCATGTAAGACATTTGTGTTTAACCTGTCCACTAACCACTTCCCTATGGTTTGCCCTTGCAAAAGAAGAAGAAAAAATATTAAAAATGGGGTCAGGCCAAAGATTTGTATAGAGCTTTTCCCAGTACATTTGTTATTGTTGGTTGTGTGTGTGCTTGAAAACCCTCCCAGAAGATTTAGGGCAGGATGGGGCAACATGCATGATTGGGGAGATTCACAGACTCATAGAATAGTAGAGTTGGAAGGGACCTTGAAGGCCATCCGAGTCCAACCCCCTGCTGTTGCAGGACACCAATTAACACCATCCCACTCAGATGGTTGCCCAGTTTCTTTTTGAATGTCTCTAGTGTGGGAGAGCCCACCACCTCTCTAGCCAGCTGGTTCCATGTCGTAGTGCTCTGACAGTGAGGAAACTTTTCCTGGCTTGAATCTGGGTTGTCACAACTTGAGTTGATTCTTCTGTGTCCTACACTCTGGTACCAGCAAGAAGAGATCTTGATCTTCCCCTTGTGACAGCCTTTGAGGTATTTATAGAAGGATATCATGTCTTCCCTCAGTCTTCTCTTCTCAAGGATGAATATGCCTAGTTATATCAATCTCTCCTCCTAAGCCAGTGTTTCCAAATCCTGGATCATTTTTGTTGCCCTCCTCTGGACCTTTCTAATTTTCTGTATCTATCCCTGCAAATACTGAGAGTATTAACTATTTTAGTGAGGTGGCCAAGGGTGTGTTGACAGCACCACACATGTTCCACTGTTGGCTGTGGATCCTCTCAGAATGTGCAAGAGAGTGGATGAGCTCTCTGAATAGTCATGTTAGCTGGAATGTGTATATTCCAATGAACAATCCAGTCTGGGACTTGGCTCCAGTCCCAACTACCGACAGCTTTCCAACTACGAAGTGGTGAAGCTGGAACTAAGCACAGCATATGGTCCAGTACATCGTGTGCATTGCCTATATAGCATCACTTTTAAAGGTGTGTCCCTGAATGGCTGTAATTTCCATGTATAAACATAGAACACTTTCAGTGCCACCTGTTAACCTGAAAGTCTTTTTATGTTAAAGGAATTATTATACAACTGATTATTGACAATGGAATGTGTGAACTGGAGGCACTGAGCAACCTTACAGTTGATGTAACATAAAGGAATAAAAAGTTCCTTCCATGAAGTTATACTTGGAATTGCCTATTCGCATGGGGTTAGAGACTAGCATGCAGTGGCCAAACCAGCCCTCCACATTAGGCCTGTAGAGCGTGGTCAGATTCCATCTGGTCCTAGGTTTATTAGCAAGCTTGGGACAAGTTACGAGATTTTCATGACTGCCATCACACTTTGTGTGTAGTTGGCATAAAAAGAGATGCACTTATATGTATGACCCAAAATAATGATTATCAATCAAAAATAAGTATGATGAATGAATTGGCTGCCATTTAGAGGAAGCCAGTTCATAATGGTAGCAGTTTACATAATTTGTCCATTTAAAATGGATATGCACTTTCAGCATCTACAAATTAAGTGGTGTGCATTACAACTGACAAAGTTAAACCGTCTATATTGCTGCTCTGTGTAGGAAAATGACTGCCCCCTGAGAATGAAGCATGTAAAAATACATTGATTTTATATAGGAATTAAGATACACTACATTAGAGATGAAATACAATCCCGAATGGAACAAAAATGCAATGAGTGTTTCTGTGATCGGGGCCTAGCAAAGATGCTCAGAAAATCCTACTGCTTGATCTCACTAATTATGTCTGAAAAGCCTTCAACTGTATAGTCAATCTTACTTTTCTAGGTCCCATTCTTAAACCAGCCACTATTTAAATGTTTCCTTCTACAAATACAAACACAACCTAATCAGGATGGAAAAATAAACCAAGCAGGTCCCCCTTGGATGCTCTAGTAAATTTGGTGTGGAAGAACAGTGCTCGGCACATCACTTCTGCTTAGCAGGGAAACCCAGGCTGGAGAAAGACAATAGTTTTTAAAATGGTTTGCTGGAGGCTTTGTTTCCCATGATGGATACATTTATATTTCTTTGGTCTCACTAGCTCCTCTTGCAGATTTTTGCTAGGGCTACATGAAGAATTCATTGTTTGCAAAGCCCTGCAGAAAATGTTCTAATCCACAGTTCCTGGAGTAAGGTTGAGACTGGTACCCAGCTATTCAACAAAATTCATACTGCTTTGAATTTCACAACATAGTTCTCCCAGCCATTTGAATATATGCATATGCATTTACAATTATTTCTATTTCTATTTCCTTCTTTATTTTGGCAATACATGCCTTGAGAGAAAGTGTAAATACATATTAACAGGTGTGTGTGTGTGTGGGCGCGCGCACGCAATGTTAGTCCTATTAACCATGCCATTAAAATAAATGGAATATATCATTAGGTTCCATTCATTTTCATGGAGGATTTTTTTCTAATTTAGTAAGACTAATATTGGATAGAACCCTAAAATATGTATTTAAATTTGACTCTGCAGATTGATGCAGGAATGGAGCTGAATATTAGGCAAAAACAAGTGAAAATGCACCAAGCTCAATTCCTGGCCATCTGTGGTTGGTCACAGGTTTTTAAAAACAGTTCAAATACCTGAAAAAACTGGTTAGTGGTAAAAGTGAGATAAGGGTGCACACCTTCAGTGAGAATTCCAATTTTATATAGAAGCTTAAGGAATTCAGACACTATATACTATAGTATGAATTAACTTCAACTGAACCTATCAGTGACTGAATGTTTTTCAAATTCCAATAAACCCATAATCTTAATCCCAACTCTTCCCAATTTGAGAAGACCATCTAGAAATGCATAATTTAAAAGAAAATGGGTTGGATCTTGATTGTGTCCTACTCAGAGAACACCCATTGGGACGTCATAATTTATGTGGTCTCTTCTAAGTATGAATAAGTTTGGATTCAGCTTGACAAGTTTAAAAGCACATATTTAAATGCATAGTCAAATGTACACTGTTGGTTTTTAATGTGGAAAATGGGAAAGTTCAGATCTATGTGTGTACATGTGCACAAGTAGTACTTACTCGCAATGGACTGATTTGTCATTCCATAGTTCCATATGCCTTTAATTTTTCTGGCCAAACAAATAATTATTTGTCTAAAGATTTGCACACCGCTCCTTAAGGAACCCTTTAGGAAACAGGAGCACCTGTGCCACTCACCCACAAATCAACCCTACCCCTGTTCACTCTGTTTCCGATAGCGGTCTTTTATGAGGATTTGGGGGATGCCTAATAGAAGGAAATGCACATTGGGTTATTGATTATGAGAAAACATTGAGTTTTATGTGCAGCATATTTTACAAAGTGGACATTTATACTGCTTGTGCTCAAGGATATGGATCAACAGTTCTTAAGAGGCCTGTGCTGTCTTCATTGAGGATTTGCTACTCAGTGCTTTGTTAATTAGTGTTACATGACAGATACTCATTAGTGCCTCTTATCGAGAGTAAAGGGGAAATCTCCTTCATATTGGCATGAGAGCAGAATTATTTCAGAGCAATGTGTTTTTTTCTCCCGTAGCAGACTGCTATAGGCGTTACCCACCTTCTTTAAATGTGACTGACACATTTGTGAATTGAATGTGAAATAAACTTAGTGCGAATTTCACTTGCTGGGTTCAGGATCTGCTGTCTCTCTTGGAATTCTTTGGAAAATGAATTGCTTTGAGTTGATTTATTGCAAGTGGAATAAATGAGGAAAATAACCACACAGATAAAAGTGCCTTAAATATTATGGTGCTGTTTGATGTGGAAATGCTTTTGCAAATATAATCAAACATTCGCACTGCGAGCATATCAATTATGGCTAGGCTAACACTTAGAGGAGCACTTGCTTTTCTGATTCATTAACATCTACTGCCATTAAAAAAATCAAAACTGCTCATAAATTCCTCCACCTTTGTTTTCCATGTTCCATTTCAGACTGTAGCTCATCTTATCATAAAGGAAATGGAAAATTATAAGGATGCAATCCAAAGCTCTCCACTACAGATACACATAAGCCCCTGAACGTGGAGGCATCAATGCATCCTGTACATAAAATAAGGCGTGGAAGTAGCAGTCACTGCTGTGTCTTTTGCCATGTATCTTATTTTGACAGCTGTTTTTGACCAGGAGGTCAAAAAAATAAAGCACCAGGAGGAAGGATACTCGGGTATCAATTGGAATTGACCTATGCCTTCAGCCCCAGAGCCCAGCCCTTCCTTCTGTCCATCATATCCCTTTTTGCCCTCTTCAAAGTCCAGTTGTGACCTTGGAATGAAGGCAGCTCCTGGGGTTCTTCCATGATGGCTGCCACGATGGGGTGGGGTGGAGTAGAGCAGGTGCTTGGCTTTTGAGGTCCCATATCTGGAATCACAGGATCTTGGAGCTGGAACTTTAAACAACCCTATGTCCTCTGTGACAATGTTAGAATGCCATACAATTTCTTTCAACCTGTGGAAGGGTCTGTTCCAACCTGTGGAATTTATCATTATTTCACCAGACACATTATTTCTCAAATTTCAAGTATTCACTCTTTATTAATAATTTGAAATATGTTTCTCCCATTCTATTAAAGATTGACATATTAGCTAACAGGGTCCTTAATATTCCAAGGAATAATTTTATATTAAACATTAGCAAAAGTTGTTGAATATGTGTTCCTGATGTATTAAGACTAGAAGCATACCCATAATTTAATTGCAAGAGCAATCCCGTTCCTTACAGTTACATCAAGCAGAATCAGCACTGTTCACGGAGCTGCCTGAACAGAAAGGGGAAAGCAGAATGCCTAGGAACAGTAAGTAATGCTGCCAAAACACCAGTGAGACTCTCAGCCAGGGCAACAGAAAGCTAGCACTTCCTGAAGCAATCCTGGAAATGAGTCAAAATATTGGAACAGTCCAGCAGAGCTAGCAGAAGGATGGTTTACTGACCTGTTCCATTGCAGAAATGAATCCTTTGGCTTATGTTTGGGTTGCTTTAGGAAGCACATATTCCTTGTTGAATTAGAGGTGGGTCCCACTAGCGCAACAAAGTAGCAGAGGTTTACAGCACCATTAGGTGTTGCTCCGGGACTCAGCTACAGATAAGCCTTCACTTGCCAAAGGGTGATTCAGATCATGGGCTTGAACCTTCAAACCTTCTTCCAATAAAGACTAGAGAGCAACCACTTGCTTGATGCTCCATTCCCTACAAAATACTTTATTAGAAGCTAAAACATAACTTCTACATATTTGTTGATAATATTTTAATACTGTAAATTCCACTGTCCATTGAAAACCCTCGCAGGAGGCACTGAGCAGAATCCTTAGATCTGGTGGCAAAGGGACTGTATAGGCCATGGGGACAGGAAGCCCTAGAAGTTGAGCTGAAAATTTCGTATTGATTTACAATGTTTTGGATGCAGGTTTTCAGTTGTTTGTTTTAGTATTTGGGAAAAGTTCAGATACACATATAAAATGCCCTGAAGAATAGCATAATATGCAAGTACTTCAGAAAATCCACATGAAGCCCATCTGGCATAGAATTTTGACAAAGAATGATACTGGAGATGAGGCTGCTGAAATGGGATTATCTGGAACATCTCCTGAACAGGAGAAATGTGAAATTTCCACTTTGGATGGCACTTTGCAAATGCCTCAGATCTGCAGAATCAACACATAGAAGGGGAACCAAGATTGTGGAGGCAACTGTGGAGGCAAGCCCAGCTCCAAATTCCAATGTGTTGATTGGCCATTGTGCACAGAGTCTATGCACATGCAAATCATCCAAATGAATGAAAAATCAGTGAATTACATGGAGAGGGAAGCCAGTTCCCCAGTCCATGAGTTGATTCTGTACAATGTTGGAATATCAGAAAGCAACATAGAAGAATAGAGAGCATCCCAGCATCCATGTGAAGCTCATTCTGTGAACACAATGAATTCACTGGTACATTTATGTTTTAACAAGCTCACAAAAATATGCTCCAAGTGGGAGTTGCACTTAATTAATAAGCAGTCCAGTGCTAAAAGAATTATGACATTTGTACACAGGTGGAGATCTCAAGTATTTGGTTTCTTCAGTGCCTGTCATTCACCTCAGCTCAGAACTGGTGCTCCTATAGCAGGCATGGGGAACTTTTTCAGCCCGAGGGCCAAATTCAAGATCAGGAAGCTCTCAGAGGCCACAGTCAAGTGGGGCCAAAGGTATTAAAAACCAGCAGCATATTTTAGTTTAAAGTTCTTACTGCTGGTAACTAAGCCTTAGGAGAGATATTTCAACCTTGAAGGATGGGGGAAAACTTGCCAGGAAATTTCTAACTTGTGGACATTTCATGGCTGGGAAAAAGGGCATCAGGTCAAAATGGATTCATAGAATAGTACAGTTGGAAGGGACCAAGTAGGGCACCAGTCAAACCATCCCACTCAGATGACTGTTCAGTTTCTATTGTAAGAAAGCCTGCAGCCTGTCTTGGCAACTGATTCCACTGTTGTATTCCTCTGACAGGAACATTTCCCTGGTATCTAGCCTGATTCTGGTGTGCTGTAGTTTGCGTTCATTGTTCTGTGTCCTACAGATCATTTCCTTCCTCTTTGTGACAACCTTTGAGGTACTTGTACAGTGCTATCATATCCCCTTTTAGCCTTCTCTTCTCGAGGCTGAACAGGCCCAGCTCTCTCAGTCTTTCATCACAGGGCTTTGTTTCCAGACCCAGGATCATCTTTATTGTCCTCCTCTGAACCTGAAAAGAAGAAGCATAAACACCTGGGCAATCCAGACTTGGCCTAAATCTTGCCATCCTTGCCATCAACACTGTTCAGATAGCAGGTAGTGGTGAGAAGCTCTAGTGTCCATGTTGTAGTCACTGAGGGAGTTATTTGCATCATGCGTCCTAGACAAGCCAGGTTTCTAAATGAATGGAGCTCTTTCACAATACATACCAACTCCATGTAGATATACATGGCAGATGTTTTTCCCCCAGTGCCTGGACTACAGGGTTGAAAACTGCCAAGGCACACTGCCCATACATTCAGTGTATGTACATTCTGGATTTCTAATTTCAAAAGCACACTATAAAAATGCACACTATTGGCTTGTTAAAGAAGCAATTGAAGGTTACTTTTGCAATGTAAAGTAATGCTCTCACATAGTAGAGCCATCAAAATTATAAGCATTTGGTAAATTCAGAATACTAAGGTCCCCGTGTTTTCCAACCTACACAGCTGTTGATTCACAGAGGGAAAGGTGAATTTGTGAACAAGTAGGCACAGAACCTATTTTCTAGATGCTCAAAGATAAAAAGCTGTTTTTGTTTTGTGTTGCAGAGTTTGTGAAAGGATACTTTCAGCAGAATTGAAATGCGTCAGGTACAATTCTAAATCCACTGTGTACCCTTTTCTTTAAAGTAAAAGAGAACCCATTGTGCTGTATTAAATAATAAGATGTAAAAAATATGCATACAATTTTGTTTTCTGTTTTTTTAAGCAGAAAGACACTGACATGTGTTTAAATTACATGAAGGATGAGTAGGGACTGAGATGCTATCCCTACTGCTTTCTAGTGGACAACACTACATCCAAGCTACTTCGGAAGAAATATAACACTAGAACATAAAATAGATTTGTCAACATACAATTCTGAGGCCAGATTGGAAGATCCTACTCAAGCAAGTTATCTTAGCATTCTAATGTACCTGAGTTAGCTAGTTTCCAATAGTAGCAAAGCTGAGGACTAGAGGCATGGGGCCTGCATATGAAAATGACTGGAGAGAAAAACCAACCCATCTCTTTAAATTAGGGCCAAAGTAAGCATTCAGGTTTTATTTTGATTTCTTCACAATTCAGATCAGGACCATAATGCTTAGGCAGAGAGGGGTTAAATCTTTTGCAAAAAAAAAAAAAATCCCTCTCCTTGTACTGGGAACTGGAGCAATTGAAATAAGGGAGGAGGAAAACTCGCATTCACCCAAGACCATCCAAACATCTGGCCTGCCTCTGGGTATCACATTCAAACCTAACACTAATATGTTGAAGTGGCCCCAGGGCTTTCCCTCTCATGTTCTCAGAACTCAGTGGATTTAAGGTTGGATTAAGGATCAACAATCTTTGTCTTACAAAGGAAGAAGAGAGAGATTCCACCTTCTGCAAGAGGAAGGGCCCTGGTTCTGTATGATTCCTCCACCCAGCTCCATGCGATCCTCCCCTTTCTGGTTTGCCACAGTTCACCCCCTTCTGCAAGTTCTCAGGACAGTCTCTGGAGGGCTCTGAAGTGGTTGCTATGGGAAGAAATGGGTGGACCAGTCCAGTTTCATCAGCACAATCAGATTCAACTCATTATCCCAACAATATAGCGAACAATAATACCCAGCCCAATTTTAGTACTCTGGTTATATACATTATGCTCTTGCTAGAAGGGAATAGTTCTGCTAGAATGAGAATGAGGATTCCTTTGGGAGGATGATAGTTTCAATGGAGGACCTCTGAGCAGGACCTCTAGGTAAACCAGAATGGGTTCCATTTATGCCCAGGGATCAATTAGTGTCTGCAGATCTCCCTATTGGGATTAGAATGTGATTCTCCTTGTGAAAATAGCTACAGAAATAATTTCACATGTCAAGCTGCAACATTTACATAAGCAAACCCAATCCTTGCTAAATATATCTTTTAATGGTCTTGCCACTTTCACTGCAATTAGGAGGTACCATAATGTCTGAGGGAGGTGCGACTTGTTTTGTAACTTCTGTGCTTAACAAGATACTTAAGAAAACAACAGAGTATGCGGCAGTTGGCAAACTTAAGCATCATTTTCAGGCACTCTAATTCTGTCGAACTGTGCAAGACAAACCCCCCTAGTTATATAATCTCCTTGAATAAGGAGATTTGCTACATCAAAGCTTTCTGTCCTTCATCTGCATTTGCTAATTTATTTGGGTTCATACTTTACAACTGCCCCTTGACTAAATCTGAAGCTGAATCAGAAAAAAGCAAAGCAGGGGTGGGGGAGCATTGAACAAACTAGTTTTAATATGAGCACAGGTGGCACTGCTTGTGATGAATTGAGACCCAGCCAAACAAAGTTGAATTGCACCTGGCTGGATTACAACCATTTCATCCTTTTTAAGAGATAGGGAAGGGGAGGCACAAGCTATTGCTATTGCCTAATAATATAGGGCTGTTGATTGAGGTGGCCAAGAAAAAGTACCATTCCAGTATTTTGGCTGTGACAACTGCTGGAACCATCTCCCAGATTCCTAAAGATCTATAATGTCTGGCTTGATTCAATGACCAGGCACTATTTTGACAGGAGTGGGCAACTTCTGGCAAGCAATTAATCTCCCCCCACCCCAGAACCACTAGGAGGTATCACCATCCACTTTCACCAAAATCGCTGCTGAAATTCAGCAGTAGATTGACTGTGACTGTTAAAAACAAGGCCTGGTGGAGGCACAACCTTGATTTAAAGCAAAATAGCTCTCCCGTGGGGTTTTCAGGAGCACAGCTTTGCTTTATAGCAAGGTATATAATGTTGTTTTGAAGCAAGGCGCATGCTGGTGAACACTTTCAATTGAGGTGTGCATTTCACCATGGTTGCCCTACCAAACTTGGTGCAGGGCCCAGAAAGGCCAGTGGTGCACTGAGCCTAAGGATCGTAAACTGACCAGCCTTGCATGCGACTTACTCTGCTCCCATCCATTACTCCAGCATGTACCAGAGGATCTGTGAAAGGAGTGTGTGGCCTCATATTGCAGAAAGCTTTAGAGGGGACAGAAGCAACACGGAGTCTCGCGTGCTGCTTTTGGCTGCTCCAAGCCTCAGTGTGAGAGAGGCACCCAGTTCATCTCAGTGCTTTGGTAAAACCTCAGCCTCTGCCCAACAAATGGATCAGGGAGAGGTGGGTCTGTTGTGATCACGTTCATCAATGGCATTGGAATAGGTCAAACTTGAAATGTATAATGCCCAAGCAGGGACACCTGTGTATCTTTACTTTTTTAGAACATAGGAAGAAATAATCTCTGTGATAAACTGTATCATTCTGGTTATTCAGAAAAGACAGTGTCTACCCCTTAACAAATTAGACTAGACACAAACAAATTCAATTCTATTACAAAGGTAGTGAAGAAGCACAAAGAATCACAACAAAGAAATGGAAGAGTGCATCAGGTTGGCAAGCAATCATACAAATGAAGAAGGTTGGAGATGGTCTGGCATTGAGAAATGTACAAAAATGCTTATTTAAAAAGCACTTGAGAAAGATAAGAAGAAAGCTACAGTAACCCCAGAACTCTTCATGAATCATGATCAAATCAGAGGATCCTCAAATGGTCTCAGGTATATATTGAATATAGTAAGGGTAGGCTTTAGATTCATATGCAACCCAAAGCCTATGAGAACTGGATCCCTCTAGACAATATCTGGTGATCCCCGAGGTGACATTGGCTTCTCTCTAAAACTTCCACAAACAAGCTGGGCCATAACAAGGTTTTGTTGGTAGTGTATTCTTGGAGAAGGGCTAAACATTTGACTCCTAAAAAGGGTGTCATTAGTTTCATTTCCCTAAAACATTGATGAACAAAGGGAGCAGGGGAGGGCTGTAGAGGGATTACCATTCCACCTTCTAATCCTTGGGCATGTTTTACCAGGGGCTGCAATCACTGTTCTTTGTGAGAGGATGAGGATGAGGATGAGCTGGAAGAAAAGCCATTCTTTCAATTCTGCAAGGCTTTCCCATTAGAAAAGCATTGCATCAGCTTTCAAGTAACACAGCTCTCTCGCCTTTGCAACTTTATTGATGATATTTTGCAGGTTTCCTGCCTGGGCCACCTCTATGAGAACCAGTACAGTGTAGCAGTTAGGAGCACAGGACTGGGACTCAAGAGATCTGGGTTCTAGTCCCACTCAGCCATGACTTTGGGCTAGTCACAGGCTGTCTGCCCAGCCTACGTTGCAGGATTGTTATTGTTGTGAGGATAAGACTGAGAAAAGAAAAAGAATGATGTACACTGCCTTTGAGTTCCTTGAAAAGAAAATAAAAAGGCAGAATTAAATATGACATGGGCCAATTTTATAGAATCATTCCCAGTTAAAAATACATGAAGAAAAAGAAAGCATGTCATTTCCTCCCGTTATATTTTATTTCTATAACTTCATCTATCCATCTGACACATTGCAGTTTTCTTATCTAGAAAAACATCACAAGTGTTCATCATTTTCTGAACACTATTCTGCAAGGAAATGAAAGCATTCTTCTTTCGAATATCCTCAACATGTAAAAATAATCCTGCATCATTTCATATGAACCTTGGCCTGCTTGAGCCTTTCAGAAGGGCCAGTAATCTCTGAGAACTTTTTCCAGTTCTGCCAAATATAAAAGCACTGTACCTGGTTTTCTAACATATGCCTTACAAAAACATCTTCTAAGTCACTACTTTGCCTAAAAGTGTAATGCAATTCTAACAATGATAAGAAGTTATAACGGTAGCAGTAGTAAGTAGTGGTAGTAATTTCCCTTGATAGTCACTGGGAGGCACAAATCACTAGATTTCTGAATCTTGCATCAAGTTTGGTAGCTTAGCCAAATAGCTTCCAAATTCATCTAATCTGAATCAAGGCATTTTCTGAATTGGTGGGCTAAGTACAGGGGTTGATGCATAACAATGTGGTGTCCTACTTTATAGTGGACAGTCTTGTGTCAGAGGGATGCAAGAGGTCCGTTCTCAGTTTGAAGACAGCCTTTTTTGAATGACTGTCCCGTTCAAGTAAAGCTGAGTAACCACAAGAACATGCCGATCAGCAGCACACACCTGGACGTCAGCCTGGGTGGGCACACAGGACACCTGGTTCCAGCCCTTCCCAGCACAGTGCAATGTATTGTATTTACGTCTAAATCTGCACCCATGCATATAAATTAGCAGGTTTTGCAAATCTGCTTTGTTTATTTAATTAGTTTCTATGCTACCCAACAGCCGAAGCCCTCTTTTTACAATTTTGGTGCTGCATTTCCTCTGACTTGGTAATGCCTAAGTGGCCCTTCTGACTGGAAGAACTTCCACCCATATGATGCTGTTTAGGGTCTTGAAAATAATATGTAACAGACATCTCAAATCATGTCCAGAAGGTAATAGGACAAGCCACAGGGGAATAATTTGCTTTCTGTGCTTGACTCACAGAAAATGGTGAGGCAACTGATTGCTGCAGCATCTGAAGTTTTCAGGCATAGAGCATGTGATTAAAATTAATCTGAGAAGCTGTAAGATCATAGGTGATAGCAGCCAGCACATTGTCCTTCAGGGAATGCTGCAGCTGGCTTCTCACATGTAAATAGGGGGGGAAAATATTCTTGGTCATTGCCAAAGTATCAATGAACCTAGGAAGGCCCCAAGATAGTAATGGGTGAAGTGCCAACTTTGATCCAGAAACGACCCAAGAAAAACAGAATTTTACTCAATTAGCTCAGTTGTTGATGATATCATTAGCTGCACTAATCTGTAGGATCCAATAATTGGTGTTCTAGATGTTCTCTAAGAAGGGTCCAAATCCTTTGTGTCCATGGACAAAAGACAGTCTTTCCATCTTAATTCCTAGTTTTTAGCATGGTAACAATCAGACTTTATCTGAATCCTTGTAAAAATAAGCAATTTTCAGAAATTAGAAGGTTAAGTAAATATTAATGAGTTGACTAGTAATGTATTGAGAAACTGCCACACTTTCAGAAAGCCTGCTACTGTACAGAGTGTAATATATGGACACTTTCCAAAAAATGTTGTGAAGTCTAGTAATTATTGCCATGCCAGATGCCGGATTGTGCAGACATCAAGTGGGTTGAATGTGCTGTCACATTAGACATACTTGCCAAAAACAGACTGTGCCTACGATCTGTACATCTCTTTCTCACTTCCTCTCTGGGGCATTTTTAAGCATTGCTTAATTAGCTTTTGTTTACACAGTGTAATGTTTAATGTCTCTTGGAGGCTTGAGTTGGGAAAGGAGGATGCAAGATGAAAAAGTAGCTTAGATGTAAAGCATTACACATGACCTGGGAATTGGTTTACAGCACAGGAACCAGTGATAGTGCTAAGCCAAGTACCGTGGCTTCCTCAATGTAGTAGCCAAGCCATTTGCTACTCACATGGACTAATCAAGACATCCCTTCTCAGTGTGCAGTAAATTTAAGTTTAACTGTGACTGGGCAGCAATCCTATGGACTCTATGGATTTGGCAAGACATAGTCAGTATTCTGCAGGCAATAAAACCCACTGTTTTGGCAAAAGAACAGCCCAGTTACAAAGGAGATGCATTTCTTCTTGTTTGATGACCCCTTCTCACACAGGACAGGGATGCAGAGACTCAGTCCTAAGGATAGGAGTGTAGAATTTGGCCCTTCAGTGCTTCCTGGAATGCCCCCTTTGCTGCAACCACCCATCATTTGGTAGTTTCCTAGATTATGTGAAGATTCTTTTTACCATTGCAAAAGATCGAAACGTTATTAAAAGAAAGAGGCTGAACAAAGTAGGGCAGAGGAGTGCAGCACACATGGCAGCAGGGGAAGAAGTAATGCAGTCATTTAAGAAAAGAGGAGCTTGTTGGACAGAACAGGTTGGTGACTGTTTGACACAGCTGAAGGCTTGGAGGTCAAGCCTTGCCCCAGCCATTGTTCTGACAACCGTGTGTCTGTTATTGGATCTCTTACCAAAGGATCTGCTTTCTTTGCACACTGTGTTAGGGGTTCCACATCCTCTCTCTCAACCGTCTCTATGGCAGAGGAAGCCGCCAGGATGGGGAAGACCAAGAGGCAGTGATGCTCTTGTTGGCTGCTCAGAGAAACACAAAAGAGAGCCCATGAAGAGCTGTAGGTCAGCAGTAGAGCACAGACATAACACACAAAGACATCTCAAGGAATCTGGGAATTACTTCTGCCTGAAACCTCACAAACCTCTGCAAGTCAGTGTAGGTGATACTAGGGCAGGTGCACCAGTGATGTGATTTGATATAAGCAGGAAAGATTCTTGACTCCTATAACAGTGAGGCTTCTCATCCATTTAATCATTTCCTTTCAGCTTTACAGGAGCTGCCATAGCCCATGATGATGAACCTATTTGGGGGTGCAGTTCAGCACCATGGAAAGCTGTTATGAAACACTCAAAAGTAAGCTGCAATGGGTGAGGAACTCCATGGACGTAGGAGTCACTAGCCTTCTGCGTATAAGACAATGGTGCTGTCCTGTGTCCCTGTGCCACTAATTTCACATGACCCTACATGGGATTGCCATATGGGTTTGGCAATCAGCCTTTCCCAGGTTCTCTGGGGAATTGATACTTGAACATAGCAGGACTCACACCAAGTCATGCATACACAGTATAGGTATGTGCATGTAATGCAAGTACATGACAGAACTAAGAGAGAAGTTATGATATGTTTGGAAATGATGAAGTGCACAGAAACAATGTCTTTGACTGCAATGGCATTTCCTGCTATAGTGAAACTCTAGGTGGTGGTGGTGATTTTTATTTCCAGATAGCACAGATGTAAAATCTGAAAATACTATGACTAATTTCATCAGTTCTTCTGATCTTCCCAAATGTCTTGATTTTCCAACCAATCCCCAAAGTTTGTTTTTCTGCATGTTTTCAATAATATCATCATTCTGGATGCAACGTTCCTTGACCCATATTTCTTCCAAATTTTAGCAACCAGGTAAGAGACCTTTGACTTTTACGGCTATAAAAAGAATGCTAAATATGCAACAATAGCCACCTTCCTTTCATTTTCCCTCTTTTTGAGAAAAGGAGAGATGATGTTTACTGATGGTGCCTCATTGCCATACGCAGCAGGGCTCCTCATCCTATTTTGGCATAATGTTGGAGCCAGCTTCAGTTTTTAAGAATGTATGTTATCATTATTCACTACAGTACTGCGCTGAAGCTTCACTCGGAAGCAATAAAGAAGAAAATGTATATTTTAAAGACTCTCATTTTCCCCTAAATGCTTGAATTAAGCTGCAGTCGGTGGTGTTGAGAAAATTGAGTTATGTCCTGAAGCAATGATTCCATGGGAGTACATCATGCCTCAAGATTGGGCTCTGATTAGCTTTTGAGTTTTCTAATACAGCCTATTGATTTTGTGCTACAGTCACTGCCATTGGATTTTGTGTTCTGGTATACAAGGGTGGGGCGGAAGGTTCTATCTTTTGCATGGCAGAATGATGAATGGTTGTCTGAGTGGCTCCCAGCACATATTTATTTCCTCTTCAATAAGAACAAGAGTCAATATCATTTAGGCACAGAAAAATCATCTCGGCAGCACAACAAAGCTTGGGCAGGTTTTCTACTTACATTTTCTTGTTGCCAAGCTTTTCTACTGACTTGCTGGAAACCTGATGTGAGCGGGAACGATCAGCCAGTTTCCTTCGGCTGGAAGCCTCACATTGTTTTTATTGCTGCTGCATTCTCATGGCTAAAGGGAAGTAACAAATTGTGAGCAAAGGTGCTGGTGGAGGCAGGACAGAGAAAATGAGAGGCACAGCTCTCACTACTGCACATCAGTTTTAGGGATGATTATGATTATCTCTTTCCTGCTGAATTTCTTCCCAGCTTGGGGTATTTTAAGCTCGCTTGTGCGCGCTCTCTCTCTCTCTCTCTCTCTCTCTCTCTCTCTCTCTCTCTCTCTCTCTGTGTGTGTGTGTGTGTGTGTGTGTGTGTGTGTGTGTCTCCCCCATAGAAATTTGCATTGATGCATGAGCAAGCCATAATTCTTCTGTATATATTTTAATTATTTGCAGACTTCGGATTCTCTAATTTCACCTATTTTCAGCCTTTTTGACAGACCACTGTAAATGAAAGATGTATTGCCACTTTCACTTCTTTTCTTCATTTCTGTCTGAATGCATAGATAGGGTTTTATCACAACATCACCACCTCAAAAATTATTGATTGGCTAATTTACAAAGCATGCTAAGGGAAGCTTGTTCAGCTGGGGAATATGGCTGATGCAGCACAGAAACCTGCTAATGCTCTTAGTTTTTCATTCAAATGAGGATCTCTAAAAGTGTGTGAATTCAATTAGAATTATCTGCTGGAAGTTACAGTGATGGAGTCTATCATTTAGAGGTATTCCCTTATATGGAATGCTAGTCAACAATGTTAAGGAAATGCCAGTGTTTGGATATACCTAAAGTGATATGAAGCTATTAGAATAGAGGAAGGTTTGCAATTGTTCTGTAAACTGATACATCACTCTGCCAATTAAGGTTGCGTGGTTATGCTTGACATAATTCCTGTTGTCTAGAGGGTCCCATAATATCCCTGCACCATGTTACATATTTCCTTTGAATAGGAATATGCATGGTACTGGGCTTTCTATATAGAAGCAGGGTGGGGTGGGAACATGCCTGGTGAAGCAGGGAAGAGAATGTATGAGAACCTATGGAACAGTGTTCAACAACTATCCCATCTCTATATGTGCACACACAGATGCACAAAATAGAGGACAAAGGTAGTTTGAAGCCATATGGATTTCCCAGTACAGGTGTCCTCAAGAACTCCAAGACCATGGAAGGTTTTGTATTGCATTAACAATTCTACTCTAATATGTAGGAGCCCAGAAAAGTGTTTGTGTTCCTCTTCTAGAAACATACATTCTCCCATAGTAAAAGCCCATGTTTGCAGATTGTTCAGTCATCACTATGCAAATGCATTTTCAAAATAGTTCTAGTGTGATTCTAGTAAAAGTGTTGTTATTTCTTTCTCACCGGTACTTTCAGCCTTGGTTTATTTTCACTGGGCAGTATCCAGTGCTGGCCACCTGCTACTGCTCATTTGGTTGTGGCAGCAGTAACAATGGAGGAACCTCAGAAAGTTTTGTGAGATCCACTGACTTGTTCCATTTCATAAATGCTACTTCCAGCTAGCTTGCAGATGCTGTAGGATTTCTGGAACTGGTTTCATGTTCTAGGAACTGGTTTCTTGTTCTAATAGGGTTATTTCTACTAGAGCAAGAGCAGCTTTGAATACTGCAACAAAACACTTAAATCATTTCTTGCATTTTCTTTCTTGAGAATGGAAAAGAAAATGAAAAACAGGCAAACCATACCAGTACATTTTTCCTTACATTTATTTATGCATGTATTTATTTAATTTTTATACCAACCCAATAGATGAGGCTCTCTGGGCACTTATCCAAGGTTAACACACACACACACACACACTTAAAACCACAAAACCACACTAACAATTGTAATTGAATCAGCATAGAAGCATGGCAATGGTACAGAATAAAAAGCAATTCAAAATAAATTTTCAAAGTTCAACTGTTAAAATGCTGGGAGAATAAAAAAGGTCTTTACCTGGCACCAAAAAGAATACAAAGTAGGCACTGGATGAACCTCTTTATGGAGCTCGTTCCATCAACCCTATTTGATGTAGCACAGCAGGAACTCGAAAGCACCTGAACAACTCCATCCTAAACATACATGCTCAGCTGTAAGATCCATAGAGCTGAAAGGTGCTTACTTTCTCAGTGTCATGTATGAAAATGCCCTCAGACAGACTAAGCACGATCCTATGGAGATTAGCAAGAGTCCCTGAACTTGGTGATCCATGCTCATCCGAGGAAATGTGGGAGCAGAGCTGGAATGATTTTCACCTTTCTCTTCCACTCTGCATTTGTTCTAGATGACATCTCAGAGAGGGAGAGAAGGATGCTAGAGCCGCTTTACAACACCACACATCCATGAGCCACATTCTCCTTCCTTCCCTGTCTCCCAAAATACTCCCTTTAGTCCCTCTCTGAGATTGTTTTCCCAAAAAACCATGCTGGCTGCAAGGGAACAAATTCCCAGCTCCAAGGCAAAAATGCTTCTTTCCTGCCTGATAGCTGGGAATTCCAGGTTTCTTAAGGCTTCTCAGACTATTTATGGACCACCAAATTATTCCCTCACTTGCTAAAGTCTAATTTGCTAATTCAGATTCACAAATATCAGCCAGGAGCAGAATTTGCAAACAAACCTTTCAGACCTGACACAGGATTGACTACACTGGCTGCAAGAAATGCTGCTGCAAGATTTGGACCATAACATTATAGAAAGAGTACTAAAAATAGCTTCCCACAGATTCAATCTCACTGAAGAGATAACATTGATATTCTGGCTGACAAAGATTTATGGTTACAATTTCCCTCAAAATGATAAAGCTTAAAGTTAAAATGCACTCCTTTAGACCCAACACATTTGAAAAATATATTCCCAAGTAAAAAGGATGTAAATGAACGATTTTCAAAGAGCATGTTCACCAACCCAATGTTGCCAACACTTTTAATTTATTTCCTATTTTGGACTCTCTAGAGCAAAACTTCTACCTTTCCAGAGTGAGGCTATGGAATTTTATGAATGTTAGTAAACACTCACTGGGAGAGAAGCATTAGAGGAGAGCCCGGGATTTATTGGAGAAGTTTGTCTCAAGTTCATAGGCAGGCATTCCTGAAGTAAAAATAATTTAGACTATTGATAGTGCAGCTCCTACTGATATCATAATGTGAGGATGACAGATACTTCTCTGAATTTTGCAAAGCTGTTCTCTGATGTATAAATACCTATCCAGGGAGATCATATGCAAACATGCATAGATGATTGAAAATAACATTTAAAAAATCTTATTGGGAAAAGTCCTGTATACAAAAATTCATTGAAATTTCCTGAAATCTTTAAGAAAGATTCTCAAGGATGAAGTGAGTGTAGAAGTGGAAATATAAGAAACAGATGTCCTCTTCAGGCATTTGCCTGAATGCCTGAGGATCCAAATGTGTACTGGGATAAGCAGTGCACATAAGCCCTGTTTTCACATCTCTGTATGCACCAGCCCCTGCTCTTCTATTAAGATCTTGCAATGTTGAACCATTAAGAGGCAAAAGTAAGCTGTACTCACTAAGTAGACTTCTGCACACAATCGCTAAGTATCTGTACACAATATCAACTCAAGCTCCTCAAAGTTCTCCAAAACATGCTTCAGAGTTTATTGAGGTCATGTGTCCATATCTCAATGCAACCTTTGCCTAGAAATCTTTCAAATACATATATTCTTCTCCCACTGATGTTTTGGTGCTTTTTTTTTTTGAGAGTAAGCATTTTTTGAGAGTAAGCCTTTCTTTCCATGAAACACTGGAAAGGCTCATAAAAGCAAGAGATCTAGAGATGCTAGATAGGAGGCTGGCGGCTACACAGCATGGCTTCTGCAAAAACAGGTGCTGCCAGACAAAACTTGTGGAATTCTATGACAAGGTTTCGAGGTGGCTAGACAGAGGAGATGCAGTGCATGTGGTTTGCCTGGATTTCAGCAAGGCAAAAGTGCCCCATGATATCCTGGTTGAGAAACTGAGGAGTTTTGAGATAGACCAATGCACTGTCCGATGGATTAAGTCATGGCTGACTGACTGAAAGCAGAGGTAACCATTAGTGGGGAATCACGACTAATGCATAAAGCTCAATGTGAAAATAAGGCTGGAGTGCTATGGGGCTGACCATAAACCCCTGACATCAAAAGGTTATGGGTGTCCAACGCAGAATGGAAGAAGTGCAGAGGGAATTGTCTTCCCTCTGTGTACTTAGAGTAGACAGGAGTTGGGTTGGATTGTTTGTTTTCTCCTTGTCTAGGTAGAATGTTTTGGAGGGGAAGAAAAGGAGGCTGGGGCAACTTCAGACAAAACTTCCTCTCTTTTTCCATCTTTGCATACCACCCACTTTTTTTCTGATTTTAGCCCTCTCTTTTCCAACTTTAGAGAGCAGATGGCACAATTCTTTATACACAGGCTGTGAGGGGTAGAGGGGGCAAAGGCTGGCACTCTAACTACCAGCTTTAAGATTGTACTTTCTCCGGCATCAGAGCCGGGATTATTATTCTCCTCCTCCTCCTCCTCCTCCTCCTCCCATGACCCCTTAGACAAAGGATCACTCCTCAAATTATTTCATTCTGTGCCCGCCCACCCTTTGAGATCAGCGGGAGAGGCCCTTCTCCGGGAACCCTCCGTGAAGGAAATTAGGAGGGTAGGTACTCGGAGGAGGGCTTTCTCTGCGGTGGCGCCCAATCTATGGAATGCGCTCCCCAGAGCGGTCCACCTGGTGCCATTGTTATTTGTTTTTTGGCACCAGGCGAAGACCTTTTTATTTAAACATTATTTTAATTGCTAATATTATTTATTTATTTTACATCTTTGGCCAGGACGTCTCCAATTCTATTGTTTTATATTGTTTTTATATTGTTATTATTTATTTATTGTTGTGAGCTGCCCTGAGGCTTCGGCGAATGGGGCGGCATAGAAGCTTTCTAGAAAAATAAAATTAAAAAATAAATTCTGGAGTCTGATCACTCATCTGGGGGATGCACCTGCCCCTAATGTCATGATAAAGGAGTTGATAGTTGTCTGTCTAGACTCTACATCATTTCAGCATTAAAAGAGGCATATTCAAGGTTGTGCATACTGTGTGCTTTAACTAACTCTATACTATGGGAAGTAGAAACCCTCGTGTATTTTATTCCACAGAAGGCATTCTGGTTTTGTTAACATGTGGAGAAGGGCAAGAAGCTATACAGAGCATTGAAGAGCCATTGAGTCATCCCCAGAAATTGCATTCAGAAACTCCTCTGACTTTTGAGATGTCAGCAGATACATTGCTCCTGCTCATTCAAGCATTTATTTGCAGCCATACAGGTTTCATCCGAGTGAAAGTTGAAGTTTCCAGCAAAATGAATTCTGCATTTATACCACTTTTGGTACTCTTTCTGTGCTCTTCAATAATTGCAAAATACATTCAGCTCTGGTTATGTTTTCTGGATTGCAAGTAAACATGAATATCTCTCAGCTGGAATATATGTATTTCAGTTCACTACCACGCAAGAGTGTACTGACTGTTAGTATAGGGGCTAGGGAGGGATAAGTTAATTTCCCCTAATCCAGGGGTAGGAGACCTTTTGGGATCTTTGACACATTTGACAATTGAAAAAGCATCCTGGGAATGGCCACCTGGTTGCCATTGGTAACAGAATAAAGGGCCAGTATCCTTCCTGAAAGATGACACTGAGATGGTGTCTTAGCTCCACTTTCTAAACAATTCCTTCCATCCCAACTTTTCAGCACCAACAGAAAACCAGATTCACATGATACAGTAAACAAACCACTGCTTCGCTATTTCACTATTTTGGAGTTTTGTCCGAACATACCAGTCAGATGATCGTGTGTCCATTCCATGCTGCCCATCCCATCTTTGCCATGCATTCTAGCAGACCCCTTGAGTAAAAAGTCCATCCTTTTCCTATTCTTACCTATGGACACAGAAACCATCAACAGCTGAATATGTTGCTCCTGACATCATCGATACCCATATACATTATTGTACAGTAATAGCTGTGTACAATTCTAGTTGGCTAATCCATCCCTTAGGATCCTTGTCTTGTTTTCTTTGTTACACAAAGTAGGCAGAGGAGAACCAGGCAAAATCAGAACCCCTAACATGGGGTTGAGAACTGGATTAGCCAAACTGCACCTTCTCTAGAGTAATGCTAGGAATTTATACTGCTAGTTAACGCACATTCACACATAGACACACATGTGCATATACACAAATCACCTCAACTCCATTCAGATTTAGGTACAGAAAAGCAAGCAGCTGTAAAGATGATAGAGATAGATAGATAGATAGATAGATAGATAGATAGATAGATAGATAGATAGATCAGGTCATCTTCCACTTCTGCATCCTGGGAACATGATAAAGTCTGAATCTTAGTTATCCCATTGGGCCCCCTAATTTTGTTTCCTAGCTGTTGCACTGGTGCTTCACGTTGATGATGTTGTTTTGACAAATGGACAGTCATGGCAACTTCTGTATACCCATAGAGGTTCAAACCCAATCCCTTGGCACTCAGAAGGGATTTTCCACATTCAGTACATGTCGGGATGTGAGAATAAGATGAACTTGAGTTTCTTAAGGCTTGACAAATCCAAGTTCAAAGCTTGTTCTGACGTGTGTCTTTATCATATTGTGGAGTTGTTGGGGTTTTGGCACAATTTTTGCACATGTTGTATGTTTTTTATCCAAATGTACGCATGAATTGACACATTGCTAAATGTTTGCATCTTCTTCCATTGATTAAAGCATGTTGCCCATATTTTTCAAAAGTATGCATTAGTATGTACATTGTCCAACTGGGGCCAAGGAGGTCATTCTGGTCGAAGATGAGCCCCGTTCTTATATTCCCTAACCGAATATGAGTCCATCAAGTTAAATGGCCAGAGAGCTGTGCCAGCATCAGGCCATGGCTTGCTCGGTCACATGTTGCCCTCTGCGTGTTCGCTAAGCTCATGAGCTCAGTATTGAAAATAGACCAGAAAAGCCGCTCTGTATGCCAAAAAATGAAGAAAGTAGGCCGGTCCTCAGCTTCATTTTATTTGTGCTTTACCAGCATCCTGTGTCTGAGGAAAACTAACTAAGGTCACTTCTGGGGTCTTTTTGGATCCCTACCTGAATTCCACTATAACTATGGGTATAGTCCCCACACCCCCATGGACAAGTGTGTTTAAAACACCAGAACATCCAGATTCAGAAAACATGTGGCACATACAATAGAATTTTTGTCTGAATATATCTTACCCCCCATTTTTGCATATACAGCAACTGATATTTTTGAATCTTCACATAGCATTTTTAAAAAACCAATTAAAAGCAATGTTTTTGAATGAAAAAGGTAGAGCACCATCCAAAACTGGTATAAACTGCAAACAAAAAAATACATAATTTTGAATACTGACATCATTTATTTCAGGGGGTCATTTTTCTATCCATTGCATTGTTGAGATGACCCTTCTTCAGACTCTTCCTCATACCAGTTTTCCTATTTCAGGTTTCAGCTTAATACAGGCCACCTGAGGCTGAATCATCTCACCTTTACTTTCCAATCAGTGCAACTATGAGTTTCAGATTTTAAGGAAGTCTTAAAACCTTAGAAGTCTTGGGAATTTGTTTTGTTTTGTTTTGTTTTGTTTTGTTTTGTTTTGTTTTGTTTTGTTTTAGGGTGGCGGGGAGATGTTCCTTTCTGGGCACTCAGAACTGACCTAGATAACCTGTAGGAACCTCAGGTCATTTTGTGCCCCAATACATTTTCACTGTGTGGAGAAACAAAACCAATGGTGGCCATTAAAGGCAGATTTGGGGGTATTTAATGCCACAGACATGTTTGAGTTGTTGACAGAAATTGTTAAAGGCAGGTGGCTGACATTTGGGAACATTGTTTACTATCATGCAGGTGATAATGTCATGAAAGGACTTCATTTGGGGGCAATTCATGTGTAAAATAAACAATAACATGTAAGCCAGGGAAAGGAAAATACCCCATGAAACTGGATGAAGCCATTTAAGATGCTTTCTGAGATGGAAAATGTGCTTTTAAGTTGCCTTCTCGTCACACAAATGAGTCAGGATAGCAGCATGTTAGTGAATAGCTTTTGGAACATTCTCCTGATGTTATTGCCTGTCCTTTTAACCTGGGGTGTTTTCCAAACAGCCCATAATGGTTACTTCACAGTGGGGTGATTTGCACACATGGAAAAACAGTTCCTAGTTAATGTTTTGTGGCGTTGTGTGAATAAAAGACTGTCTAGGGCATGCTGTAGATGATCTAAGCGGCTGTAAGTAAACCTTGTGAAAGACTCTCTCGGGAAGCAGAACAGTGGGGATGTTTCTTCAATTGGAATCCGGAGTGTGATGCAAGTGAAATGTTACATGACGGTCCCTATTACCATGAGAGCTAGGAACATGGTTTCCCAGAAAAGCTGAAATGCTCAATATGATGTCTTCCTCTTACCCATTTGTACTCCAGTGCATAGAAGCCATCACTACTAGTAAGGATGGGAAAATGAGTGATGTACAAACTCACCAACGTTCTTCACTTTGAAACTAAGTTCTTACCTCATCTTTCTCTTGCTCCCGAATATTAGGATTATTTTTTTCAAACAGGAAAGGTCTGCATTTTGAAGAATGCAAGTATTTCCAACTAGGCATCCAAATGCACATTTCTACCTCACCGTATGTTAATCTTGCATATGGAGGAGGAAAAATGAATTTTCTCAAGTGCACACTTTTAAACATTACTGCAAAAAATTTCTAAAAGTTCCTGCTAGCATTTATGTTCAGGATTGTGAGTGGGACATATTTGCATAATTCACAAACTCAAAAGCATTCTCATGTATTCCTATCTAGTAGTGCACCAAAATGGGAAAGATACCTTACACCAGATATCTCTCAAGATGTTTATTTCTTTGTTTTGTAGATGGCTACTTTTTAAATACTCATCTATTGTAATCTTTCACAATCAGTCTTCTGAAGGAAAACACATTTGGCATGAAACAAACTGTACCAAGCCTTTTAATATGTCAGATTACATCAGCAAGCTTCAGTGACATTTCTAGAAATGCAGAGTGTGTTTTATAATAATCAGGAATAAAAATCCAGCCACAGATGCATCAAACATGCCAGAAGCAACCGTCATGTAATAAAAGGAAAGAAAGAAAAAGATGGCCGATAGAAAATTATCAAATGTCAGTGACAAGCGGATTACTTTTCAGATGGCTGACAAAACAATAGTTCGCTTTAGTAGCAAATGGAAGAGAAGAAGCAAAACCATGAATGATTTGCATGTAATCATGCAGAAGGAATTAGCTACCTCTTCTATGCTGGTAAAGTTGAACGGGGTTGATTTTTTTTCAGGAGTGGGTAGAAGGTAAATATTTGACCTCTAGAAGACCATTGGAGAATGTCCATGCCTTGTTTTACTAATGCTAAAATGCTGCTCTTTGCCTAATCCAGTAAGAATGTAATCTTAAACATATCCCGCCCAGTGCAGCTTTGCCTGCAACTCTCTGGGACATCAGGTAAAAAGCATTCCCATTACCTATTTGTCCCAATACTCTCTTAACCTAGAAAGTCAACCTTGTGCCTAATGCATGCAAACATTGGCTCTGTCACTGCTGAACTACAAGCCACACAAAAGATATACATGCCTTCTGACCACATCAAAAAAGTCAACAACTTAATTCTAGAAACCGAAGCTGTGGAAATGGTGCAAATGAATGGAGCAAAGTTGGTACAATTTGCTGGCTGCTTTAATTTAAAAATGCTTCCAAGAAATGATGTTGCTTTGGCATCTACCAATCACATTTAATATTGTGTTAACATAGAGTTGATTGACATTGATTGGTTCTTGAAAATCACATGAAGCATTTATTGCTCTAACAGTTCTTCAGATTGTCATCTGGGATACTGCCAACAGAATTTTCACTTTACAGTGTTCTGTAATGACAGATAACTGGCTAAGCATAAGCACCACATCCTCATCCCTTTATTTTGCCTTCAAAATAGTTGATCTATCAAAAAATAGTAGCTGAGTGACAATGATAAATCAGTGCAGCTATTATAAATTTATTGACATCTCTTGAGCATGGAAGAGTGCCGCTTCCCAGTTCATTTTGTTCTTATTATTATAGCAAATATATATTGGGTGCTGGAATGAGATTCTGCCATTAAAAAGAAAAAAAGATTCTGTCATTAAAAAGTTGGCAATACATTAAGGCATACTAAGGCTTATTTAGCATCGAGTGGAAGTTCTATTCTTGCAGAAGCCTTTACCCCAATCTTGAACCGTATTTTTACAAGTTAAGTGTTGCTGAACTCTGCAGTCCAACATCTTTCATTGGCACAGTCCTCAACATAAACAGGGACAAGATAAGAAAGTATGCATTCAATGTAGAAGACCTAACACAGCAAAAGGTCAATTATCTCCTGCATTCAAATACAACAGCAGGATATGTAAACTGCAAGTAGAATCTGAACAGAAATTGTCACAAAGTAAGATCTTTGGAACAGCTTTGATAGAGTATGTGCATTTTCAGGGATAGGATATAAGCCGGAGGACCCATGTAGTACCATCAGAAAGGCAGTAAGGTTTGGATCAGGAAAGCAAGGGACAGTGATGTTTACATCCATAGTATATTTATTTTATAAATGGTGTTTTTTATCCCAAGGAGCGCATTGTATTTATAAAATTTTCTTCTAAATAGCAGATTTGTTCCCACCATACTACCACATCTCAAAGGCAAAATCAGAGGTGTAGCAATGGTAAGCAGGGACTCTAAGTGGGGACCAGGAATGCGACGCAGTTCCTGACCTATGAAAATTCCCCACTGCTGATTTAAAATTTTGCTTTTTCTTGATCAGGTCAAGTGGTTATTCCCACAAGAACCTTGTGAGGTAAGTTAGGCTGGCAGTGACTGGCTGAATGGATGTTCTCTGCCCTGGAGGGCAAGGCTATAGCTCAAATTTGCAGGAAAGTTGATTCTGGTTGAACATTCAATGACTACAGCAGTGGTACCTTCTCTAAAAGACCTGTGGGGGACATGTCAGAACTTCTGCATTGAACAGGCAGCTAGAGTAGGTGGTCTACAAGTTCCCCTCCAGTTCTATGATCCTATAATCTAGGATCTTTTAGATATTGATGGGATTCTGCTTGGGCCAGTTCTGCATGAGAAGTGATCTCATAATTCGTGTCACATGAAGATACAATCTTTGGTTCTCCAGTTATGTGAATGTGGCAAGACCCACTCAGTTCCTGGATTCTAATCATCTGTTCTCCTTAACATCAACTTCTTTATTTCCTTAAAGAAGTTCACGACAGGAGGTGGATTGTGTATGTGTGTTTGCCACTGTATCCCTCAGCAGGCAAATAAAATAATGATGTTTACACGCACTGCTGGCCTTTCTCTATTGCCACAGACTGAGAATTCAGGTTCAGTGCAGTACAAATTAGCAGGCTCGTGTCAAAGCAAACTGTTGTCCAACAGTGAATTTGTATGGAATCTTGTGTGTGCTGCTGGTACTTTACCTTTCCTAAAGCCCACATAAAATTAGCCTGAACCCAAACTCTCTGAATGAAGAGAAAGAAAAAGAACATAGTTATGAGAACCATTGCTCTTTCCTACAGCCATAACAAGCTTCTTAGTATATGCAATGAAAGACAGAAAATCAAAGAAAAGCATGATCACTGATGTGAATTAATGGAACAATGCTAAAGTCGCTAGCCAAAGTTGTGGATCTGAATCATATTTTCTTTCACCTTGACCCTATGTGTGGTGGTTGAGTGACAGCCATGCTTCTGTCCCATCCAGTGAATACGTTAAAAACAGCTCTGCTGTCTCAGACCAAAGTCTTGTCGTTCTCATCAGTGGTGGCCCTGCAGCTCTGAACTCACCTTTCATCATCAGGACCCTTCTTGGAAGCTTCAAGAAAGCCATGAGGAGGCAACTATTTCCACAGGCATCCCCATAAATCCAAGTCCTTGCTTTTATCAGCAAAATTTGCATTTATTGGTTCTAATTGGCAATCTCTGTTTTATAGATATTTTTTAAAGTTGCTTTATGGATTTCTTAAAAACTTTGTGTTTTCTTTTAATCATGAACACTGCCTTGGAAGGGTTTCACCTGTAAAAGTAGCCTATAACTAGTAATAATTGGGAAGCAAGCAAGCAAGGAAGGAAGGAAGGTTGAAAAGATCTTGTTTACCTCAATGGCCAAGCGCTGTATTTGCCACTTCCTGCTGCAGTCCTTCCAGCAAGTAAATTCAGAAATACACTCCCTCTAAACCTGGAGTAGCATAGTAGAATCAAGGCTTGTTGCCATTGAAAGCTTTATCTTCTGTGCATTTGTCTAATCTTATGGCAGCAAATCCTGGAAGTCAACTAGTTAGCTATGTGCTATGAGAAGAACGATTTCCTTTTTTTCTGTCCTGAATTCTACACTAGTCATTTTCAATGAATAACAACAGATAATCATGCAAGAGCATAATGGCTGAATAGGGTACAGATATGTAGAACTGAATGTGCATTCAAATTCCCCAAATTACATGGTGAATCCCTGGGTTGCAAGTGGAATCTTTAGTGTGCTGTTCATGCCTAAGAGCATTGGAATACATGCATTTGTATACTTTATTTAAATTTTGCATTCACATACAGAGTTGGATGTGGGAAAGCACGCTCTTCCTTTTGCTACCTATGCCCAAGACTGAGAAGTATATTGTCTTATTCAGTCAAAGAAGAGATGTGCATCACTTTCCTCTAAAGGAAAGAAGCACCACAGCCAAGCAGGAAAGAAAGACCTGTAGCTTTCACAGATCAGAATTTTCTGGCGGCCGCTGCAAAGTGGTGACTGAATGGTCTATTACCAAAGTGGGGTTATATATTATAGGGCTGGTCAGAAAGGAATGAAAGATCAGTAATAGAATTCTAATTTAGAAAGCAAAGAGTCTAGTGGCTCCATAAAAACACAAATGAATTCTGTCATTAACTCTCATGGACACTATGCATTGCATCAGAGCATCACATGTATATTTCTGATGAAATATACATCTTAGGTCTTAAACAGAATGATCAAGAAAGGTTCACCAGGTACAGATGCCTCAGAAAGATAAATTTATTCTTTACTGTCTGTTCCATCTACAAGAAACATTTTTCAGAGAAGACCAGAAAGTCTCATATAGTACAATAGAAGGAATAGCAGATATATATATATATATATATATATATATATATATAGAGAGAGAGAGAGAGAGAGAGAGAGAGAGAGAGAGAGAGAGAGATCCCATAATGCATCTATTTTCTGTGTTTTGTATTACAGGACCATGACAATTAGAAGTGTGTTTTGCTTTATCCAAATAAAAGTCATTATGTTTAATAAAATGCAATGATAAGGCTAGAAGTGCTTGTTCAAAGTTCCAGAATTTGAAATAAGGCCTCCATTAACTCCCCTAGTTAACAATGATAAAGCACTTGGTAGTTACTGTTTAATAGTTGATTTGGGGTTACCATTTAATCCCCTTCATATTAAGCCTGTTATAGACTCATATTAACATTTTGCAGAAATGATCAAAAGGCTTGATAAAAGCCTCAGAAAACCATCTGCAAAGGGTTTTATAAAGATGAGCCTCCAGTTCCCAGATCCAGACAAATAATGTGCATCACCACATGGCCTTTTATTTGGCAGAATAAGAAATTGATTTTGACATCCCTTCTAATGATTGTGCATTTCTTGTCTAGTCTGAACATAGCCCTCTAGGATGCTCCATGCCATACGCTGGGACCTGGATCAGATGATATTTTTGTTCCCTTGCCTGTACCATTCTCAAGTACATATTCATACAAATCAAAGTGAAGTGTCACTTGGGTCGAAACAATTTTATTTGATTTGTTCTGTGTAACTCAAATTGGTTCCCAGCGTTCCCAGGTAGATTGCCTTTCAAGCACAGACTAGAACTAGCCCTGCTTAGATTCAGTAAAGAAGAAGCCACATGTGCTTCCAGATTGTAGCTAGCTCCCTCTGGGGATGAACAAAGATTTGAGGATAACCTGCAGCTATCTCAGCCAACTAAGCCATTGTTACTAGATCTGGCCTTCACACATCAGGTAGCAGATGGCCATGTTTTGCATGCTGTGTTCCTAGAACCTTTGGGGTTTTTCAGAAGTTTGCCCAGTCTTTGGTCTTTGGTGAAAAGATGAGCAATGGCAGGCAAACTTCCAAAAGTTCAACTTTCCCATAATTATCAATGTTCCATGCAATGTGCATCCACACAGGAATGTTAGGTGCTTTCTAGAGCACACGGCCCCAAATTCTTCATAATCCTGTTCAACTGGCCATTTCTCTACTCTTCAAAAGCAAGCTAGACAAGCCACAGAGGTAAGCAGGGCCAAATCATTTGAATTTCTGCAGGCCATGCCCCCTCTTGCTTCCAGTCAGTTGGAGGGAAAAACCCATTTCTCAGAGAGGAGATACTTGGCTGTTCAGTGCTCAGATCAGGAGCCTTTCCCAGTCATTGGCCAGGTAAACTTTCTTCTTCATGATGGAAAGAGGGCAGGGCATGGGAAAGAAGTTGATGAGCCTAGTGGAGAACCCCATAGACAATATCTTGCCTGTGGCCAAAGCTTCCCCTTTTCTGACCTAGAACGTGCCCCTGCAGGCTTGACCAGTACAACGTACAGGCATTTGTGTACCTGAAATACCAGGGCTCTTCAACAGATGTCCAAAGGATTCCCCAAGAGAATAGTGGTGAAATTGGCTTAAAAGGGATGAACACTTTGTAACTTGGCTCAGTGAGAGAAGAAAGAAGTTCAAACGCTGCCAAACAATTAAGTATTGGAGGATAATGGAAAGAGGAAGTCAGCAACTTAAGTAATGGTTACTGCTACTGCTAAATTGTTATGGAATGGCTTTCTTTGGAATGAACAGTACTGACTCCATTTTGAGACACAGCAAACAAGGAAGGGATCTTCATCCAGCAAAAGTGGCAGAAAGGCACATGAATGAACTTAAGAGCAATCATGTAAGACTGGATCAAGCAATTCAGTCGCTAATAGGCTTCCTATGATACATACCCAAAGGCAATGATGGGGATAAAAATTGAGTAGGACATGAAAGTGCTGAAAATCAAGGTTATATCTAGTAAAATATCTGGTCAATAACCCGCAGTGCACTCCGGTTCAGCCTTGAGGTATTATTAAGACATAAGCGATGAAGGTCATCTTTTGCTAACAGAATACTGATAGCAGGAAGAACCCAGTAGGAGTCAACATTACCCAAGTACCTCTTTTGTTATGGCAAGAGAAGGGCTGAATATCATTATGGCTTTTGGCAACTGTTTCTCAGAGTGTTGATAATTGAATCAAACAGAGATAGGATCCTATCTTGAGAAGCTTCACCCTATTTTGAAGGTTTACAAAACATTTGAGTGCTGTCAAAGATGTGTCTCCAAAATTACACAGAAAGACAAGGTTTGCTTATCATTTTAGCCTTTTCTAGATATATGCATTTAACTACAAATGCATGGTTTGAAGAGCATATAAAATATATCTTATTTTAAGGAATAAATGAAAATTTTGTTCCACGTGGGCTAATGCACACAAATCGTAAAGCACATTAACGCTATTCTGCATTAGCACAAATGTGCTAATTCACATTCAGGCAAATACAGATTTGTGCAAATCCCCTCAAAGTTAAAAAAAAAATAAAACAGTGAACTGCAGGTCTGCAGAATCCATGCAACTTGGTAAAAGCAGGTCTATTGCAGCATCTGCTGGTTGTATTCACTCTTACTTCGTCTCATCCAGATCCCTTGCAGATTTTTCTGATGCCCCTGTTAGACACAGATTTAAAACAATCCTTGCTTCATTCCTAGAACTATGCAAGTATGACTGTAAGTGTTACAGGAGCTGTTCAGTGCTTCACTTGGATGCCGGGAAGTTGGTGCGTGGTGAAAGCAGGCTAAAGATCACAATCCAGCTCTCCATTACACATTCAAATCTGCACATAAGGCACACCAATGCGACTTAGGCCTGGCACAATTCCTCAAAGGCATATTTACAGGATGTCCAGTCGAAATAGTAACAAAGGGATGCTATTTTTGTGGGGTGGGAAATCTCAGAGACACCACATTTTCTTTCTCATTGCAGCTTTTCAGTCTGCACGTAACCAGGAAGGAGATGCAGTGGAGAGAAACAGCATCTGAGGTTACTGTTCCATTTCAGTGCCGAACAGACACAGACACACAGGTCATGCCACTGCCATCATCCTCGCTTACCACTCTCCGTTAAACAATGTGGTTGCTCTTGTTTTTATCGAGCTCATCTATTGTGTCTGTGTGGGGAGCGAGAGGGCAAGTGGAGGGGCACATAAAAGATTGCGGCTTCTCTTTTAGTCAGAAGCAGCTTCAACTCATACAACTGTTTCTAAACCACTGCCCTGCCAAGGACTTTAATAAAAAGGTACAGACGGATTTCTAGTTTATATACACTGTTTTGCTGAACTGCTGCCCTAGAAAATTCATATCCCTTATATACAGAAGGAGGAATTAAATCAGAGCCACATAAATCCCCAGCCATTACTTTCTGCAAAATGTCCACCAGCTCTCCTGTGCTTCCCATTGTGTGGGGTGACTGGCTGCATTCTGTGCTCGGCCGTGCTTTGTTCGTCTGCTTGTTTAAGCACTTCCACCCAACTCTTCACTCGACAAAGCTACCCAGAGCAGTTCATGTAAGATTAATAAAAACAGTCTTCACAAAGGCCAGGTCTGACAGCCCCAGTTGCTGAACTTAAATTCAGTTCATCCCAAATGCGAAGGCCATTTTTTAAAATTCTCACAAAAATGGACAACAATTTTAATGCATATTTCTCTTAAAGTATTCATTTTTATGAGTTCTGTCTAATACAAATGATTTTGGAAGCACTCTTCTTTATATAAGACATGATTTAAGCATCATTTCCCCTAACGCATGCACTACTGAATGCATGTTTTCATGATTTAATTATATTTATATCCCACCTTTTTCCTTCAGTGTATTCAAGGATGCTTCTATAATATGCCACCATTTCACCACCTTGTACTCCCAACAACCCTGTGAGGGAGGTGAAGCTGAAATTCTGGCCAGAGTCACCCAGGGAGCTTTGTGGCTGAATGAGAACTAGGATTTCTCAGATCCCAATCCAGCACTTTACCAATACATTGGCTTTCATTCGAGAACTCCGTTGGGAAATTTAGAAACGTAGGAAATTTGAAGGATGGGTTGAGTTTTGGTTTGCAGAGTAGTTTGAAAATGCAATACTTTCCTCCCAGTACTTGACAATTCCCATCAACAAGTTTACACTGTACGAGTCATAACATAAAAGGAAAAAAGAAGCAAGACAGGATGAGGAAAATGAGTAACCTCGGGCCGCAGCAGTTAAAGTTACAGGGTTCCATCTGAAATGGAAGCAATGAGTGCTTTCATGCAGACAGTGCCTTGCACTACTAATCAGAAGCCTTTGTGGATGGGTTTTCTCTTTTCCTCATGCACAGAGTTTTTATGGAAAGAAAAAAAGATGGGAGAAGACATGGGAGAATTACAGACAGACAACGATGGAATTTGGATCTCAGACGATTGCATAATCAAAGCCTTATCTGGAAGCACCACAGAGGCAGCGGGTCAGTCGGCTTTGCCCAACAGACCATCCCTGTATCTCATCACTCCCTGCATTGCAGCTAGGCTGCTATTGGATGATCGTGCTTAGATGCCAACAATGCAGCTACTTTTGCCTCAGTTTCATTCACTGGAGAAGCAAACATGGCCATCTCACACCCTCTGTCGAAGAACTGATATTGATATGCTATCACTTCCAATATGCCTAGACTGGGGCTCATGAGACAATGAACAAAGGAGTGATTTCTGGAAGACGTACAAAGTTAGTGCTGAGTAGTCTTGATACGATGCTCTGCAGAATCTGTCCCTCTAGCATTTGCAGACTTCCTTTCCTGCTTGGCCCTGCCTTAGAAAGTGAGCTGGACTGAGAGGAAGTCCACGACAGGCAAACTTCTTCCATGTCACATGCAGAGCTAAGGCTCCCAAAACATGGATTCTTCTTTTGCACATTTAAAGTCATAGACCTCTTCCTTGCAAAGTATTCTTTATTGACCAAAACACACAAGTACCCAGAATGACTCTTGGGACATGCACAGAGCAGTTTGTTGAACCCAATCTAGCATGTACCTCCAGGAACTTCCCTTATGAGTAAGTCTTGCCAGCATCCTTTGGGAATGGCCCTCTGAAAATGGGCACACCTCCTTTCTGCACACCTATCCTCTTATTGAACCACCATCCTCTGCCGATGCCATGTCAAAGGATCAAGATCCATGCCTGCCTCACCCGAGGCTAAGAAACTTTCCTCCTGTTTGTAGTCCCCTCCTGCCAACTGTACCTCTTAGTTGTTCCCAGAGGCTGGCTGCCCACCAGGGAAGTCTGGCCCTGAGTGAAGCATCTTTGCTTCTCTCATCTCAGAGTCTTGAGATGGACCACATTCCAAGGCCCCCTTCTGAGCCCCTCCTCCTCCTCCTCCTCTTCCTCCTGCTGTTCCTGATTCTTCTGGAGTCCGGACAGCTGTTTGGAGAATGTACACCCAAAGCAGCAGCCTTTCTCACTGTCAGCAAAGCTGCTTCACACGACATGCAAGAGAGATGCTGTTTGCACAGCATTTGTGCAGGGCTGGATTCCTGGAAAGTGCTGCATACACGCTGAGCACACTAAGCAGGGACTTGGACTCATGGCTGCAACAAAGTGCTCTGGAGTCCAGAGAGCCAAGTCCAAGGAATCCAGTGGATTCCAGCTCCCATTCTCCACACAGCCTTTGTGCTAAGGCAAACATTCTTCACAACTGGAGCGCACTTTGGAACCCTGAAACTGGGAGGATGTTGGAAGGGGAGTCACAAAATCAGCTGAAGGGAGATTGGCTTTACCATACCCATGCACATTCTCTCTCTCTCTCTCTCTCTCTCTCTCTCTCTCTCTCTCTCTGTGTGTGTGTGTGTGTGTGTGTGCGTGCACGCGCACGCATCTGTGAGTATATGCATCCTATCAGTACCAGGTGAGAGATGTTCTGCAAAAGATTGCATTGTGGCAATGCAAAACCAAATTTTATTAACTGAAAAACAAAGTAGGATGGCTGTGGCCACTTCTTGGAATAACGGTGGCAGGGGATCAAGCTAAAACCCTGTCAAAGCTACGAGTTAATTTGCTCCTAGAATTTTAAAGCAATTGGTAGGCACAATAACAGAATTCATTCAGGGGTAGGCCAAATTCACTACTAGGGATGAATCAGAGAACCTTGGGTGCACAGAGGCAGAGAAATATCATCTAGCAGCCATGTGGAGCCAGCCAAGTTGCCCTCCAACCTGTGTCTCTGATATATAAAATGACTAATGTATGCAGCAGTGTTCTACTGTGTTTAGTATGTTCTTTGGAACCTCCTAGGAAGATTTCTTTACACAGGTTGACATCGTGCCATCTTTTATGAATTCCAGTCTCAAGACACAATCCTAGCCTTGTTTTCCAAGCTACAAACACCTCAGTTTGGCAGCAGCTTCACAAAAGTACTTGAACTATTATTGAAATTCATAAGGATTCTTCCTATTGACATCAGCAAATGCTGGTCTGTGCTTTAAGTTTTTTAAAAAACATGTTTTAAAGTATTGCGTTCTGAAATGACTCAAGAAGGAGATTAAATTGAACCTGTTCATGAGCAAGAAAACATCTGTAGCATTACTGTGCAGACCAGTTTTTTAAAGGCACATAAAATCGTGTCACATAAATGATAAGTCTAAAGAAGACACCTCATTTCATATGATTTTAAAGTTCTGGGGGGAAATAAAATAAATGCTTAATCCATCATTTAGCAAAGTCTTTTTAAGAGGCATCTGAAGCTATCTCTTCCAATAAAGAAAATATTCCGTGGTTTCAATTTGTAAAGAATTTATCTAGAAAGGATTTCCTTGCACAGCCTCCAAATAGTATATTGTACGAACTTGATCCACCACTGATTTGAAGCTTTGTTACTAAGGCATTATTAAGGTAGCTGGTATTATTATGAACCACCATTATTTTATACATGCATGCTGTCATTGAGATATGCCATGACTTGTCTCTGGTGGCATTTCATAGGGCTGGAGGTTGGAACCTCTGTTCTCAAAACTCTGGGGTGGGGGACTCTTTCTTTCTAATTCCTCGCACCTCCTGTACTTTCTCCTCTGGTACCCTTCACACTCCACTTCCAATGGTGTGATGTGATTCACTCACTCATGTCATTAATTTCCATTGCATGCATAATCCACTCTTTTTCTGAACTGCTGTGAACCTTCAGTTGACCCTGGGAAATTTCTTGCAGCACTGGGGACTTGAGTTGAGTGACTTGCTCTCAAGTCCAACTCAAGTCATGTCAATGGCTTGGTTTGGACTTGACTCAGGAGCAATGAGCTAGTGATTCAACCAAGATCTCTGCTGTTTTTACCACTGCATCACTCCAGGAATTGCTACCCACATCCGATGTGCAGCAGCATATCCTGGGGTGAACTCAGTGGCTGGAAGGCAGGCATAAACACAGCAGAGGGAGTGGGAAGAAGGGGCTCTCAAGGGGGTGTGGGCAGGATGGGGAGAAGGGGGTTGTGATGGGCAGAAGGGAAGGCAAGACCAGGCTTCAGTATTTTCTGTTAGGCATGATGGAGGCAGTGGGAGGGAGGGACAAGGGTGCAGGGGTGGGGGGTGGGAGACTTGAGTAGAGACTTGGGACTTACCTTGAAAATTTCTTGCACTGTCTTGAAACTTGACTTGGACTCGAAAGTAAAGACCTGAGACTTGACTCAAGGCGTGGAGTAAAGGACTGGAACACATTACTGGTTCCAGTTAGATGTGTTCATCCAAGTCCAGGGCTTTCATGGGCCCTAAAAATCCAGGCTTGAATCTCTGTGCATCCAATCACACATGTAGTACTGAATAAAGGTTGCCATCAATTTTTTGTACAAGGCTCCTCCTCTTTATAAAGCTAAAAGGCAAATGTGTCATGTTGCTCTCCTTCTGGGGAAAGCTGTACCTGTTACGTTTGGCTGGGTCAGATTTTTGTTTCAATTAGGGTTTCAATAAGCATTTGCCCAACTCCAGAAAATCCTTCATATCTTGTAGAGAAAGAACTTGAGATTTCAGAAATTCAGATGTAGGAGGAACAAACAAAACAGATTTTCCATCACTAGATGTGTAGCTTGTTGGTTGAGATGAAGATCCCTCATATATACAGTTTAACATGAATGGGAAAAAGAGTTCCCCAATTGTTTCGGTGCTTTCGCAAGACTCATGCATATGGATCTGGTCATTTGCTTGCTTGTATTTCATTGGTGCAATGCCCCAAGGTGAACACAATTGTGGAATGTAACTTATGTGACGTGTAATAATGGCTAAGAAGCAAAGGATAAGCAATGGTGAATTATGCTGTCCACCTTTTTAATTACAATTCTTGCACAACCATAAATTCTTCAGAAAGATTTAGTTCTCAGAAGTGATCTTATGCAACAGGAACTGAACAAGCTTGTGCTGAAACTGTTAACAGTATGACAAATCACTTCTTAATCTCTCATCTATGAAATCCATCCCTCCTTCAACAGATAAAGGGGCTGGATAATTTTATTTTGAAGGCTTGTGACTTATCTGTGAATAAATCTTTCATCCTCTTTTTATTGGTTTCAGTCACACACCCTGACCCATCTGACCCCCTGTATCCATTCTGCACCTATTGCAGGATGTTATCTTAAATTGGATATCAGGAGATTATAGAATTATGACTTCAATGATTCAAATTTAAATTGTTTCTTTGAGCCGATCTGTTACAAGGGATTGCAGGGGGGTGGTTCAAACACCCAAGGAACAAGCATCTCCAGCAAGTATGAGTTACTGACTTAAGGCGATATGTTGTTCTTGTTCCATGTGAAGCTAGCACAACAATTTTGCCATAGAGTGAATTTGATAAATACTTTGCAGTGCCAGGGAATGACAACCTGGGTGATCTGTTGTATAGATAAGAGGCTGTTCAATGTCATGCGAGAGAAGAATGTCTGAACTAACAAGTGTCCTAGAAGTATCCCTAAAGATACACACATATGGCCCAAAGAGACCACCTTTTCTTCCTTTCAAGGAGCTCAAAGCGGCTTATGTAATTCTCCTTCTCCTCCTCCCCTCAATCTTATTGTCACAACAACTCTGTGAAGTAGGTTCAGGTGAGAGTTTGTGACTGGTCCAAAGTCATCCAATGAGCAGGATCTATAATCCGGACGGCCTGAGTTCCAGCCCCATATTCTTAACCACTACACCACACTAACTTTCCATATGGTTATGTATAACTCTTGTACCATTAGCTGTGCATTCCACGAGCATAATCCATCCTGACCCTAGATACACAACTGCTTGCAGAACAGTTGCACAAGCTTAATGGACAATGGTTTGCACAGGGCAAAGACTTTGTGGACTTTCACTAGCATGACTGGAGTCTGAAAAAGGACTCTGTTGGGTTACTTGTGTTGCAAAGGTGCACTAAAACTGAATGGGCAGACAGACTACTGAGTAGGCAAGGGCAGAAAAATACAACCACAAGTCAGCAGCCCTTGTTATGGCAAGTAAGTTCATTGGACTGCCAGTGTATCTCTGGGCTGTGAGTGAGATCTCCCCAAGGAGGCTGAGGCATTTGCTGTTAGGGAAGATCAAGGCCACAACACAGTATTTCCTTAGCACAAACTTTATATTTAGCCTGAACTTAGGGTGCCAACAGAATTCCCTGTTATTGCTTCGGTGTAGGATAAAGGTTACGCACATATTCTGTACTTTAAATAGGCAGAGTTCTCTGTTAGTTTTGACTACATTTATATTATTTATTTCATTTCCATACCATGCAAGAGCCAAGTCATCTATGTGGCTTTACTCTGATGGCTGTGCCTTCATTGGATAATGGCTACCATTGCTGCTATTTCCCCATATTTCTCTGCATTTTTCTCCTGATGCTTCTACCTATTGAGTTAATGTGTCTAATGGAACACACTGTGCCTGATTGAAAATGAAAGCACTGCACACACAATGTTTAATGGCCATTTTTGTACACTGCAGAGTAAAATGCAGGCACGTGGGGCAGCTGGAAGGGTGCTACTAATATGAGATTCTAAACATGAGAATTAGGTATACATTCCCTCAGAGGCAACCTGTTGTGAGATGCATGTTGGTAGAAAGCAGAAGAAAATCAGCAAGGCAAGTGTGGCTAGAACCAAAGTAGCTGTAGCGCTCTCTCTCTCTCTCGCTCTCTCTCTCTCTCTGTGTGCGTGTGCGTGCACGTGTGCGTGCACATCTTTTTGACACCAACTTCTCTCTCCTTGGACTCTGGACAGAGAACTCTCAGAGTTCTCCAGATGGGCATGCCCCCTTTCCCAGGCCTCATTGATAATTAGGTGGACTCTGAGATTCTGTACAGTACCCCTATTTTAAAAGGCTGAAAATACCCTGCTAATATATAATGATTGAACAATAAGAGCTTCAAGTAGTACCATGCCTGACTCCACTGAACTACGCTGCCTGAGAACTTCTCTGGAATGGAATTTGGCTCTGGTTGAGAGGGGCTGAACACCACTGCCTTAAAGAGCAGTACAGCCCATCAGAGTAGGGTATACCAAGCATAACTCCTTCCCCCTCGAACCAGCTGGCTATGAGAGTAAGCTTGGGCAATGGACACCTTACCTTCCAGGTGTCTCAGGGTGTTCAGTATAGCCTCCCCTAAATCCTTGCCAGTCATAACCAGAGGAATCAGTATTCAATAAACCATGATGTGGAAGCTATGCCCTTCAGTGCCCAGCAAGTAGGCAAAATGTGCTCCTGGAAGCCAGTCAGGAGAGTGACCCTGCAGAATGCTGCTCAGTTATTCATATGCACCTGGATGATCTGACTGAGATGGCTAGGGCATGGCCAGGTAGGTCTTCAGAGGCTGGAGAAGGGATGCTGCCTTACAAAGCACCCTGCTGCATGGGGACCTGCATGGGAGGAAGCAAAATTGCCTCTGATTTAGTGCTGAGGAAATGGCTGGGTACTAAGTTCTTGAGGAAAAGCATGTCTCTTTCTACTTATGTATACTGGTAATACAAATAGAATACTCTGTGTCTTATCATTCAGTCTTTCCTGAATTTATATATCTGAATTTCTGTCACTGAACATTCCTGAGGTAAAGCCAGTTGGTAGCAGAGCTCTGTCTTTTATGCTTGATCTGCAATGTCTCTTTCACAGTGTGAGTCTTCCATTGATCTTTCAGGTATTATGTAATCATGAACATGCATGTCTTAAGGATAAAACAGAAGACCGTGTGCACTGCCTCGGGCTCCTTGAGGAGGAAAAAAGGCAGGTTATAAATGTAATAATAAATTTAGAATAAAAATAAATGTCCCAAAAGCCTTCAGATGGCATGCATAAGCCTATCTGTGACACACCCACAATCTTTCATGTAGCCTTGTGGTATACATTTAATGCCAATGCAAATAAAACACAAAAGTGTGTGCTTATGGGAACCAAGAGAATATAATTGGTTTGAAACTGCATTCAACTGTAATTCACTCCCACACTTTTTGTGATCAACATCCTAGCTCCTAAAGATGAAAAAAAACAAGGAACATAAAAGCAAAGAGCAGTTACCTCTATTCCCTTCTAACAGTTGTGGCATATACCATTTTGTAATCTCATTGAGCAATGACAAATGGTAATGACAGTAATGGCAAAAGTAGCCCTCTTCATGTACATTAAATTACTGACTGTCATTGCACCATCCTTTGAAGGAGCCTTCAGGTTCTTTAGACTACAACCCCCATGCATAAACATGGGCATAGGGGTTGGGGATGATGGAAGTCATGGTCCAAGACATCAGGAAAGTGCTGGACTGGGCAAGGCAGTTCTGGTGTGTGTGTGTATGTGTGTGTATGTATGCTCGTCTTCTAAACTCTGCTTTGCTAGCTAGAATGTTGTGGCTGGCACCATACCCTTCCAGCAAATGTCAAGATTTTCCTCTCCTGCACTTGGGCAAACCATGTGGTTTTATATCAGGCTGGGCAATGGCTGCAGTGGTACATAATTATACCATCTACATTAACCAAAGTGGCAATAATCTTTTCAAATTATTTTAATACCCAGGGTCACATAAGACACCTGCCATTTTGAAGCTAAGCAAGTCTGGGGCTGGCCTGAGCTTGGAGGAGAGACCACCTGGGAACCGCACGTGGCCACTTTGAGTTTCACAATGGGAGAAAGGTGAGACATAAATGCAACAAACAAACAGAACACCGAATAAGACTTTTAAAGCAGATAGGATGGGGACATGGAAATGTGGCCCAGTTCTGAACTATTTCTTACCAAATCCACCATAGAATAATTGATTTGGATTTAAAGAAGTTGTGATATAACAGGCCAAATGATCCACATAATGTTCCTTTTCTGCACCTCTGATGCTTAGCCCTACGGAGCTCACTGCAACAGTGTTTCATTAACTTCCCAGCAAGACCTTTCAGGGTATGCCACATTATGAATTATTTGAAAACACCACCATACTAAACTCTTTACCTTATAGAAACCAAGGAGCTGGATTCCTTTGATTCTCATGGCCTAGATCACTGGAGGCAAACCTATGGCATGCGTGCCACAGCGAGAACGCAGAGACCTCTCTGTTGGCACATGAGTCAATTCGCCCCAGCAGCAGAACATCGTATAACAGCGCACATAGGGGCCATGAGCATGCTCGGAAAGGAGTAGTGGTGCCAGGCGATGGCGTCACAAGCCACGACTCATTATCCATGACTCGCCTGAGCTTTTCCATGGCCAGTCAGTGAACTGCCAAGGAGAGAGAGAGAGAGAAAGAGATTTCCTTGGACTGGCAGTGAGTTGCTTTTTCTAAACTAAAACCTCAGTTATCAGGTTTTATTGCAGTGTTGGCACTTTGTGATAATTCAGTAGGTTTTGGGTTGCAGTTTGGCACTCAGTCTCTAAAAGGTTCACCATCACTGGGTTAGGGTTAGGAAAACAAGGTGTCCTGGCATGATTTTGATGGTTGGAATGTGTTTAGAATGGGTAGAAATGATGAGCAGTGCAGAAAAAGCTACTCAAGCAAGGCTTTTTCAAAATCGTCCTCTTTTCTATGGACCTTTCACCCTGCATTGGGGTTAGGGGTGTGCACCAGGGTAGGGTTAGGGTTAGGAAAACGAGGTGTCCTGGCATGATTCTGGTGGTTGGAATGTTTTTAGAATGGGCAGAAATGTTCAGCTGTGCAGAAAAAGCTACTCAAGGAAGGCTTTATCAAAATCGCCCTCTTTTCAATGTAACTTTTGCCCTATATTAGGGTGAGTGGTGTGCACCAGGGTAGTGTTAGGCCAGTGGTGGTGAACCTATGCCATGCGTGCCACAGTGTGCACACAGAGCCCTCTCTGTCAGCACATGAGCCAAGTTGCCCCAGCATCGCTCCAGCAGCCGAGCATCAGGTAACAGTGCACATAGGGGCCATGCTCATGCTTGGAAAGGAGTAGTGGTGCCAGGCAATGACATAACAAGCCACAGCTCAGTAGCCGCCACTTGTCTGAGCTTTTGCATAGCCGGTCAGTGCACTGCCAAGGGGATTTAATTATTTATTTAAGATATTTGTATGCCGTCCTTTGCAAGAGCCTCAGGACGGCTTACACAAATAAAATACAAATACCTAACATAACATAAATTAATTAACAACCCACTCTGGCTGTGTGTTGTTTCTTCTAAACTAAAACCTCAGTTTTCAGGTTTTATTGCAGTGTTGGCACTTTGTGATAAATCAGTATGTTTTGGGTTGGAGTTTGGATACTCGGTCTCTAAAAGTTTCACCATCACTGGCGTAGATTTGTTAATGACCAGAAATCATGGCCCTTCTGACCACCCATTTGTTTCAACACACCTGAGCTGGATTTTGCTACCTGCCTGGTCCCTATATAAACAAAGGCAGCTTGGCTGCTTGTTATTTTCAAACTTGACATCTCTCTCCCATAGGAATTATAACTAAACTAAGTCACTGCTGTGTTATGTCCCAGCAAACCAGTAAAGACAGGCTTCCAGGTTATTTAGTTACAGTATGGAGTTGCTCAAAGGTTACACACATAATACAGGCATCACAAAACATAAACACATAGATAAAAATAGGATTTCTTTGGAGACAATTTGGATCTTCTCTGAATACACCTCATTGTAAGGACATACCCTGTGCATTGTATTAATATTTTATCTTTCCTGATGGATATCCTCTAGCCAAGCAGAATTTGTTCCCATGCTTCCTCCAAAAGATAAAAATAGCATGTAGCAAAAGAAGGCCGTACAACAAACAGAGATAAAATCTTCTGATTTCAGTGGAAGAAGGAACTATTCGTTTAATGCTGGCTGAATCATGCTTCTTATTTTTACTCACTAATGCAAATTCATGCAGCCTCCATTTTCTCTCAGATTCTTCCTATCTGTATCTGTATTGCTAATGTCTCCATAGTCCAGATATTCAGAAATACACTCATATATTTTTATTTCCTCTTGAAAATAGTTATCAAAATATGTAATAAAATTCATCTCACCACTGACAAGCTAATAAAAAAGACTTTCATACCATGAGGGCTGTCTTCAGATTTATACTGGAAGATCATTTGTACCTCCAAATCTGCCCTGTTCAAAGCATTGAGAAATCTCAGGGAACCCATCTCAAATGCACTTGCTGCCCCCAGATTCAGACACTTCAGAATGTATGCACTGACCCTCATGTATAAAGGATAATTGTATATTCATTTGAGATATTTAGAGATACAGTCCTTCTTTACTGAATTTATGAAGTACAATTTAAGCATTATTTCATATTTTACCTTTTTCTATTGGTTTTCTTTACAAATAGATTTTTGAAAATCTCATTGATCCAATTTCCTAATCAGCTGGGGTCATTTGTACAACATTATGTCCTGCTGATGAAATATAAAATACAAAGTGGTACATTTTCTGCTGCCTTCCAATCTGAAATACTAATGGACAGGAGCTGAACTCAACCTGGTAAAGGGAAATGAACTGAAGGATGTAAACATAGAACCCTGATGCATAATGGGCTTGGGTATATTTACCAAATACAAATTCTCCATTGAAATGCAACCCTTAAGGAGCAAAGGATAAGCAAACATTTTTTTCTTACTTTTTTCCTTAGGCTAGATGACCAGTGGATGGCAAGCATCCACTACTTTGTACAACTGCCTGAACGTAGGCTGGTTAAACAAAAAAAATCCCTGACCATCTTCCCTGCTAATATTAAAGCAAGTAGCTAGGAACCTGCATAAGCACCAGAGTTATCAGCTGAAATTGGAAGGTTCATAGTGGGCCAAAAGAAAAACAAAGTATGTTTCTTTAAAAACATAATAACAACAATACCTGAAACCTAATAAGTCATCTAGTTTGCTTGATCTCACTATTAAAAATAGATAACGAACATTCCAAATGGATTTCAGTAAGGTGAAACACAGAGGACCTTCTGACTGAATACATTAATACATAAATCCTAGTAAGGTTCAGTTCTGCTTTAGACTTGTGTGAATAAGATTCCTTTTCAAGTTTGTCTAATCAATGAATGTATTTGCCATGCTGAAAGTGGACTCTTTGCATGCTTCCTCCAATGGTCTTTAAGAGCATCATGGGAGGCTCTGACCCTGGGAAATAGCCTCCCACCCCAATTCTTCAGTTCTTCTCCCTGGGCAGTTCTTCTCCTTATGTCTGCATGAGCAAAGTTCTCCAGCGCTGAGCTGGGTTTGTAGTTCATGCCCACAATGAAATGTCAGCCCAAGCACCAAAATGGTTTGTCACAGCAGCACATGCAGCAGTCAGTACATTATACCTGAATTTGTTCACAGGCCAGCAGAAGTTTCATAAGACACTTTCAAGCTCTGTGTCCCATAATTGTAGCACATTGAAAAGGCTTGTCAGTGTCACTGCTTCTTCAGAAGAATCATGGTTGTACAAGGAGGTGATTCACAGGCAAAATAAAGGAAAAGACATGCAGACTCAGGACTTAATCCTATGCATGTATAGAAGACATACACCCACAAATTCCCGCCTTCCCCAGCCAGCATGGGGAACGCTGGCAAGTGTGGGGTGTTTTTCTTCTATCTAGGTTATGCCTTTATTTATTTAGCACTTGCATGTATGTCTAATCTTTATTTGAGAAACTCACGGTAGTTTATAAGGTTCTCCTCCTTCGTATTTTATCCTACTGTTTTAGGTAGGCTGAGAGATGTCAAGTGTTTTGGGGGCATATATTGAGCTTCATGAGTAAGTAGGATTTTGAACCTGGGTTTCCTTAACTGTTGTCAGACTCTTTAACCAATGCACCACATTGATGTCAATCCCTGCTGGGAAGCAGGGCTGCAGGAAAGATCATGTCAGAAGATCAGGAATCTAGACAGACAACTAGGCTTCCTGACTTGTGTCATTTTTCAGCACCAGCTTGTTCCATACCATAATATTGTGTATGTATATTCAGAAATGGGTTTGACCGGGTCCTGTTGGGTTACTCAGGGTAGAGACCTCTTCTCCCCTGCAGAGGAAGGCAGGTTCAATGTGGATGCCAGGAAGCACTTCCTGACACTTAGGACCCCAAAGGTATGGAATGGGCTTCCATGGAGGTGGTTGAAACCTCATTGGTGAGGATTTTCAAGAATAGGCTGGACATGCACATGGTAGGCTTGTGGTGAGCAGAGCTGGCTAGAGCCAGGGTCAGACTAGATGGCCCTGGAGGCCCCTTGTGACTCGCTCTGTTTCTATGTTACTCCCTAGTACGTAAAGTATATACGTACATATACTTTGGTCCTTAGGCCACAAACAAGCAAACGCTTATCAGCAAGGAATCCAGTTCATAAACTTTATATATTTATTTAAAAATTAAATTTCTTAAAAGATGTCATAGATTTTAAAATTTAAAGATAAAAATATTTAAATGTGTAAACAATTTTGTGTAGATAGATATTAAAATACAAAAGGTTTTGGAATAAAATACCAATTTCAGTCACCTTAGGCTGCAATCCAAAATACACTGCAAAAGTCCTATTACAAAATAGGATGCAAATTTCCTACTAAGCTCAGCAGGACTTACTCCTGATTAAGAATGCTTAGTATTGTGTTGGAAAACTTTTAAAAAAATCAAGAAAACCTCATTCAATGAAATATATAATCTATAAAAAAAAACTTTATCAAGTTTCCCATTCTTCTCCTTCTCTCTCTCCCTCTGCATGTTTGTGTATCTGAATATCATGCCTCTTGCCCTCACATACTGTATTTTAGCTTCACTCTACTAATAGATGCTCCATTCTGTCATTTCTGGAAATCTGTCTGCTATATTTGTTGTGTTTACAAATGTACTAGTGGAATGATATTCCTTTTAAATTTATGAATTGGTTTTAGTATGTCTCACAGCACCTTCCCCTCCCAGTTTTGTTTAGTCAACAATAGAAATAAGGTGATTGCTCTGATTTGAAAGATTTCATAGAAAGTAGATCAGAGTTCATCCATATTTCATATACATTTTTGTATATATCTGGTGAGTTATGTTTGGCATTGCATGATCCTATAGGCTTTCTAGCAGAAAACAGAATCTGGCTTCCCTTACTTCCCTTGAGAGAAAAGTTTTTCCTATTTGATTAATGGTTATGGAGAAGGGCTACAGGTTATTCTGCCTGAAGGTAGTTTTAGGGGAAAGTCTCAAAAGTCTCATGGATTAATACAGAACAGTTTATTTTGCTGTAGAAAAGATGCTTAGCTTACCTGAAAATTATCCCCATTGGATAATTTTCAACTGACATAACAAGTACAATAATGACAATCAACAAAAACAACCAAATTTCCAAAAGCCTGGAGAACAATTCTTTCAGGATTTGTCAAAATACAATTGAATGTAATCTATACTTTTCTCAGCTGTATAATTGGAAAGTAAAAGGCCAGAGTGTCTGCATATAAATTCTGGTCCTACAGCAGCAGCAGCAGCAGCAGCAGCAGCAGCAGCAGCAGCAGCAGCAGCAAGCTACTGAACAGATTCAATAGCATCAAAGCAATCAATTGCAAGCTGAAAACCATAGGAACCCTACCCCCTCCACATATGCACATGATCAAGTGTACAGGTATGTAGAAAAGAAATATCCAGATGTTTTGGATTTCCACTCCCACCTTTTCTGGCCATTGCCCATGCAGGTACGAATTTCTGAAAATTGAAGAACCAAAGGTATCTAAGATAGCAATCTACCTTTTGCCTACCCCTGGTCTAAGGGAGATGAGTTTGCCTATGATAGATGGGAATTCATTATCTATTTATTTATTTAGTATCTTTATATATTATACTGTAACCAAATCTGTTTGGACAATCTGGAAGTTCTTTTAGATCTCATGAACCTGGAATTACATCAGGGCTATGGACTGTTGCAACATTTCATAGACCTGGATGGGACTATTACAATGTAGGATGCTCCCTGACATCTATCACCAGAATTTGGAGTGAGGACTTCCACTGGACCGAAAATTGTAACAGGCACAATTTACAGCTCTGTTGTTCAAGGAAGGTCAGGAAGCTAGGCTAGCAAACCTAGACATATCCTACTGCTTGCTAATCACCAAGATCAGTGGGACAGACTATGACCCTATGCATCATAACCTACTGTTTCTTTATTTCAAGATACCCTGAGTGCAGTTTAGTGAAGAAAGGTGGAATGGAAATTATATCATCAAACACACAAATAGATCACTTTGGTAGCTGAACAGGTCAGAGCCAAGTTACAGTCCTAGGTCACTCTGAGATTAAGTTCTAGCATTTTCTCATCAGAGTCCCAGGGGAAATCTTGTAATATTTTAATCCTTGAAGCTCAAGCAGTAGTGATCACCTGGTGTTCTACAAGGGATTTTCTCTTCCATGCTGCCACCTCCTGTGAAGAAACTGACCCCTCACTGGGCTATCCTAACTGTGAAATTCCTTATTTTCAGCAAATGTTTGTATTTCAGGACCTATAGCACCATAACTAAAGCTAGAAATGGCAGACTAGTCAAGTATCAATCAAAAAGCTTTATCAAGACAGAAAGTCAGTTAAAAAATTAAGTTCTTTAGAAATGTTGATGCAACATTAGCAAATTTTTATCCAGTGTTGACCAATGCTATACAGAGGACAAGTGGCTGCAGACTAGAAAGGAGAGACATTTCTAGTTTGAGATCATGCCAAGAAATGGTAAGAAACAATGGATGCAGATGGAGACAGCTGAACAACATGACCTGGAGGAGAGGCATATGCAGCTGGAGTTTCAACAGCCTGAGGCAGAGTAATAACAAGAGAAACATCTCAAGGATGGGTAGCTATAGCGTGAGGGAAAGAGTCTAAACTTGAAGCTGCAGCAATGTAGTGTTCCACTTCAGCAGTACCCAGCATAGTGACCCTAAAGGACTGTATCCTTTGTGGCAGGACAAGATCCACAGCAGATTATTTTCTCTACTTTTGAGAAAGCAACAAAGAACTGGGAGATTCAGGAGGCAGACTTCATGAAATATCATCCTGATTTAATCAGGGGAGAATTCTGAGATTTCTGACAGCCTGGTTGATTCTCCCGATGGGTCTTGCATAGAATTTGAGGAAATGGTTTATAAAATGTACCAACTGCAAACTGAATACTTTAGGGAAAATGTTTCTAAAAGGTTTACCAAGATGAATCTACCTATCTCTGTTGGAGCAGTAACACTGAATGATCTGCGGTATTAATGAGTTAGAAGGTTCACAGTGAAGAAAATGGTTGAATGGATCCAAATCAGTTTTATTCTTGGTTCCCAAGGGAAATAAAGGCCCAAGACAGGGAACCAGAAAACTTGGTGCAGGCTGCAGGAATTGCAGGATATACTACCTGTAAAGGTAGAGGAAGCAGGAGTGAAAACTGGTGGAAGACACACCACTAATTTAAGATATGCAAATGATGCCATATTATCGGCAGAAGGCTACAATACACTGAAACAACTTCTGATGAAAGTGAAAGAAGAAAATGAAAAAAGTCAGCAGCTGAATATTAAGAAAAAAGGCATGAATAGTGAAGAATTACACAGTGCTAATGTCAACAGTGAAGAAACTGAAACTGTGATGCATTTGAGTCATGGTCCTGAAGAAGAGTTTTGCGGGTATCAACAGAAAAACAAACAACTAAGTCCTAGATCCTAAATCAAGCCAGGATTATTCCGAGAAGCAAAAAAAATGATGAGACTGAAGTTGTACTTTGGACACATCAGGAGAAGGCAAGGCTCACTGGAGAAGTCAATAATGCTAGGGAAAATTGAAGGGACAAAAAGAAGAGGAAGAGCAACTATGAAATGAATTGACTCCATAAGGGAAGCCACAGTCAAGTTTAAAAGAGCTGAGTGGGGCTATCAGGGACGAGAAATTTTGGAGACCATTCATTTATAGGGTTTGCTCAGAGACAACTTGATGGTTTTTGTTGAAGAGAAGAATGAAGAAGGTGATCACAACTGGCAGGATGGAAGGTAACAGTTTAGTTCATGCATGACACAGAAGACTCTGTGAATACAGAAGAATATGTATAATATATCTATTATATATATTATATATATAATATCTATTTCCACAGAAGAATATGGAAATAGATACAGAGGTTGTCTTCCAAATGAAGACTTATTTAAAGAAAAGGAACCGAACTTTGGACTAGTGTACAGAGTCTTAGAGAAGCTATTAGATTACTTCTTCTAGTTACGGCAGAGGAAGACTACCCTGGAAATGTGATTTACTATTTAAGATGTGCTAGTCTTAAAATAGGGACTTGAAATTTGTAAAACATTTGGTTGTTCCAGATATGTACAGAGATGGTTATGTTTTTAAACTAGCTCATAATATTCCATGTACACAGAATCTGGAAAGGAACAAAGCAAAGAACATGTCGATTCTTCTGGTCATTCATGGTGCACTATATACAAGCTTAGTTTTACTTATGCAAGATGTAGAGAAGTGTACTGCAAGACAAATACGCCTTCTCTCTTTTTTAAAAGTGGTGTGTAGAAACTTCTTCAGTTTGGCATGAATGACAAAAGCTCATATAGTCAAAGCTATGGTTTTCAGCTATGGTTTTCAACTGTAAAGCTATGGTTACAGTTGAAATGTATGGCTGTGAGAGGTGGACCATAAGGAAAATTAAGTGCCGAAGGATTGACAGCTTTGAATTGTGGTGCTGGAGAAGACTCCTGAGAGTCCCTTGGACTGAAAAGAAATCAAATCAGACAATCTTAAAGGAAATCGATCCTGTTCTTTAGAAGGTCAGATACTGAAAATGAAACTGAAATACTTTGGCCACCTAATGAGAAGAAAGGACTCACTGGAGAAGACTCTAATGTTGGGAAATATAGAAGGAAAAAGGAGAAGAGGGCGGCAGAGGTTGAGGTGGCTAGATGGAGTTACTGGGGCACTTGGTGTGGGCCTGGGTGGACTCCAGGGGATGGTGGAGGACAGGCGAGACCAGAGGAATGTTGTCCATGGGGTCAGCAAGGGCTGGACATGACTTAGTGATGAAACACAATACATTAAAAGTGAAGTGTAGTGAGAAAGGAATTACCCTGCAAATTAAGCAGGTCAAGAAGTTCATACAATGGATAAAAGCAAGGTTGAACATTCTTGTAACCATAGGAGTAAAAAGGGAAAAAATGCACTGGTCGTTCTGTCTCACATTTTCAGTTATCTTGAAACAGTGACTCAATTTCAGTAAGGAACACTTCAGTGAGCTTACAGCATCACTGTTATTATTATTATTACACTGCATTTATGCCTCATCTTTATTCGTACTGTGGCTTACGTAGCTCCATTTTAACCTTACAACAACAAGCTGATATGGTAGGTTAGGTGACTGGCCAAAAAGTCACCCAGTGAGTTTCAGGGCCAAGTGGAGACTAGAACCTGGATCTTCTAGGTCCCCAGTCCACACCACACTGTTGATTTTTTTTCAGGTTGGGCACACAGTGGAAATCCTATGTAGGGTGACAAGAGTTTGTGGTACACACTGTTCTGTTTGAGATAGTCATGAAGTTTGCAAAAATTTCAAGATAGGTAAACAGAATGTTCCCTTACACAACTGAAACACTGAACACAGAATTCTAGAGTGTTGCACTTGTTATAAAGGAGTGGAGATGTGAAGAAATGCCCATATGCACATACTGTGGATATGTAATGTGTTCTTTGTGCAGCCTCTGTGGACTTAAAATGTATCTAAATAGGCCTGTTTCTGACAGAGACCTGCGTAATAGTTGCTTAGCAACATTCCAATGAGGAGGAGAATACAGTCACTTTGCATATAGTTAAATAGGGCCTGGTTGGGATAAATTAAATTCTGATTGGCTAGGAATTTTAGCTAGATGGGAAAAAGTGTTTGGTAAATGACAGTGAAGGAATTGATAGGAGCACTGGGAAGTTAGTCAGAGTTGGTCTGTAGAGATGAAAGGAAAAGGATGGTTGGTGTGTGGTGTTTAAGAAGTACTAAGAGAAATCTGGGAAGAAGTTAATAGTTATTCTGTCCTGTGGGATATCATTAGATGGCTGGTGATGATCAGGAACAGGGAACAGGTGGCTGCATGAAGATTTTGCCAGAAGAAAGTTATACAAGCAGTCACTAAAAATCTGGATAGACCATCCAACCAGCCTGTAATGCAATGTGGGATGTCAGAAGAGGCTGGCCTCGGTTCTCAGGATATTTGGCTGATTGATAAAACAAGTCCTTCGAGGCTTGTAATAACAGTGTGTCTTCTGTCCTAAAAACAGTCACTAAGAACCATCTTTTAAGATCCCCAAAGTAAATTAGTCATTCCGTGTATAGAATTTAATGCATCCACATATGAACAGCTCTCCCTGGTCCTTTGAGATCTACAAAGAATGATTTGCTCTGGTTATCAGCATTCCATGAAATAATAACTAACAGAACTTTTTTCACAGTTGCGGAGCCACATCTGCAGCATTTCCTTTCCAATAATCTTAAAAGTAGATGTATGGAACCTATCCCTTTATTTCTGTAGAGTTTTCCTTTGCCCACTCATCCTCCTGTGCCTAATTTCCCTAGAAACTCTTTGCATCCCAAATAAGCACAGAATAACTATTTGCTTTTAGGTATTAACCAGATGTGCACTGGGTTGTTGGTTCTAACATGGATGCCACCCATTGTTTTCAATGGGATGTGCTTTTCAATGAGAATTCCCATTCTAAGATACCTGGATAATTGCATATGGATTTTCACATTGACCAGCTAAACATTTCTTTCAACATAGGGTAAATCAGACAGATCATTGGACAGATGGTAATTTATGGATCATTTTCTACACCAGTTAAGATGACAGTATTTGTTTTGAGAATAAATCTGAGGGATTTCCAGAACATCCAGTAGCAGAATGCTATGGAAATCTGGCAGATTACAAAAAGATTGGCATAATCTATGAAAACATGAATAATATCACTTACTTACCTTAATAAAGGATCAGAGCAAAACCTGAGACACTCCATCAAACAGATTGTGCATTTGTTAGGGGAATAGGAATATTGTTACTACTTCCACTAATTCTTAGTTATTTTCCTTTCAGTGAGGATAAAACTAATGAAAAACTAATTTCTCCACTCTTCAGATTTCATATACCACATTTTTAGAACCACTACTACAAAGTACTGCAATTTAAAATCCTGTTTCAAAATGCTGTGCAATGAAGCAACTAAACCCATATTTGACAAGAAGATAGTTGGAGAGAAGGATTTTCCAGACAACACAGTACTTTTTCAGAGTAGGCAATCATAGCAAGGAAAATTAAAGGGGAAAGCTGAAGGGATTTTGCATAAACATGACACTTTTAGTGTTTCTGTTCATATTACTCATGGATGCTCATATTACTTTGAGGGAAGCTAAAAGGGTATTTAGGTCAACTGCATAGTAGTCACAGACAGATATTTGTAAACATCTGGTTATTCAGTGAATGGCTAGATTTATATGCCATGCATACAATTTTTCCAAAAGGTAGAGAAAATGTTACCTCTGAAGCCACTGAGGCTCAATGTCCATGGGGCAATACAGCCACTCTGATTTGCAGTCTGAACTCTTCTGGAACTATCCATGGTCCTGAACCAACGTGGGCCTGGAGCCAGCACCATGAATAGATCCTTTAAGAGTCAGGATGTGTGCCAAAATGGATACACCCCCCCCCCACCAACACTGGGGCCACCAGCTTCCACAATTTTCAAGAGTGAGATCTAATATTCTGAACTATTGAAGACCTGAACAATTTTGCTCTCTCTCATTCTCCCCTAGACTTGTGGGATGGAGGTTCCCTGCTCTAAGACTAACATATATGGGATCATAGTGATTACCTGGCTTCAGAGCAAAGGCACTAGCACTTTCTGAGCCTTGATTCAATCTTTATCCTTTAATTTGATAGCACACATTGTATACTGCATCCTGGTACAAGTTATTTTCTTGGACGTATCCAATTATTTTTTACCTATTTCTCTTCAGAAAATGCGATTTGTTTTTATGTCTCAAAAGAATACAGTGAAGATGTTTGTTTAGTCCTTTGACAACAATATAAAATGCTAAGGAGGTGCCAAGTGTTCTCATTAGAGGTTCTTAAATTAATTTATTTATTTTGGAAGCTGATGTAAGTATCTGAGTTAGACAAAGCTTTCCTGTTTAGTTAATTTATCTGATATCTTTCATCTTAGCAATACAATCAGAATTAAAAGGAATGGAAGTGGAAATATTTCTAGATTAAAAATGGTTACCCAGAAGATTCTATTCCCATCCCTGCCCAGTTGCTCCTTGTCAAAAAACAGCAGGTAGGTTGCTTTGCTGGATTCAGATAAAAAGAACCAAGACGCTTAGGGATGCTACTTAGCTGAGTGAGCTGGCAAAGCCACTGCATGAAAGTATTATGGGCAGAAGAAAGATCTTGTCAGCCTTGGAAAGGAAAGGGAGAACCAACTATAAGGAATGTTAATATTGAGAGATTTGTGGCTCAACATGAGAAACAAACATAGCTACAAATAATTACTGGACTCAGGGAACAGACTTGCGGGACAGTGCATTGTAATGAGGAACAGAAGAGTGCAACAGGAGAGGTGATGGCTTAGGGCCAGTTCAGTTTTATGTTAGCAGTCCAGTTAATACCATGCTAACCATCCTAAAACGTTTGCATTGGATAGGATAGAAAAGCCTTAAACATACAAACAAGCAAGCAAGCAAACCACTGAAATGGTCAATGGGTTGTCTACTGCTGGCCTAATTGTAACCACAAAGAATGGCCACACCATATAGGTAGAAGATCTTGAATATTGTCAGAGCATTCATGATGAAGGAAGAACAAAATGACTGCATTGCAATGTAAGCTGGCTAAGAGACTGAATAATTACACCACTGATGTAGGCATCTTTAAAATTGGTTCATCCAATTTGGATTGCACATTGCACTAGTGGACACATAATCTGCAAGGTACTTCTTTCCTAAGACTATAAAGATTTCCAGCACTGGTATGGAAATTTACTAGGTTGTTAGAGCTTCCATCACGGTGTCTAGCCGAAGAGAAATGGATTTGCAACAGTCACCAAGGGAGTTATGGTATGAGATGGACCTTAGCCTCTTTCTCATGGATAGAAATTATGGATTTCTATCCATGGATAGTAACCTTCTTACTTGTAAATCAATGTTAGTAGCTAATTAATATAGTGAAAAAGCCTATTTTCTAGAGTTCTATTACTGTAATGTTTGCAGTATAGAAAGATTAGACTCCACAGTGAATGATACACTTGAAGTCAAGAATGCTAAAGATGGGGTGATGGTTTTGGTGTTTAATGAGGAGAAGAGAAGAGAAGAGAAACTTTTCTTCTACTACTACTAATAATAAAACATGTGATACAGGAGAAGCCAGTGATGGAAACAGTGATGCCTTCATTTCCCACTTTGTTCAGAATGAGAAGCTTCATTACCTTAAAGGGAAATTTGAGAGAAAATTAAATCATAAATGCTTGTGAAATGCTTGAGTTGCTACCAATATGAATGCAAGAAAAGTCCCTGTATCCATTAATAACTTAACTATATTATGGGAGACTATGATAACCATGACTAAGACAGGATATTGTAGACAACCAGAGGGAAAAATTGCAATCAAATGAAGATGAAATAGGATTCAAAAATCACTTTCATTTTCTCCCTGATGTTGCTAACACCCAGCAAAAAAGGGGAGAACATGTCACTGTGATTTACAAAGATTGTGCACTCCCACCACAAAATGCAAACAGAAGTTAATCTGATTCAAAGAAAACTAATAATATGTATGTTTTGTGTGACCTAAATAGATTCAGACATGAAAATGAGTGTGCAGATGTATATAAAGTGTGTGGCTTCCCCAAAGTATTCATACATTCACAGATTGGGTGGAGCTTGAGAATCTTCAGGACAGGGTTCTTAGATGTAATTAGTGATGTGAGAAGCTTCTCCCATTTAGAAAGCTTCCTTTCTAAACAAACTATACAGGTGTAGGTGTAGGTATTGTTGTTATGTACCATCAAGTCATCTCAGACTTCTGGTGACCCTATGAAAGAGAACCCTCTAAAATGTCCTATCACTGACAGCGCTTCACAGATCTTGCAAATTCAAAGCTATGCCTTCTTCTATGGGTCCAATCCATCTCAGATTTGGTCTTCCTTTTCTACTTTTGCCTTTGACCTTCCCTAGCATGATTGTGATTGTGTGCTGATTGTCAGTTTCTGCCTTCTATATGCAATCCATGTGTAGTACTATCAAGTTGCATAAAAGACATTTCTGTCATACAGCAACATGCAATGACTGCTAGACACAGTTCATGACACTGTCCATGCAACAGATCTTAGAATATGTCCTTTGTAGGGCAAGTCCCACCATGAAGTAGAATGATGCAGTCTCCTCAGGTTTCAGATGCTGGGCGGCATCAGGAAGTTGCTTTGTGCTGTGTGGCCTCTTCTTCATCACCAAGTTATCTGTTGACTTCGGGTGTAAAATGGTGTCTTATCATCACTGTGGATGAGAGGTTCATCTATCACTCCAATTGGCTTTTGAACTTGGACTGGGAGATGCTGCACCATCTTGTTCTTTCCCTCAGGCACCAACATTTCTTAGGCAGTCCCATTCCTTCACATAGAAATATGTAAAAACTGGCACTTCAACAAGAAATAAAGCACGTATAAAAACAGATACGGTCATCATATATTGTTAGCAATATATCTTCTGAACCACCAATTTATCTGTCTATGCTAGCAACTTTCATTAAATGGGGAAGATTTAAGTACACACATGCACGCACACACACAAACTTACAACATAAAATATAATGTGTAAACAAAAAAGCTTGGTCAAGGTAATTGCTGACTACATGTTTTTATGTCTCCCTGCTTTGGAAAGAAGATGGAAAGAAGATATTAATACTATTGATGCCATTAAATCAAAGCTCTGCTAATGATACCAGAGGGATGAAGGTGAGGTCGGCTTCTCTTCTAATTGGATCCACCATTTAAAGCAGCTATACCAACTTTTTATTGGCAGCCAAATGGAAGTTTCAAAGGCTTTGTGAGTTTGACTTGCAGAAAAATTCCAGCATGCAAAACTGAAAGCTAAGTAATTCATAAAACAAAACAAATACACTCCTTTGGCCTTGGCAGGCCAAGCCATCTATTATTTCTTTTTATGACAACCTGGGTTGGGTTGATTGAATTTCTCCATGATTAGCAATGTTACTTTATTATTTTGACCCTGCAACTCAGTGATCACATGAATATTCTAAGTCAAGAGGCATTGTGGGATGGAATAACAAAAGGATAAAACATACATGTCAAGGCACGTTGAACACCACAACCAAGAGTATACCACACTGTAGATGACTGGGACTGGGCTCACCAGCAGGTATTCCACCAAGCACTTTTGCAGTCCTGGAACAATTCCCATTAAAGGGAACTTCAACTTGACTATTCTTTTCTTGAAGCATGGAAAGGAGAATGACACCAAAAGTTCATGCTCAAGTCAGAACCAAATATGACCTAGGAGGACCCGCTGCTGCTTTCATTTTAGTAGCAACCACACCAATTTCACTGTACACCTGGCCCCTACAGATTGTGTAACATTGATTTAGTGCTTCTAGTGCCAAGCCTTAAAGTTAGTGGAAATGCTCATTTCTTGAATGGGGCGTGTGTGCAAAAGTCCCTTCAGTGCTTTCAATAGCAACCCTATTTTCCTAGGAATGACCACGTGAAACATATGAGAAACTTACCTTTGAATAAGCATATATAGCACTGCATAATAAACATAATTTGTTGTTATGAAGAACCATTAAGAAAACTTCCAAGCAGCCCAAGGATCCCGTGTGTGTGTGTGTGTGTGTGTGTGTGTGGTGTGTACACTGTAAAGTACAAGGAGTAAAACATTAAAATCACTACCTTTCTCAATAACTAGATTTAAATAGATTCATTTTGCTTCTTTGTTTGGCTGTATATTAGTAAAAACTATAATCTTCAAAATAGGATGAAGGTCTTTTTTCTTACTCTTTTACAAATGAATCTAGCTAGTATAATTTTAGTACTATTTAAGCATATTCATTAGGCAGAAGGGTACAGTGAACCAATACAGGGAGGTTCTGCATAGAAAAAGAAATGAATGCTACATATTTTGTTTTTCTGAAATACTTCTATACCTAAAATGGTCTTGGCTTGTTCATAATGGCTACAGCTATGTATGAAACGTGGAAAGCCAAAATGATCTCTCTCTTTTTCACCTAGCGAGGTCAAAAAATGACCACCATTTGTCAAAAGGCACCCTCCTTTTTGTTCTTTAAAGAAGTCCCAACAGCTTATTCTCTTAATTTCCTCACTTTCTCCCCTTGACATTAAAAGCCAGTTGGATATCAAGTGTGACATCTAATTGCCTCGTTTCTGATGGCAGTAGTATTAAATCAGACAAGTGGAGATGTACTGGTTTAAAAGACTAAAGACTTTCATGTGAGACAAAAGTAGTGGGTAAAGACAGAGGTGTTGTTCCATATAAATTGAGTTCTGTTCACTGAGAGTCCATATAAATTGAAGCTGTCCACAGAGTTCTCACAAGAACAATTAGCAAGGCCATGGGGGGAAAATAAGAAAGAAAAGACGGGCTTTCTGAGATATGATTAGAACTTGGACAATTCTCATTTCTTTTCTGTATGAACTCAGCAATCTGTTAAACTAATAACACTGTTAGGTAAAGAGGTTGAGATCCAGTTGATAGGAGATTGGACCATGCCCAGTGGAAACGACTCACTGCATAATAGTATTCAGGACCTGTGAGAAAACTGCTCCATGGGATTTTTCCTGCCTTTTTGTCAGATTTCACCAGAAATGGATATGGAAATGCACGCATTGCCTGACTTGCAGTGTGCACTGCAGATCAGGGAAAGGGCTCTGAAAAACAATTGCATGTTTGAAAGGTGTGCAAAGAAAAAGGATGCCTAAATTTAGTCAAGGCATAACATATAAAATATGTGCATTTTTAAAAAATACACATCCTTACTTCTTTAAATAGTTTAAGAAAAGCCACAAACATCTGCATGGAACCTGCATGGAACAAAACTGTAGCTGGAAAAAGGAAGAAATAGACTTGATAGACCTGTCTGTGGATAAGCAGCACATAGGCCGCATTGCCTTCCCTTAAGTATAGAATGGAAATGGCTGAATATGCCAAAGGTGTTCTCAGTGTTTGCAATGGACACTGTTTATTTTGCACTTGAAAAGTGCTGTATTTTCTTTATATTTCAAAGCGTATCTACTGAGTTGCATTTCTTTGCTGTTCTTGGGTATCACCAAGAACCTAGATAGGAAATGCAGATGAAAGGGGAAGGAACAGGCAGAGAGAGGGAGGTTTGATTTTAATATCTCCCATTTAAAAATATGAGGTACAGTATTCAGGTTGCTCTCTTGGAAGGGAGAAGGCAAAAAAAAGACCTACTGAGGAAAACATGTGTCCTTTTGTGTAGAAGACCACAGATGTATTGCATTTTTCCTTTGCGCTTTTAATAGATGTTTTGGGTGATCTACCAGTTCAGGCCAAAAGATAAGTGTTTATGTGTACCAATAGGACCTTTTGACAGAAATAACCTGCAGTGCAATCATATATATGCCTACTCAATAGTAAGCCCTAAAGACTCAACTGGAATGGCCTGCCAGTTAAATGTGTATAGGATCCTGTTCTCAAGAAAGGAAATCCTTCTTTCCTCAAAATCAAAGGCTGGAATAAAGAATTGGATGAGAATGTGAGACAGAAAGGTCTAGATTCAAATATCACTTCAGCTGTGCAGTCATTCAGTGCTCTTAATTAAGGCATTATCTCTCACCTTCAAGTTCCAATCAGTATAAAGGATGAGGATATATGAGAGATTCATTTTAGTTTATTTTTTATTAAAATTTTACCCAGCTTGCACTTTCTAGACAAAACAGTCTTGAATTCAGTCTGTACATATCTGTGCAATTTGACATGTGGGCTAAAACTCTTTAACACACTTCAAAAACGGTTTTATCATGGAAGAAGAATGTACACATTCAAAAAATGTATACAATACACTATAATGCAGATATTTCAAAAATGAGGAGAAAAATGCAAAGCTAATTGATTGTAATTCAACTTTTCCCAACCTCTCCAGATGTGTTAGACTAATGGGAGTTGAAGTTCAACCCATCTGGAAGGCATTAGGTTGGGAAGGCTGCAGGACAGACTGGGGGAAAATACACACCAAGCACTCCAAACAGTCCAAAAGTGGTACATAAATGTAATTGCTTCCTAACAAGGCAATTATATCTGGGCTGTACTCAGAAGTAAGCCTCAATTAGTTCCATAGTACCTACTTCCATGTAAGTAGGTATACAAATGCAGTCTAAGAAGCTTAGAACATTTAATGGGGTGCTGATATAGAGTTACGTCAGAAGAAATATAGCAGTTTAGCTACTGGTTTCCTAAGAAGAAGTGGACCTTTTTATGCATTCTGGCTTTTTGAAAATACTGACACAATCTAATATCATTTTTTCTACAATATGTTAATAGTTATTTTTCATTTTCACTTTGTTTTAATTCTTTATGCCTTTAGGAGCATTACAGAATACTACACACAATATATTTGTATGACACTATTGAAGCTTGGAGCATACACTCAGACTTTATTACTGAAAATTCATTTTTCTGAATATGCTTGTTTGATTCTGGTCTTTTAATATCGTAGACTGATATTATAAAATTAGTTTTGAATCAGCATTAGCTGCAACAAGAGGTTTTCCTGTGTGCTTATATTATTACACAGCACTTGGCAAAGTATTTTGCTTATGATTCCTTTCATTTTAAAGTTATGCATGTGAATTGTTATACTTTAAGAAAAAATCTAAATTCACAGCTATTAAACCAGACTTTCATCCCAGAACTTGCACAGAATAGAAGCGAACCAGATTATTCCCAGTTCTTCTTTTAGAAATTATTCCCGCAATGAATGGTTCCATAATGAATGTGGACCATACTGAACACTCCAAGGCACTCTAAAACTGCCAGGTTTGCTGCTGGTGTTGCTACAATCACTTGTCACCATTCTATTGCAATTATTTCTAGTTAGGCACTAATTGGTTCTTATCCTAAACAATTTTGCCTGTCAGATAATGCATGCTGTGGGAAATGCCATGTTCTGGGTGTATTTTCTAACACAGATTGAGAGGCTGAATATTGGTGCGCAAGCACTGAAATCTGATGCATGGTATGGTTATGAGATGTATCCTGTATGCCCAACCACTGATTAAGCTGTGATACAAATGCATATTTGTTTAATTCAATTTATATGCCACCCCACTAACCAAAGGCTCTCTGGACAGCTTCAACATGTTAAAATCCAAATAGCATAAAACAATACTGGGTGCTATGCTGGAAAAGCCCTTCTCCTTGCAAACTCACTTCATTAGTGTGGGGAATATAGAGGAGGCCTTCGGATGAGGACCACAGTGAACGAGCTGGTACATATGAAGAATATATGGTACCATGATATTCTAACAAATGGTGGTAAATTCAAATAGATCAATTGACCTGAACATCAGTGTCAAAGCTTGTGCAGCAGGGAACCTAAGGAGTCTCTGCCCTTGCAGCAAATGGAAAATGGCAAGCAAAAATATAAAGAATATGAATGCATTTGTTGGGTATGTCTACTTGCTCTGATGAAAACAAAAGGAAAAAAATGAACTTCATATTTCAAATGAGTGCAAAGCCACTTTTGGAAGGCTAATTTCTGTTTTTCTCTTTCAAGTTCCTGAAACATCTTTCCTTGCCTGCTCTGCTTCATGGCTTCTATTATCCTTTTCCTGTTTTGCCTTCAATAAAGATTTTATCTTGAATAAATCAAACCCAGTTCTTTTCAGAGGATGACCTATTTGCAGGGGCCTTTCCATAATAATAACCATTTTCCCTTTCCTTATAGCACTTGGTATTTGTCACTCCCTGGAGCTACCCTGGCCACATAAACACTGCACATCAAATTGTTCCCTGGCATAACTTTGGAAACCATAATTACTCTCACCAAATCACCTATCCTTCTGTTAAGAGATCCAGGTCCCAAGTCAGGATGGGAAAGTCAATGAGTTTTCATCTGATTCCAGCTTGGTCCCATTTTTGGTTTTTCAGCACATTTTAACTGGAAGCATTTGCATTTTAAAAGGGAAAAGTGTAAATTTGTTTGTGTGTTTTTCCAAAAGTGTGTGGCACACTTTTTCCCACATTGTTCAAAGCATGAAGAAGTGTGTTTTGAAGTGTTTTTTTTTTTTTTTCACCTTCAAAAATGCACTTTTTGCGAAACGTTTGTCAGGAGAGAGCACTCCTGCTCACATCCACTTTCATAGTTTGTGAATAAAAAGAAATTCTTGCCCATCCTTATTCCCAAAGGGAGTATTTGGAGAAGCACTTCCTGACTCTCCTCCTGCATAAATTTAGCTACATCTTTTAATAAGGACACCTGTGAATGTTGATACAGTCTCATGCAAGAACAAACCCAACAAAATTCTCACCCCTTCTATGTGTTGTGTACCATCAAATCATCTCTGACTCCTGACAACCCTTTGAAGGAAAGCTCTCTAAAAAATTTTGTCCATGGCATCTCCATTCAGCTCTACCATGTTCAAGCCTCTGGCTTCTTTCATGGAGTTAATCCAGCTTATTTGGTCTTCCCTTTTGTCTTCTGCATTTGGGTTTCCCTGTTATTATAGTCTTCTCCAGGGACTCTTGCCTTTCATGATGTGTCCAAAGTATGTCAGCCTTCGCTTTGTCATTTTTGCTTCTAGGGAAAGCTCTGGCTTGATTTGATCTAGGATCCACTTGTTTGTCTTTCTTTAGGTTCAGGGTATTCACAAAGCAATTCAGCAGCACCATGTTTTGAACCTCCAACTCTATCACAAGTCATTCGGAAGAGGAACTTCTCATTCCTGCTCCTGTTATTAGAGAACAGGAAGTGATAGGTGCCTTTTCATACAGGACAGATCATGCATCAGCTTTGAAGATACTGAGCAATTCTTTTACAAATCTATAATGAATACATTTTTAATAAATAAAAGAGAGAGAGATGGGTCTTTCGGTCATCTGCAAAAAGTTCATGTTGGTAATGTCTGATTAAATGCAACTCTTTCCTTTGCTCTTAAATGGAGTTTTTGAATTTGCAGTTAAAAATTGCCCGTCCTTTAAATCCACCATATTTTGGGACTCCTTTTTCATACAGTGCTGTCTCAGGTCCTTGGACCATTCAGAGTGACAATGCTTTGTGAAGACCACAGGGAGTCAAATATTGGTGACAAATCATCTCAGAGGCTTCCATGGGAGAAATATATCTCAAAAATACTTGAACATGTCCCTTTTAGCAAGTTGTTATGGTGGCAAGGACACAGAGGGGAGCAGTAGTTCCCAAAGCTGTTTCCATAATTTAGTCAATTTCTAAAATATAGTTGGCAGAGGTCTGAAAGATTTTTAGGCAATATTATTATGCATCCTTACTACCTGAGACCTTTAAGTTTGGGTATTCTGGGAATGGAACCTGGAACCTTTGGCATGCAGGGCATGTGATGTACCTGATGAACTATGCACCACAGAGGTTGGGTTGGTACTGGGCTCAAGGGTTTCTGGACAGGAGTCTGACAAGATTGAGTGGTACATTGCAGACAGTGATAATCTTCCTGGTACCTAAAAGGCACTTGCTTTGCTGGAGGCCCAGAAACTTTCCAGAGAAATAAAGGTGACAACTGTTGCCCAGCACTTCCTTTTGGAGCACCCAGCTGGAAAAAATCACTTAAAAATAACAAACAGATCCTGGTCTTTGCAGATCTAGTTTCTCAGATAATGGGTCCTGATACATTGCCAGCTACTGTTGCCCACCTTAAGCTTTACCAAGAAGAAAACCATGTTTTATATAATCCCTGTGAAATGTTTCCAATGCCCATTTTCTGAGATCATTTGGCAAAAAACATGGATAATACCAATTACTTGTTAGATGATATCATACAGCACCTTTTGCTGAATCTATTCACAGTAGAAAGTAACAGACAGAAATGGTGTAAATGAAAAAAGAGTTTTGCCATGGAGAATGGCTGTGTTGGCCCATAATCAGAGTGATCACCCATCCAGCTGATGGGTACTTAGCAGCTGGCTCAGGGTTACTGCACATTTACATTTCCCCCAAAAATAAATAGTGAGTGTTCATTCAACCTTTCTCAAGCTTTTGATTTCCCATGTTGCACTTACACTATAAAATATATTTTCAGTGTTGTTTGTGGGTTGAATGCAACTTTCAGAAATAGATAACCAGCTAAGAGGCTCTATCCCATGCAATTCTGGACAAAAATAAAATCCTATAGGTGCTGAAGAATGCTAACTTTTTCCTATCTAAGAATTACTGAATGGTTCCGGGGGGCTATTTTAATAGCAACCTTTAATCTTTTCCCACTTAGTAGTCCTTGTTTTCCCAATCTCATAAAAAGAATGACACTTCGTAGAGCATAAAGCTTAAGATGTACTGCAGCTCTGAATTTTTTTAGACATTTAACATCGTTTTGGCCATATGGACACTATGCAATGTGTTTTCATGTTTAAAAGAGAGAAAGATTCACCCAAAGCCGTCTCAATGTCATGGTAAATTTGAATAAAATGCTATTGTGCAATCATGAAGGATGAACTTTAAGTAGCATGGATTTTACTTGAGTAGTATGGAACAACTGGCTCAGAAATTGAATTCATGGACATTTTGGAGGAAAGAACAGAGGCCACTTCACATACTCAAAAACCCTCTTTCATGCAAGGAATCCAATCCATCTTTTGAGATATCTTCAAATGGTGGATGCAACACTTGGAGAATCAATGGGAACTCTCTCAGCATCTCCAGGACTCTCTCTTCTACCACTTTTCCTCCTCCACTTCACTTTCCCTACACTTAATGCTCCTGAAGTGCAGCTCTCCGTGCAACAAATGTTCCCCGAACACAAACTACCTATTCAATAGGAACTCTGGGGAAAACAGGTTTTTAAATCTTTCCTAGTGTAAGAGTTAGGACAAAAAGCATTCATTAGCCACAGCAGCAACAGCAGCAAAATGCTACAGTTCTACATGGCCAAGAATACATCTGAATTATCTGCATCTGTTGTTTGTTTTCTCAGCTCTCCACTCCTGTCATCTCTCAAAGGTCCCTAAGTTTGGTTGAGTGGAGAGGGTTGGCTAATGAGACCCATGAGAAACTGAAGCAACACTCATAGGTAAGCTGGGCCCAGGGCACAATGGTTCAGGATCAAACTGAAAAGAAGCATCATCCTAATCACCTGTCCGTCGTGTGTCTCTGTGTCTCTTTCTGCCAATCTCTCTCTCTCTCTCTGTCACATATGCACGCATGCACACACACACTTAGAAAGAATCTCTGGCAAGGCAGTCATTATTTGACTACTTGTCCTCCATTAAGAGAATAGGCCTGCTCCTGTTATACCCTTCCTGCTGATTTTTTTTTTTTTTACATCTGAATTGTCCTTCCAACAGATTATGTAAAACAACCTGAACTTGGCTGGAATATGGAATACTCCATAGATACTATTAACTTTACACAGAAGGGAACCACTCATCTGTATTCTATACCTAATTGCATTCTACAGCATTTTGCACTTGTACACCTCCCAAAGTCTTACCCAAATCAATGCCACCTTTGTATGAGCAATTGCAGTGTTATGTGCTAGATTAATCAAATTACTGAAAATCTGTAGTGATCCCAACCCCCCAGAATAGACATCGGTGTTCTAAGAAAATAATGCATTCAGTTGACTTACACTCAAAATATTTTTAGATTAATATCCTTGTCATAATTTTAGACTGTAGCTGGTGAAATACAATAATTAATGAATAAGTTAGTTGCTTTTAATGTTCCATGGTTTGGTAATATACAACTTGCAGCTTTTCAGAATCTTTTAGAGTTATGCTTAGATGAGCAAGCCCCTGATATATTGCTTCTTTGGTAAGAGTATAATAGCCAAAGAACAATTACTTGCTATGAGAGGATGGCATTTTATCAATGGAATTTCCATTAAGTTAGCCTTCCATCTTGTTAATGTCATGGTCTTTTTCTCTAGACCTTGACATCATTATACTGTGTCACTATAGAAGAAAAATCTGTGAACTTTTTAGGTACCTTTGATATGAATATGTACATCTAAGCTCTGTTCTGTTCGCATGGCAAAATATTTTTTCTGTCTCTGTTCTAGCAGTGCCATCACAGAACAAAAGACATTCAAAGGGGCAGGAGAAGTCGTGCCACCATGTGAAAGCTGTAAAGATAAACAAATACCAGTCTCCAGGCATATCATGGGTAACGCTATGCACAGATCTTAGCAATGATCATCTATTACTGGCTGTCCACATACAGAAAGACTGTTCTGGTAATGTCAGTGTGTAGGCATCTTACACTTTAAATCTTATTCATGTCTATAAGATACCTCCTCCTTTCCAGGGCTTCTTGGAGCAACATCCCCTTACAGTTGTGCATCTGGTCACATCTTTTAAAGGGGCCAGATTATTTTCTTCTTTTCAACAAGTATACCAACCAGCTCATTCTTGGATATCCATGGCTAGTAATGTATGGGACCAAGCCATCCTAGAATATTACTTTTAATCCTTTTCAGAAATCAGGTCCACCTTAATCCCCAGACTGCTACTAAGAATGGATAAAAAATTCACTCCATTATTTCCCCCCTCACTGATTTATCTGCGCTTTATCTCCAAGAACTGGACTCAGAACCAAACACAGTTTGGGGCCAGAAATCCATATATTGCCAGGCATGTGGTTTACTGCAGAAGAGGAAATTGCATTCATCCACCTGAACTATGTGAAAAAAATGTTCGAAGAAACTGCCTATTTCCAAAATGCTTTGATCAGTGGAGACATGTATATAAAAATGTGCACATTTGAAAAATATGGACTTTTTCACATTTGAAATAATATCCTGCCCATCCTTACCTGCAACATAGAACTATCAAACTAATTGTCTTTAAATCTCTAACTTTTAATGAAGTTAAGTATGTGTTCAAATATCTCCCACTAAAATAAATATTACTTTGAATGCTTTCTTCACACACAACTTGCGGTAATTTCCCTCATTTCCCTCTTTTGTCTCTCTTTTCTATTATTTTCTCATTCTTTTCTTTTTTGTTTCTCAAGAAAAAGAAAAGAAAATTGTGATGACAGCACTGCAGGGTGTTTCTGCTGGATGGTACAATGTATAGGATCTCTTCTAACATTTGGAGTGCTGGTGTAAACAAATGGAAGAACTAAAAAGGATATTTGCAATAAAAGATAGAATGAGCATCTCTTTCCTGAGGGTCTTGCACAGCTATGAAACAAACCCTCCCACACATTTTTAAAAAATGTTGTGTACAATCTAGACCTCTAATGTACATCTCTTGCTATCCCACTTGGCCTGTTTTATGACCCCAAGGCAGTATTGGACAAGTGCATGTTGGAAATTATTTCCAGTCTGTTACTGGGCAGCTATATATTCCAATCACATAAGCAGCAGTAATGCAGTGTCCTTGCCAAGTAAAGTAATGAAAGGCACCTGTATAGAAATGGTAATGGTTGTACAATGTGTAAAATCACCATGGAAAAAAAGATTTTACATACACTGCCCCATCAAATTATGTTAAAAACAGCACCACTTCTCTGTAAATGCCAGTAATGGTTTCTCTTTTATTGTGTAAGAAGCAAGTTCAGCTCCATTATGTGTCTTTAGTACTGCCTACTTACATGAGTGCCTTTGGTAGTCATTTCCTACTTTAGATCCTTCTTTAGACCTTTTGTCAATCCAGTGCAGTATTTCTATGGAAGTGTAAGAATTTCAGTTTTCCACACATTCCCCATCCATGCAGCGTGAGGAGTGACTGCAAACACAAACAGGGAGCAGAGGGCAGATGGGTGGAGAGATGACAGTCAGAGAATCCTAGTGATCTCCAATATCATTCATTTATCCATCACTAGTATTGTCTCTTGGGACTGGCGTTGTATATCACCTGTGCATCAGGTATCACCCATCACCTGCCTCCTGGTGTTTCCAGGGATTGAACCTAGAATGTTTGAAATGCGAAGTATTTACTCAATCACAATAATATGGTCCCTTCCCATTCTTTATTATTATCATTATGCTATTACAACACATTTATATCCTCTTATGGGGGAAACCAAGACGGCTTACATAGCTTCATTTTTATCCTCACAAAAAGAACCCTGTGCGGTAGGTTGAGCTGAGGGTCTGTGAGAAGCCCAAAGGCATCCAGTTGGCTCCATAACTGAGCAGGAACTAGAACCTGGATCTCCTGGGTCCCCAGTCCAACACTTTGACCACCACACCACACTGGATCTCTATGTTCCTATGCAGTGTGCCTTCTTGACAATATGATTTCTGTGTCACATTATATTATGCCTTTTCTAAGCCACCATGTTCAGGTTAGTTCTGGGAAGAAGGGTTGATTAAGGGAAGTGAAGGGTGATTTTTTAAATATTGTTCCCATTTAATGAGAATCACTAAGCCTAAGCTAGCAGCAAGTGAGCTTGAGGGCTTTATCTGAAGACTGGCACTTCCTCATTGCCCATACCTATTAATGGAGTGACTGCCACTACCAAAAAAGAAAATCTTGTATGTCCATATTCATGTAGTCCTAAAAAATGTACCATGTGCATTCTTACCTGATGTATGTTTACATTCAGGCTTAACACATTGTTTCCTATGGGTGGTGAGTTGGTAAAAAATGGGCAACATTTAAAAGCTGTGCTGATTTCCAGAACCCTGTTATCGTCTGACACAGCTGTACGCCAACAAAATTGCTATTGTGCCTTATCTGAGCCATGGGGGGATAAATGGTCAATATGGGCTGTGCCATTTGGATGACCTTTGCTTTATATGTTTCAGTGCCCATCGGCATACTGCTGCTCATGATTAACTCCTTGGGCACCTTTAGTTACTTCAAACACTAATATAACTTTATTGCACAAATAGCATAGTAATATATCCTAGCTTAGGACTCCCTGTGGCTTTCTCTGCCACTCTCCACTTCATATGCATCAGCTTAAGAAAATAGGAAGAGCTCTGCTGATCAAAGAAAAGCCCATTAAAACAAGCATTCTGTACTCACTGTATCTGAGTTGAGAAGATCACATCCAAGAGACAAATGAAACATCGCCTTCCTTTTCATGTTCCCCAGACACTGCTATTCTGTGGTGGAATGTCTTTGATACCAGGGGTAGTAGTTAGTCATAGCATCTATTGACAGCCTTGTCCTGCATGAAATGGTCTAATATCCATTTTTAAAATGTCCAGGTTGGTGGCTCTGATGACAACTTGTGACAGCAAATGCTGCCCTTTAACCATGCAGTGCATGAAAAAGTACTTCTTGCATTTTCTCTTGGAATGTATCCATATAGCTACCAGGTTCTGGTATTATGAAAGAGGGACAAAAACCTCCCCCTGTCCACTTTCTCTACTCTATGCATAATCTTATACAGCTCTATAAAGTTACGCCACCTTTTTTATAACATAAAAGCCCTAAACATTGTAATCTTTCTTGATGGTAGTCACTTTTTCTACATACTTTCCAGCTCTACAATAACCTTTCTGAGGTGTGATGCTCCAAACTGTGCAATTTTCCACAGTTTTCCAAAGCACACTGTGCAGCTGGTCACACTATCAGCCCAGATAAGGGCATTATGATAACTCTAGTTTTACATTTATATCTATTCAATTTCCTAATGATACTGAACACTGATCTGTCTTTTTCATAGCTGCTGGCCACTGGGGTAACATTTTCCTCAAGTCAACTAGAATTCAAAGTTTTCTTGTTCTGTACAAAGGCATGAAGGGTCAGGCCCAGCTTTGTGACTAAACAACAACATGGGAATCTTCCTTCCCCAGGGGTGCCACTGCCTATCGGGAAATGTTCCTTTTCCGTTTGGATGTTCAAGACTTTTCTACTGGAAAGATCCTTGAAGAGTTCTTTGCAATCCCTTTCTGTCTTAACTGCCCAAAATAACGTAGTGTTGTCTGCAGAGCTCGCCACTTCACTGCCCATTCCTGACTCCAGATCTTTAAAGAACAAGTTAAAAAGTTTTGGTCATGGGGGATCATGGTGTTCACTTTCTCCATTGCAAGAACTGGTCATTTATTTACTTTTTCCTCCTGATATTTAACTATTACCGATTTATGACAGGAGCTCTTCTCTTACTGCATGACTGCTTGGTGTGAGAAACTATGTAAAGGCATTTTGGAACACTTTAGCACTGTTACTTCTTCCACTCCTTGTACTTCTTTTTTTGCATCACTAATTGCTTACTTGCATTTCTTTTGCACAAGTTTGTATTGCTTCTTGAGCAAGACTTCCAGTTTCTGAAGAAAGCCTTCCTTTTCTTTCAAAGCTTCCTTGAGAGTGCTTGTTAACTAAGCTGGTGACATCTTGGGCTTTGTGCTACCTATCTTGATCTGTTGAGCTCTTTCATTGTACTTCTAACTGATGCTAAATTATTCTTTAGAGATTTATCTCTGGGTTCCCCTTTTAAACTCCTTTTTACCTATTCCTTCCCATTACAAAAGTTTTCTTCTCTTCAAATGGCAAGACATATTTTCTCAAACAGTCCAAACTGGAAACTATACTCAGCTGACTAGCTGAGCCCAGACATATGTCTGACTTTCAAACAGCATGAAGGTCTGCTTACGTTTTCATAAAAATATGCAGATGGAAGGAACCTCAAAGGGCATCAAGCTCAACTCCTGCTGTTACAAATCTGTACTAGAGCAACCTTGATGCCACCCATGCAGCATCTCCTTAACAGGACTAACAAGAGCAAGTCTATCATATTCCAAGGCATACGTTGACAAGTAGTAGAACATAGAAACAGAGCAAGTCAGAAGGGGCCTCCTGGGTCATCTAGTCTGACCCCCGGCTCCAGCTGGCTCCGCTCACTACATGCCCACCCTAATAGGTAATAGATCATTATTTGTTTTTCTGCACCAGGCTAAGACCTTTTTATTTAAAACTTATTTTAATTGCTAAATTATTGTATTTATTAGGATTTTAAATTAGCCAAGAATGCACCGGAGGTTTTAAATGTTTTTTTTTCTTTTAAATTGTTATATTGTTATTGTTTATGTATTTTTTTGTACTTTTTGTGAGCCGCTCCAAGGCTTTGTTGTGATGGGGGCAGCATAGAAATGTTTTAAATACATAGATAGATAGATAATAGGTAATAGATGAGGCACCCTAATAGGTAATAGATCAAGCATAATCAGCATTTCTCAGGATACCAGGCAGAATATTTTTGTGTTGTGCATTTCACTTTTTTAATTTAAACTATGGAGGTAATTCATAAAGATAAAGGCAAAATGATGAACTAGTAGACCTTGCATTTCTGGCAAAATGGTTAAGAAGTGGCTTCCTATATCCATAATAATAAATGAATCACTTCCTAAACATGTTAAGTGCTAGTTCCCTTCTACTCAGCACTGGATAGGCCTCACCTGGAGTACTGTGTCCACTTCTGAGTGCCACAGTTTAAGAAAGAAAGAGACAAACTGGGGAGGCTTCAAGGGGAGGGCAACCTAGATGGTCACAGCACTGAAAACAAAGTTGTGAGGAGCAACTAGAAGAACTGGTCATGTCTAGCAATGAGAACTAGAAGATTGAAATATGATAGCACTCTTCCGGTGCTATCATGGTTGTAAAACATTGGAGAGCTTAATCACTCAAATATCCCAGAGTGCAGTGCACAGAATAACGGATTCATGTTTGCAGTTTCCAGATCCCAGCTGAACAGCAGGGAAAGGTCCTGTCTGTTTGGAGAAATATGACAATGGACCCAATCACCTAGAGAGACTGTGATTTCTCCTACACTGGAGGCATTCAAGACGTGGCTGCACAGCCATCTGTGAGTCCTGCATTGAGCAGGGGATTGGACCTGCTGTGTTGTCCCCTTCCGACTCTACTTTTCTGTGATTTTATACTGCTTCACATTCTGCAATACATTTCAAAACAAGACATCATTATAAAAGCACAGCAACATGTATCCAAGTTTTACGTACTGGTAGGTAAAATCCAGTATGTTTTTAATAACCATGATTGCTGGTACCTGCTTATCATCAGAGAATGTCATTCCCAAGTAAGGGAAACAGCGCACGGAAGTCCTGTTATCATGTGGCTGGGAAACAGGACACTACAGGATGTTATAAGGTAATACAAAATCGAGGTACCTCTTCCTCTGCATTCAGATATGGCACCACAACAGAGCAAGAGGCAGATTAATAAAGGAATAAGAATCCATTTTGTTACCAGCATCTCCAAAATTTAAACATCTTCCAATCATACTAAAGATTATGTCCAAACTTAGTCACACACAAAGGTGCCCCATTGAAACCAAAGGGACTTCAGTCATTCTCACTGATTTCCGCAGTTCTCCTCTAAGTATGACAACATCCTGTCCCACCCTTTGTCAAGGTAGGAATGCAAGACAAATCCATGACAGACTCAATTAAGTTTACATTATAAGGTTCTGACTCACAGATACTTCAGCAGATCAGTTGTTCCCAGGTCACATGTATTCTGTGGACCTGAAGACCATTGAAAAAATTATATAAATCTTGTCATAGAAAAATGCAACAAAATAAGACCAAAAATACTCATTTCTGCCAGAAGCTTAAGTGTGAAAATACACTCTTTTCTAGGACTTTCACATTTTGCGGGATGTGAATTAGCACAACTTTGAATTTGTACAAATGTACGCAAATGTCTGATTCCATGAATGACTGGGTAAGGAAACAAGAGGTGCCTGGAAATCCATGAAGCACAGAGAGAATTCATTTTACAATATCAGTATATTGCTACATAGCAGGTAACTAGTTTTCATTCTTCTTCAAGCCAGAGCTCACAATAGAGTAGGCTGGGATTCTGTTATATGCTATCAAACTGTGTGGGTCTGCTGAACAGATGAGTGTTGGCTCCAGGAAGTTCAGCCCCTAAAAAATCCCCAGGGTTCCAATTTACCCTCCATCCTTCTGAAAAGGTTGCCACTGAATCCAGCAAATTGATAGCAAGCTTTAATATTACACAGTGTAAACTAGTTTTTCCCTTCAAAAGTTTCCGTTCATTTTTTCACGACCTTGAGCGGATGCTTCAATAACGCCTCTCCAATTATTTAAAAAGAAGGAAACATTTTCATTGTATGGAAGATTTCATGGTAAAACTAGCCTTTGAGCAAAGAAGTCACACAACATTAGCAAATAATTAGTCTTTTGTCTGTTCCCAAGGACAGTGTCGTATGGCTTATTTCAGTGGCTCTTTTGCTCATCAATATAATATAATATAATACGATACGATATGATACAATATGATATGATACTTATGGATTAAAAAAAGAACAGTGTCCTGGTTAATGACTGGAATACAGCTGCTGCATGTTGGCTTACACTCCTCCATCCAGGAAACTGGGAATTGGAAACTGAGGCTGATGCTTTAATAGTCATACCCATGATCAATAATACAGTTGTGCCAAGTTGCAAATTGCTCGCTTGCAGCTTACCCTGCATGCACCTACATTTTCGCTTGGTATTTGGGTTTCAGCCCCAAATACAGATGGGAAGATGGAGTGCCTGGGACCAGCAAGGATGGGCCGTGTTATCTTGGTCCTGTATTGCCTTACCTGATTTGAATTTTACCATTTACTATTTGCTAGAAGAATCCTGTGAACTGATCCTTGGCTGTTTGTGCTTCCCCAGTTGACAGACTACAATGATCTACCCACTGCATACAAGTCTGCAGGTTTTTGAAGATATTAAATTTCTGCCCATTATAATGGGAGCCTCGAGCTAGCGGCAAGGAAAACACCTTTCCTTCCTTTTTTTTAATGCATGTTTTTAAAGCAGCCATTTTGAATTTCCCAAAATTTAACAGGCACTTCAGAGTAGGCTTTTGGAAGTAAAGCAAAACGTTGGCTGTTCAAGTTCTATCCCCACCTCAGCCCAGAAATACATATGAAACAAAACAGTAGACTTGAAGGGAGGTGAAACCACTGAGAAATAGTCCTTGGAACAGTTCTAGAAGATCTGGGTTCACAACACAGTATTATGATTCATTTACTCATAATGTTTCTGGGCTGCCTTGCAAGGCAGAAGTACCAGCAGGTCTTGGCTTGTTCAGGTCCAGTAAGAAACCTTGAATAGCGATACTTTCTAGGACTATTTTGAGGATAATAGAAGTGGTATAATTTCTTTAGCATTCCTGCTCTATATTGGGCTATGTGTACTAAGTACAGACCACTGTAGTGTAACACAATAACACAGACTTCTTGAATTAAGTATGAAATGTACATCCAAAGAATACTACTTCAAGCAAGGCCAATTCAAGGAGAAAAGAGAGAAAGAGCAGACACAGGGATTCAATTTTTGCTTTGCCCTTTTCCAGCTATAAAAGTTGACAACCCTGGACCCACCACAGCCATTGATGTTTCTTAACAATTTTTCCCCAAGAAACAATATTTTCCAGATATCTTTATCAGCCCTAAGGTATTATGTATCATCAGAGAATTGACTTTTTTATTTTTGCTGACTGTATCTTCACAAAGCACACTTTTTTAAGCCAAGCAGACAATGAGCCAATAAAAAAATAATAATCTTACTCTTGCTGTTAGGCCATTTCAGCAACATAACTTTTGATGAAAGAATATTGACCTTCATTATTGTCCTTCCTCTGCAAAGATTTCTTTTAAAAAATCAGGAATTAGAAGCTGGGATATCTCATTAGTCATCAAGTTAACTATAAAGTCCTATTTTCCCCTCCTATTTGCACCAGTGTAACTGCAAGGACTTTGACACATGTACAAAGCATGGAGAGACTTGAACAGTCTTTACTTCTATGAGATCTCCAGTTGGATGACTGTCACAAACTGCATTTCCTCTTTCGAAAAACACCAGTCTTGGACCATTTTTTTGCAAAACACTCTTTATTGCTTCCAAATGCCGATCACCAAGATGAGTCTCTGAGAATACACAAAGCCATTTGTTGAACCCAGTCTAGTGATTACTTCCCTAAACTCTCCTTATGAATGAGTTTACCGCCCCCCTCGGAAATGAGCACACCTCTTCTTTGCTCACTGCTTATCTTACTGGGCTTCTTGCCTCTGCTGGCGCCTTGCCATGGGGCCCAGTTCTGAAGGAGGGGTTGATCCAAACCTGGGAGTTCCTTATTTCCTGCAGAGCCCCCCACTGGCTATCCACTCAAGTCCTTCTCAGGAATGATGCAACACAATGAACCAGGTGGCCTTGAGGCAATCATTCCCTCATCCTGCTGCTGCATCCCAGCACCTTGGGCCAGTCCAGACTCCCCACTCTCACTGAATCTGTGTAAGCATCTCTGAATGGCTGGGATCCCATAGGAACCCTTGCCCAGGGCTGCCTTCTCCCTTGCTCCCAACAATAACCATTGACCCCTCCATAAGTAACTTCCAAGCTTCTTCCTCTTTCTCATCTCCATTTAATTTAAGACGTTTTAACATAGATATTTTCAAAACAATAACTGAAAGGCTGTCATGCTGCAAAGTGAAGGGTTTCTCTTCTAGCACCTTCTTTGTTTCAGATCAAAAGTTATGTTCTGCATCTCAGAGCTCAGATCAGACACCAGCTCCGCTTGTATTCAAATTACTTTTCTCTTACTCAACAGTTCTGCTTCTGAAAAATAAGTCTTTTGCAATAGGCCATGCCCAAGAATCCTGCCCCCTGCACTTCCCATGGTACCCAGTAAATAAATTAGCATACCCTCTATAGCAGCCACTTTGTGAGAGCATGCACAGCACTTTCCCAAAATTCCAAATCTGTCCACTGATGTGAAAAGGTTTGGGACTTCTTCTATATTCATATAAACTGTAGCTCTGTGCAGATCACATGTCATGAGGAAATGAAAGTATCTGGAGTGTCATGCTCACTAGTTCCTCCCTTTAATTCATCTTAACTTCTTTATAAACCATGTATTTGCTCATTCCTTCATTTTACATATGTGTATGCTGACCTTCAACTAAGAGTTTCCAGCCTAGTTCACAAATCAGTAAAAAGCCAATCAGAAAGATCTGTGAGCTGGAGCAACTCTTCTATGCAGACAAGTTTTAACTTTTTTAAAGGTTTTTTAAAGGGATGAATGGAAAAGCAGAAAGGTAAATTAACAAAATAAATCAAAATGTTCTCTAAAAGATCTATAATAAAGAATTCTCATTGGTCTCTTGTGCAATGCAAGGATCATGCATGGCAATCCAATATAATAGATAAGTGCTAGGTTGCACAGCAGAACAGCTCCATTTTCATCCCTCATGTTGAGGGTGGAAGCTGACAGAGAAAAGGGAATCTTCCAGTCAGAGGTGGCTGTTCTTGAATACATGGAAAACTTGATCTTACTCTGTAACATGACCAGCTTCCATCAACCTGGAGCCCCTGCTGGCTAGGTAAGATGTGGCTTGCTCAATAAATGTGGAACAAACCAGAACTGAAAAGAGGGATATAGGTGAAGAAATTGTGGGAATATACTATGAGCATGATTCAGCACAACAATAAAACATTAGCCATCTTCTCCCACCTTCGATACCCAAATACTGCAGTTAGAAACTACAGAAATGGGGAAACTATTCTATTTTCAAATCCACATTGCCGCAATGCTAGATGATTTGGTGATAATTTATTATGCATATGTGAGCAGAATAAATTAAGCAAAACTTGGGCATATGACTCCTTGGTTCTCTCAGTCTATGCCAATCAAGTTTTCCCAGGAAAATTGAATCCAACAGTCACAGTTAAAAAAAGAAAAAAATGTGACTGCCAGCACTCGTTTTTAAGTTAAATGACTTTATGCAAAACAAAGTAGTCACATATTGAGATGATAACTATCCAGAGGTTTTTGAGATCTTGCCTCTAAAAGAAATTCCTCTGAAGCTGATCAGTGTAGACTTTCTGGGAGTTGCCAAGGGTATGTTTGTTAAATCAGCAAGCACGCCAGCATGGAGAATAGATGGCTTTGCTTTTCTGGTGTCAAAACATCGACCACTTGTATTGATCTGTCCCAAGATTAAGCAGGTTCATAGGGTATAATGGTAAGCATGTGAAATAATTCTAGCAGTTGCGTCAAACAATGAAAGAAAAGTTAATCAGGCCATGCAGAGAATAGCACAGGGAAGTCTGTACTGGTAGGGAAACTCAGGTGACAAATCAGTGGAAATGAGCACAGTTTGTGCTCACTGTGTTTCTCCAGGCCAAACCTTCAGTTTGTTCTGACTCAGGTCAAGACCTGAGATTTATAGTCTTTTCGATTTCAGTGGAAATTTGTGCCGATTGCATGCACATTGTTCCAAATGTCCACATCCAGTCAGTGCTTTTTTTTGCCCTGCTGGTGAATCTGATAGCAATTCAGCTGTGCAGCAGGTAACCTTTGTTTGTGTCCCTGCCACTGCTGAATTTGCTGTCAGATTTACCAGCATGGCCCAAAAAAAACACACGGGGCCCATGTCCCTGTGCTGTCCATCTCTGGTTTAGAGTATAGTATCCTTATTGTAAAGCTGCATGAATGATTTCTAACATTGCATGAATACCTGAACATTAACTCAAGCACAGTTTACGTCAAACTGTGCACTCCTTAGGCCTCTTCTTGGCATTGCAATTCATGAGTGCTCACCCAAGACAGTTTTAGGTGGGCAGGGTGGCATATTACACCCCACATGCCGTCTGGTTATGATGAGGCATAGAAAGTTAACTACAAAAACACTACTTTTTGCAAGTCATTCTTGAACAGAACTTGTCTTCTTTCCTATGTGCCAGTCTGCCCCTTGAGATCTGAGGCAGCGGTCCTTCTTCGGGAGTCCTCTTTGAAGGAAATTAGGAGGGTAGCTACTCAGAGAAGGGCCTTTTCAGCTGTGGCACCCTGACTGTGGAACATGCTCCCCAGGGAGGTTCGCCTGGCACCGTTGCTTAGGTCTTTTTGGCATCAGGTGAAGACCTTTCTATTTTCCCCAAAATTTAACAGTTAGTTAGTTTTATCCCTGTTTTTGTCATCATTATTGGATACCGTGTGTTCCGTGTTGGTTGTTGCATATGGTTGCTTTGTCTTTTTGTTTTTTGCTTTTTGTAAGCCATCCAGAGACTTTTAGTATTGAGACGGCATATAAAAACATTGAATAAATCAATCAATTAAATAAACAAATAATAAAGAGCCGAATTTTGCTGTGACTTGGCCCCCTCTCCCACTGAAATCTACCCTGTCCATTGAAGCCTGAGATACTGCCTCAGCTCCCCATATATTTCCATTCCTCTGCTATTCACAAGATTTCTTTCGATGGCTCCATTTGCACCCTGATCCTCCTTATGGTTATTTGGAAGCCCTGCTTACTCTAGTTAGTGTATACAGGACTGAAGTTTGAAGCTCTACGTGGGGCTACCCTTGAAGATGGTCCGGATATTTCAATTGGTGCAAAACAGAGCTGCCAGGTTGCTGACGGGGACTGGGCATTGTGCTCACATAACTCCAGTCCTCCGTCAGCTTCACTGGCTCCCCATTGAAGTCCAGGGCCAATTCAAGGTGTTGGTGATGACCTATAAAGCCCTAAACGGCTTGGGTCCTGGTTACCTGAAGGAGCGCTTACATCCATATACGCCCGCCCATCCCTTGAGATCTGCGGGAGAGGCCCTTCTCCGGGAACCCTCCGTGAAAGAAATTAGGAGGGTAGGTACTTGGAGGAGGGCTTTCTCTGCGGTGGTGCCCAATCTATGGAATGCGCTCCCCAGAGAGGTCCACCTGGCGCCGTCGTTATTTGTTTTTCGGTGCCAGGTGAAGACCTTTTTATTTAAGTGACATTTTAATTGTTAATATTATTTGCTTATTTTATCTGGCCAGGGTGACTTATTTTATATTGTTATTTTATATTGTTATTTCTTGTATTTTAATTTTATGTTGTGAGCCGCCCAGAGGCTTCGGCGAATGGGGTGGCATAGAAATGTTTTAATAAATAGATAGATAGATAGATAGATAGATAGATAGATAGATAGATAGATAGGCTGGACATCCACATGGTCGGCATGTCGTGATCGGAGCCGGCTGGTGCCGGAGGTCAGACTAGATGGCCCGGGAGACCCCTTCTGACTCGCTCTGTTTTCTATGCTTCTATGTTTCTATTATTTCCTGGTTGACACTCCATCCAAAGGAAAGGCCAACATGACCCCTCCCTATTTCTTTGGAATGTTTACACTCATTCTGCACTGGAATGCAATTCCACCCTAGGAAAGAGATGGTTTATGTGAGTACATGCATGTTAATGTATATACATGTACGTGTGCAAAACAGGTCTTTGCCAAATAGCTAAGGTGGCAGAAAATGGATGTGCACAGCTAGTGTACTATACTAAGATGCATTCCTATTTCTGCTGACCAAAGGTGCTGAAGCCAATGAATCAGCCCCCTCGATTTTGCAGGAGGTTTCATTTCCCAGGTAGTCTGCTTGTCTAATGTGAACATTCCACAAGCTGAAATGGCTCTGCTTTTTGTTCTGCCCAAGCCTGAAGGAAAGATGCATGGCCACTAAACAAAACAGTAAGCATGAACTGAAGCATAATGAAATTGGTTTTACAGAAGGCTCCTCATATACAATACTTGCAAGGAAGTGTGACTCGTGAGTTCCTAATCCTCTTGCCAGAAATTATCTTAAATATTGCCACAGCTTTAAAAGTGAAATCACTTTAAAGGGATCCACTACTGTGAAATAACTATATTTGGTATTTAATTGACCCATGAAACCGAGGCTTTGTTAAACAGCTGATTCTGCAGGAAAAACTGATATTCAGAGTGTTGTAGTGAGCAGATGCATTCTGGGAAGGAATTAAGTCCCTGCTGGTAGGGGGATGATGGGTTGTTTCATTAATAAAATGTGAACAGCAGATAATGAACAGATACCCTAGAACTTGCATACAAAATTTTTATCATCAAGGCACACGCAAGAAAAAAACCTACAAAAATTCAGCTTTAATTTACTTACAAGTTAAACTTTCCTTGGCAAACTGGATAGTGGTTAAATAATAATAAAAAGCTGGGCTCAACAATATGCAATGAAAGCAAATTTCCAAACTGCTTTCCCTAAGAAGTGGCTTGAATGAAGGACTCAATATGGTTTTCAAAAAAACCCCTTGTGTGTGCAGGAAAAATCAGGAGATCTTTGGATAGCACTGTATCATGTGTATGTTTCTGATGGCTTCCTGCAGCTTCCCCATGGAAGTTTTGGGGATTTTTACAATGCTTTAATAGGAATGGACATTGAAATGAGACAAAATTCTTCTCTGGGTCATTTGTTGTTAAGGTGAACAAAAGAGTTGCCCTCACCAATTCTTAGTCCACCTGTGTGTTATGAATGGGCATGGATTCCTACTGGTAGGTTCCCTTACACACACAGCTCCCACCAAACTCAATGACTTGTGGATTCCCACCAAACAGGTAAATGTCCTGACACAACCCAGTGTGTCAAACTTTATGGAGTTTCTAAGCCCTTCTTCCATGGGTCCCTTCCTTCCACCAAGCTCCAGGAAATAAAATAGAAAAATGTACTTTGAATGTATGTGTCCAATGCTTAGAAAACACAGAATCTAGGAACAGAAGGAAGAGCTTAGCAACTTTTCAGTTTAGTGGCCATGCATATAAGGGCCAGATTAGCAAGAAATTCTGTTTTAAGCCATATGTTGAGATATGCAAATCAGTTTATTTAGGATGGAATGGGAAAAGATCACACAAGAGAAAATTCCAAATAAAGATCAATAAAGTTCTTTTTACCTGTTGAGGTTTCAGGGGATGTGCAACATGCCTGCTAAATAGGATGTTCTAGGAAAGAGAGCAATTTGTGCACTTGATTCCATGTTTACTGGAATACTGGAGCTGAAGTTTTGCATATTTATTGGAAGCTGGGCCTAATCTATTTGCACAGGATAATCCATGTGCACAGTATTGTGAGCTTTGTGCATGTGTACCAAACCATCTTCCTCTTCTTGTGTAAAGTGTGAACAATTTGTAACAAATAAGTGAACAAAATTTGTAAGCCGCCCCGAGGCTTCGGCTTAAAATGTTTTAATAAATAAATAAATAAATAAATAAATAAATACCTCAAAGATGAAAGGAAAGGAAAGGAAAGGAAAGGACTGCAGGGTTTAGGCTGTTGACTTTGATTTGATCAACCAAAATGATGGGTGCCACTAAAAACATCTTTTGGTAGTCAATTAGCATCCATATTGTTGATCTAGCTAAAGTTAATCATGAGTAAACATGGATTTTGGGATTATCAGGAAAAAAGCAAACTGAGTTCAGTGACTTACCCCAGAAAACTGAGTAAACCATTATTTGTCAGAACAACAAACTTGCCCCATTCATTTCAATGCAATTTATGGCACAATGCCATACATATCTTTTCAGAAATAAAGTTCATGGAGGTTAATACAGCTTACTTCTGGGAAAGCAGGTACAGGATTGAGGTCAGTTAAGTTATGTCTTATTTTAGCTAGACTGATAAATAGATCTCTCCATTTGACAAATTTCCTCAAAGACTTTAAGTTAAATGTACACATATTTATTCTGTTTGGGAGTACAGTGTGTTAGCAGAAAGTAGCATAAAACAATAAGTATTAAATTTAGCTTTTGTTTCAGTGAATATAAGTCATCGGTTTCTCAATTTCAACTGACGTGCTGGTAACATTGTGCTTACATTTAAATTTAATCAATTAATGGTGCAATCTAATCAGGCTGCCTGTAAACCTGAGGCTTGGAGGTCATCCTATTTTGGGGGGTGGGGGAAATCTAAAGTTGCTCAGCCACTTTTAGCCACCTAACATCAGAGCTTCAGAGTGAAGGGAGAGGTTTGGGCACCACCAGGATACCTGGTACCCTGGCAGCACCAGGCTTCTCCCCTCCCCACCTCTTGGAGCGCCCCCTAAGCGCCTCCTCTACACTCACGTTCCTGGTCCAGGAGAAGCAGCAGCATGCTTCTTTCCATGCTGGCTGAGAGCGGGGAGCGTGCTTTCTGAGCACAGATCTGAGGTCAGAGCTACTTTCCAACCTCAGAATGAGAATCCAAAGCATCCTAGACATTGTCTAGGGCTGCAGGACTGATCTGTAAGTAACTAATTATTTGCTTAACAGACATGTGTTTATACCATTAGAGAGACTCTAATTGACTGAAAGCTTGAAGAGGAAAATGGCAAAATATATCCCTCCAAATATTTTTCATTACTTTTTATGATTAGGAGATGGGATTTCATAATCCTTTTATATAAAAAGTTTCATATATATTATAAACACACCATAGTAAATTAAAATTATTATAGCTATTAAGCCCTTCTAAGGCATTATGCAAATTTTATTTTAACTGTAATACTACTTCATACAACCAGAAGCAATGACAGATGAGATTACTTTAATTGTAAGGAAAGCAAAAACAATGGCTTTCGTTAATAAAAAGACAGACAAGCATGCTAGAGCCTGCGCCTCATTCAGGTCCCAGATACAGATCTTCATTCAAGCCACGACAGTTCTACCAAATAGATACTTCTAAAGCCATTCTATCCCAGAAAGCAAGTGTAGGGAACTAACATCCTTATCTTGAATATGTTTAATGAATTATCTAAATAATAAATGCAACTTTGTCTTGTGCGCTGTACAAATGGCTTGATTATTTATTGTGTCTTAATAGAGTCATAAATCTAAACACTTCCGGGATGTCCATCGATGATGCATGTAAATATTTCTGGTATTTAAGATCTGGGAAGTTTGAGTCTTTCATCTTTGCGAAATGATGAACTTCTCATCTTAACTGAATTCGGTTTTTCCAAAATCCAGTATGAATTGTCCTAGTCCACACTTCATGGACTACTGTGCAGATTGGAACATCACAATCCTTCAGATATTGCAAGTCTCCGAATGTTGCAATGCAGTTCTCAGCTCTAATAGCATACCAGAGTTTATAATTGTATGCCTTGAGACAATACACTTGGAAATCAGAATTTTGTGAGAAATTCGCTCATAAATATTTATTTAAATGTAGATTGTTTCTGGATTATTTTTAATCCACTGATTAATGCAGAGATTGGAAGGAAAGAACCTATGAATAAAATATCTGAAATCAGCTTGGTCTGCAGAAACAGACAGATGTGTCCATCCCTACCTCTGCTTGTTGATGGGAAAACAAATGATGTTCACAATTGCTAGGATTCTCCAAACACCATCTCACTACTCATCTCACACCTGATTCCCATTTCTCTTTGTGATCACTGCTTGCTTTGCCCAGATGGTAAACTTAGACCATTTCCACTGAGGGAATCTGCACAAATGAGAAAATGTTTGCAAAGTCAACTGGGAATTGAGCATGAGACAAACGTGAGCATGTGCTCACAGGTACATTTTTGGAGCATATTTAATCAGTCTTGCATTAATGATTTTGAACAGGGTAGCTTGCACGTTTTGGGAGCAAAAACTTTTTTTATATTCTACTCTTTTTTTCATACTCCAGTCTTCTCTACTCTTGTCCTACTTATATGTTCACAACTACGGGCACCTCCAGACTAGGATTAAATTGTGAAATTGACTTGCCTCATTCACTGAATTTTATAGGGGGACTAGCTATCATCACTGCTAACTTGCTACCCTCCAGTGTTTTCCTGCTGCTGCTGCTGCTTCTGTGTCTTTTTCCCAGAAATATATGTATGTATGCATGTATGTACGGGCAGGGGTAGAAAAAGGATGAAATGATGCAATGGGTGCACAATGCCTTTCAACCGTAGCACTAGGTGCTTTCCATTTTGAAGTAGCACCCAAGAGCAATCCCAGCAAGGGTTGGGGTTATCAGTGGGATGTGTGTGAGGGTGAACCTGTTGTGGTCAGCTTTATTTCTCTGAATTTTGCTAGATGTTCTAAAAATGCTAGATATGACTAATTTTAATGGATTTTGTTTTATTCTGGGTTACATACACATATTGTATTTATTTTTATTTTGTGTATTTTGGTTTTATTGAATTTTGATCATTTTACGATTTTTTTGTATTTGGGACTGATTGTGTATTGTCATGTGTGTTTTGCACTGTATTATGTTGTATGGATTTTACTGATGTGAGCTGCCCAGAGAGCCTATGACTAGTGGGGCAGCATAAAATTGTATAAAGAAATAGGCCTCTTGATTCTTGAGCCACAGAAGTGATGACATGACAGCCATCAATTTGGAACTATTTGAAAAGGGATTGGATTAATTCATGGAGGCAAGGCTACCGATGGCCATAAGCCATGATGGCTCAGTATCACCCCCAGCGTCAGAGGAAGGATACCTCTGAACAACAGTTGCTGCGGAACTTGAGCAGAATGGTTCTATTATGCACATGCCCCGCTGTTGGCTTCCCAGGGGCATCTGGTTGCCCACTGTGTGAACAGAATGCTGGACGCAGCAGGAATTTGGTCCAGTCTGGCATCATGCATCTTATGCATCTTTTGTACGATGGTCAGATGAGTAAAAAACATCACAATACTGTATCATTTCTCTTACACTATAAATACAACAAAACATTGTTAGATTTGAAGCTAACTGTAAAGTACAACCATCAGCTTCTTTCTGACATGTGTAGTGACCCAAGTTGATCAACAGCTTCTGAATCAATATTATCTTTGTTGCCATTATGTTATACAAGTGGCATATCTATACAACAGATGATTTTTATTGAAGATCTTCTAAGGAAACTCTGTTAAAAACTGACATGCTGTTAAGGATAAGGATAAGATGCTGAAGAATCTGCTAGATTCACTCTGCCTTTGGTTCTGAGCATTCTCTGGCACAAACCCCATTCAGGATGAAGGAGCTTTCCTCAGCAAAAGGACTCCAAGAAGCAGGTGCCAAAGGGGGAAGACAGTGATATAGTTACAGGTACAGGTTATTTCTAACAAGTTTCATTTCCAATGGTTAAATATTATTTTTCCAGCCAATTAACTGCATGATTGTGCTGATTTATTGATGTGTTTTCTGTTTGTTTGCTTGCTTTTAAAACTTGGATTGCAAAACCAAAAAGCCTTCTCAAGATTTCTGTTGGTCCCACATGACCTAGTTTTCTGTCAGGCTGGGATAGCTCTCTTTCTCGTGTGAGTGCGCGCGTGTGTGTGTGTGTCCTCCTGAAACACTAGCTCTGACCACAGAAAAGGAAAGATTGCTGTAACTTCTGCAAAATTTCAAAAGGAAAATGCTAAAATAGAGGCATGACCAACCCTTGCCAGGTTTAAGCTGTTGGTAGGCATGTATGGATTAAAAAGCTGTTCCATCTGTATTTAGTGGATTGTCAAGCACATTTCACCAAAAATAGCCAAAAATCTAAGTGCTAATGCTAATAGAATGGAATTCTCATTTTCAAAATCTGATTCTGTCAATGAATGATGTAATAGAAGATGGGATGATGGCGTGAGAAGAAGAGAAGAGGGGTGGGGACAGAAATATCAGCTCAGTTTTTCACAAAGGCTGTGACACACATGGCCATCTAACATGAGCCTCTTGGAGGGCCATGAAGACCAGGAAATGAAGCTGCCTACCTGAACCACTGCTTCTAGCCTACCAACCATTCCCCTGTTTTTGTTAAACTAGCCTGCTATCACCCTGAGTAGTGAAAAATGGTGCTCCATTGCCAGTGTTGAAATAATATGGAAGGGGAGGGTGCCATATTGTCCTTTGCCTCAGGAAAAATGTCATGGACCAGCTACAACACATACTCTGCCGTAGACCAAAGAGACCAAGGATTCCTAGATCTTTCAGAAGAATTGCCTCCAGTTCAACTACCTAAAAGCCTAATAAAGAACATCTTCATTTGTTCTCAGTGAGGTTTACTTCTATTTTCAGATTTATTATTGCCTTGTTGCTTCAAGAACAGTGTGACTTGACAGAAGACATTCAAACTTGGGGGATTTAAATGCCATTCTCTAATTAGAACTGAATTTTCCCCCAGCAAGATAAAAACAATCTCGTGTATTTGATTTTAAATACCTGTCCTTGTTATTGACATTGGAAGATCCCTATTTAGAATCTGAATGTAGAAACCATTTGGCTCTCAAATATGTGTGTCTCCACACAGCTGCTGTGTTTGTTTGTTTTCCCAGTTTCTTTATTATCAATGTTCTTATTTTATTAAGAAATATAGATCTAATATTCCTTGGGATGTTCTGTTTTTATGAATTTGTATTACTTCTCTAATAAAATGCCAGGCAAATGAATTTATGGGAAAACATAAAGAAAAACTAGAAAATGAATCCATAGGCAAGACAGAGAACGTGGCACCACAGTATGTGTTCCATTATTACCAAATTGGAAAAAAAGGTTTTTATTGTTGCATTTTGTTTACTCAACAGCATATGTCTGCAAAAATTAACTTTTTATAAAGCCAGATATTCTTCCCTAGGCTACTCGGTACTATAAGTACTGCATTATCCCTTGGATACTTCTTGACACTTTGCCCTCAAGAGAAGAATATCTTCAATCTGTTACTTGAGCTCCAGTCTACTCTTGCAGTTATGAAAATAATTTTACCTCCCTACCTTCTAAATGTTCATTATGCATTTTTTAAAGTAAAAGACTGTAGATTTGGGAAAAGCTATCAGGAATTTCGGACCCCTCCTCACATATTTCACGTACTTCAGTCCTGAGGTGGCCTGACCACTTCATCTGAATTGAAGCAGGATCCAATGGTCAAGAAAGCGAACCTCAAAAGAGTGCTAACAAAGGCTAAATTAGCTAACTACAGTGTGCTTTCACAAAATACCCTCTTCAATGGCAATGTCCCATGAGAACAGTTTCATGAGAACCAATATGGTAGAGAAACACTGTTTTGGCAGAATGCTGCAATCAGTAGGCATCTGCAAAACAGCCGTTAGTTTCCAAACTCTTACTCTTCCTGTGTTTTAATGAATATTAATCTGATCTTGAGTGTTTGCCAGCATAACGAAAACTTCCTGCAATGGATGTTGATTTATGGAGTTTCAGATGTTGGAACATGTTCCTTACCAAGGAGAAATGTCCACCTCATGCATTCCATGTACCTACTGTTGTGTAAGCTACTTTCTTATGCTTAATAGGAAAGGAGTGTACTTATTTTAAACTTCATAATTTAAAATTTAAATTTAATTGGAGGATCTGTCAAGCTGATTTTTCAAAATGCAGTTATATTTCTACAAATGCAATTGACGAAATGGTATATTGTAGGGCAGACTCATACCTTAGCAGCTTCATTAATATCACTTGTCTAATGTATTTTTTATTTCATTTCTAATCTGTCTAGTCACTAATGTTACACTTACATGAGTGTTATGTAATTAACATTCATATGTTTAATTGTGGGGCTGGAAATTAGTTGGAAATTAGTTCAATGATAACTAATATGGGAGGGACAGCTGAATTGATACTGAAGGAGCAACATCTGGCTCAGCCAGGGTGGGTACAACCTTTTCACCCCAAAGAACTGTATCTGGTTGAGGGAGTAAGTGTATGCACAGACATACAGACATTCACACAGTTTCTTCACTGTCACATACCTCTCACATGCACACATGACATTCCTTCTCTGTCATTCACACATACTCAAACCATGCCCAATTTCTCATTCACCACTCACCTGCACTTATAACACTCACTCAAATCCAAGTCCTGCCCAGGTACATTTCAGAGGCCTGGCAATTTCCTTATCAGATAAAATCAACACTATTCCCAGAAACATCTATTCCCAACCTATTCAGCCATCCAGTTTTTTGGCTCTTAGCTTTCTCCTTCCTCTAATCCATTCCCTTGCAAAAGCAGTATCACACACTACACTCTGTTATCATTCAGGGATGATGTTCCAGGTATAAGGTTTACTGTTTCTAGACTAAGTATCATCACAGACCACTCAGAAAATAAGTAGGAACCTTTGATCTCTGCTTACTAGGTCACTTCAGCCTAGCAATGAGGTATTCATGGCAGCCTCCATCCATCCATCCATCCATCCATCCATCCATCCATCCATCCCTTTCTATTTTCACAAGTTGGGGGCAGGTGCCAGACAGGAATTGGAGGCCACAGTGGCCCATGGGGCACACTTTCTGCACATCTGGGCTTAAGCCTAATTATTATTCTGTGTCAAGCCATCCTCTTGGTAGAAAAGTGACAAAAGGGGGGAAAAATTTGTGTGCTAGAAAAAGTTCCATTCTGGATCATGATGTAATTTAAGACATTTAACCAATGTAATTTCAAAATTTAAAGAAAAGCTTTTTTTTTCTTGGTACAGAATTCATGGGATGCAATCATAGTCTATGTGTAGGAAAGTTTGAACAGGGGCAAAAGTAAGATAAAATGATGCTTTGGTCTTGTCAGCACAAGCCTGCTACCAACAGAGCATCATTATATTTAGATGATATTTAGATATTGTTAATATTATTTTCTTAGGTGATTTTCCATCCCTACCACATGCAGCCATGGTATGCAACAAAGGGGGAGAAATTGGGATATCTTTTATAGTGCTGGCCCAGTTGGTATGGTCCAGACATTAGTGCCATCACCTCTAAATCACTGATTTTTTTTTCAGGTAAGCAAATTCTAAAGCCTTTTTTCCTTGTGTGCTGTTAAATCTACAATTATTATAGTTCTTGCAGAACTATATACCCCAGGCCTTTTGTTACCTATTGGGTTCATTATATTGTTCCACTCCGAGTTAATGCAAAACAGCATTGCTCATATGCTGCATTCTTAGGTGGCACTTTAAAAAAATTCCCCTTGTATAACAATTCTTGCTGACATTGTGAAAGTAAAGGAGAATTATTCACACTACAGACGTTTCTAAATTAGACCCCTAGTGTGAGCATAACATGCTAAGAAAACACATTATGTAAACTTCAGTCTAATACCAGATTAACAGTAGGAATGCATGAGATCCATAGATACATAGAATACTGGGTTAGAAGGGGCCAAGAAGATAATCAGTTCCAACCCGCAGCTGGTGCAAGATGTCAAGTCACAGCAACCCTCTCCTGCGGCTGTCCAGTTTCACCTTGAATGTCTCCAGTGTGGGAGAGTCTGCAACCTCTCTTGGCAAACTGGTTCCACTGTCACGTTGGGAAACTGACAGGTTCCACTGACAGTTTTTTCTGGTGTCTAGCCTGAATCTGGTGTGCTGCAGTCTAAGTTTATTGTCCCTTGCCCTACAATTAAAGATGAGTGAGAAGAGATCTTTTCCTTCCTCTTTGTGACAACCTTTGAGATACTTGTACAGTGCTATCATATATTTTCTCAGTTTTCTCTTTGCAAGACTGAACATGCCCACTTCTCTCAATCTCTCATGCTATCACATCCCCTCATAGTCTTCTCTTCTCAAGGCTAAGCATAACGAGCTCTCTCAGCCGCCTATTGTAGGGCTTAGTTCCTAGACCCTGGATCAACTTTGTTCCTTCCTCTGACCCCTTTCTACTTTTTCTGCTTCTTTTTAAACCCTGGCTGCCCAGAACTGAGCACAGTATTCCAGGCGAGGTCTGACTAGTGCAGAGTAAGGGAGAACTTGTACTTCTCTTGCTTCATGAGAGATGTGTTAAAATCATTTCTGATAATTTTTTACCCAGTTAGTCCCTCCTGAATCAAACACAAATTCAGACACAATAAGAGTTTGAAGACCAGACCAAAACAAAACCAAAACAAAAAACACAAGTATTTGGGAGAACACATGCATTTGAAAAATGCTTATTAAACGTGTACTTTTGAAAAAATGTGCACACTTAGGCTTTAATCAACAGGAGAAGAATGGATATATGTCAAAGTGTGCACAATGGATGTGTACATGTGCAGAAATCCACACAAAATGCATTTCATATGACAAGGGGAGAAAACCTCATAATTTGATACAGCTTTAAACAGGAGCAGACTTGGGAATATATATATATATATATATATATATATATATATATATATATATATATATATATTTGCTGATATGTATAACCCTAATGGTTCTTCTGAGAAATGCATGATGCCCTTAGCTGTATTTAAATGTTCCAAAAGTGTGTTCTTTAACAATGTGAGGAATGAGAACACATAGATGCTATGTGTGAAAACACAACTAGATGTTAACCCAGTAGTCTAGATTGTGTGGATCCCCCCACCCTCCCACCCCCCTGGAGAGGAGAAGATGCCCACTTCAAAAAGTTATCCAAAAAGGTATAAGGGGCACTGAGTGACAAAGAAGGGAAGCATTTGTGCACTTTCTCTCTGTGTGTGTGTTTAAACAGCAAACTTTCAGAATGCTTGAGTAGGAGTAGTGTGTGGATAGAAGATCATGATCATGATGCTCAGTCATGTAAGTATGCAGAATAAACTGGACAACATTAACTATGATTTCTCAAGCACATCAATTCCACCTAGTAAGGCTCTAGCAGTGTTCCTAGTTTCCTTTGGAAGCAGAGGCTGATGAAATAGTTTTGACTACAGCTAGGCTGGAGGAAAGGTCATGATGCTAATGGACTAATTAGTGCTGAATGGACAATTATGAGCATGCATCACAAGCCAAGCAAGATATCTTCAGGGAGTCATACACCTTCTAGAACAGCCTTCCTAAACGTGGCATCTTGCCAGTGGTTTGGACACCCCCCCTCCCCACATTCCTGCTATCTTCTGTCAGCATTTGGGGATGACCAGATATAATACAAAACATTTGACATGCCAGGATGAAAAAAAGCTGCTTTATAGACTCTGGAAACAGAGGAGCATCCCAGAGAATGGTAACTCTAGTGATTCACATGCAGAGGGGAAATGTTACCAAGACACCCCTAGGCAAAGATTAGGAAAAATAAATAGGGACAGTAGTTTATCCAGAAGCATATTCAAGAAAATAGAGACGACTGGCATGCTGGCCAATGGTGGTTCTAGTTCCCTATGGTCCTAAAAATGAAATGTGAAGAAACAGATGAAACACCATATAATCTAAGGTGTGTTTATACAGTCATCGTATTATATGCATATAATATACGGTAAGAATGGGCAACTTGTAGCCTTGCAGTTCTAGCCAACACTGGAAGATGTTGTGTTTAGGCCAAAACTTCTGGAAGTTACCTGCCATAAGTTACCTGCCACTGTTCTAGGGAAAGGGGACTAGTTCTGTGCATGAAATGCCCTGGTATCTTCCTAAAGGCCTGGGCAACATTCTTTGTTGAATCTCTGAAGGCACACTGCTGGTTGGGGCAGACAATGCAGAGAACATGATGGACCCATGGTCTTTCTCAGCCTTCAGAGTCTTCCAGCATTTCTCACTTAATCAGAGGGAAAATGAATTAATTACCAAGGTATTTAATCCATTTTCCTGAAAAGCAAACTGGTTTTATCTGGCATTTACAATTTCCATATTGGATGGTGTTACTGGGTACACAAATGGACCAAAGGAAATTCCTAATGCCCTTCCACTTGTATGCTACAAGACACAGGACATTAGTAGTACATGTCCTGATCACATGAACCTCTAAATATTTCAAGTTTACAGGAATAAAATTTCACCGATAAGTATTATCCATATATTTTCTAAGCTGCTTTCAGCAGCATTATTTGGCATTCAAAAATTTTACAGTGCAGTTCACAATTTTAAAGTTATCAGAGAACATGTATGTAGTAGTTGTCAACACTTGACAAATATCCAGCTATATTCGGCAGCTGATTTTGACACTATTTGGCAGCTGATCTGTAGAAGTGTTCAATATTTGTCTGGCCTTTTACATGACATGTAGAACTCAGTATTTGACAATATTTGGCAGCTGATGAGCAGAAGCCATCAACATTTGAGAATACCAGATAACTTTTCCATGGAATTGAATCAGTGTTTATATTACTGGCATGCATTCATTAAAGTAATCTGAGCTGATAAATTTTTATAAGAAACTGCAGTTCAAATTCACATCCTGAATTTTGAGGACAAAATCTGACATGAAAATTTTCTCAACCATCATTTCAACTTTTCTTTTAAGCTTCTTTGAACACAGTTCTATAGACTCCCAACATCATCTGTTAGGCCACAGGATTACTCAGAGTCTATGAGGACCCATGAACTCTGAAGCGCAGGCCCCTGACCCTCTTACAGACGGCAGGGAAAGAATTGTGATAGTTCTCCCATGCCCAAGGTTGTAACTGGTCCTTGGAGGTGAGTAGGGGTGTGTGCTGAGGAATGAGGAAGGGTTGAAGTCATAGGCCAATTCCAATCAACACCTCAGCCTCCTTTCCTCCCTCACCATTTAGAATCTTCTAGAGAAAACATTTAGTGAAAGTACTCAGAGAGTGCTGCTGCGATATCTCATTCCAAACCTAGGAAGCATGTAAGTTTCCAATTTTGGAGATTTACATGTATCAATGGCACAGGACATTGGATTGCATCCTTTGAGTTTCAGAGATCATTCAGAGGAGAGAGCTGAAAGGAGAATCCTGAGAAAGATCTACCCTGCACATTCTTTAGGTTGTTTCACCACCATGTAGTGGTCCAGACATAAGAAGTGCAATTTCCTTATGATGTGACAGTTTCATATTGACCCTAGACAGATGCAAGCTATCCTGCAGGAAAAGTAACTCTGTCCCTATATGTCTGCTTATCTCTGTATGGTATAAATTAACTGAGACATAATGGAGGGGACATAGCTCAGTAGCAGAACACCTGATTTGCATGGAAAAGGTCCCAGGTTCATTCTGCAGTGTTCCCAGGTAGGACAGGAAAATGTCCTGCTTGAAACCCTGGTGAACTACCACCAGTGAGTGTCAAGAAAACTGGGATGGATGGACCAGTGGTTTGATTTAATATAGAGAAGCACATGGGAAGTTAAATATTTTTTGAGAAGACCTATACAGAATCCCCCTTTTTATTACTATTATCCAAATCCTTCTGAACATTGCAAGTAGGCTATGACCACTATCACTGATTTCTGTTTCCCTTGATCCCCAGCTGTTGAGCATCAATTTAGCTCTCATGGAGTTAATACACCATGCCTCAGCACACCCTGTATCTTTACTATACATTCTCGGAAGACACCTGTATAACCGGCGAAGGATAAGGGCAGAGCTTTCCTCCGTAAACCTATCTCTGCTGCAAATGCTGACTACAGAGGGCACTGATATTGTTTGTGCAGCGGCATCATGAGACTGCATTAGATAGCAAAGAAACCCATCATCTGGACAGGAAGGAAAGCTTAGAAATGTAATTTGGTGTCTTCCTGAATGCTGAATGAAAATAGAGCAAATATTTGTAGTGTCATGCATGCAGCCCTGTTAGAGTCAGTGTCAGTCACACCCAGCTCAGTCTGTTTCTTAAGTACAATTTGTGACTTTTGGACTGCTGAAGAATGGCAATTATTACCAGAAGCAACTGCAGAAGGATGGTGATATTTATCTAAGGGAAATGTGTGTAGAAAAAAGAGTAAGCTAGAGAGAGAGAGAGAGAAGATGGAAATCCAGCATTTTCTGCTGCAATGTTTAGACCCAAGATCAGTTTGTTAGTTTGGCTATTTAAAATCAGACAATCTGTACAACTGAAGAACTGTGATCTATTGCTTATATCCTTTGCATATCAATATGCAGAGGAGTAGATTCCGGGTATGTCCAAGACATGCAGCAGAGAAAACCCACACACATGTATGAATCAATTCTGACCGCTTGATGAGTAAATCTATACAATCTCCGTGATTGTAGTTGCATACATTTGCAAATGCACATTGCAGTTTTAGTAATTCTCCTCAATAACTGTGATGTATAAAGTGGTCCCAAGATTGATTCATTTCCTTTCCATAATTGTCTCCCACATTTATTTTACATGCTTCCTTTCTTCTGAAGCATTTGAGCTGGTTTGCATCTTATACCAGTGGCATTCAGGCTAACTGTAGGAAATAAGAACAGGAAGGAAAAGGAACAGTCTACACATTCTGGTACCAACTCTTTATACTTTTACATAGTGCAGACTGCAATCTGATGCACTATTATCCGAGATTAAACTCCACTGAGTACCTGAATAAAGATGCATTGGAATATATTGCATGTTTGTTTGTTTGTTTGTTTATTTATTTATTTATTTATTTAAACATTTCTATGTCGCCCCTTGCCGAAGCCTCAGGGCAGCTCACAACACAATAAAATACAAAAATAACAATATAAAATTAACAATAATAAATAACAATATAAAAGAAGTCGCCCTGGCCAGATAAATAAGCAGATAATGTTAACAATTAAAATGACGCTTAAATAAAAAGGTCTTCACCTGGCGCTGAAAAACAAATAACGATGGCGCCAGGTGGACCTCTCTGGGGAGCACATTCCATAGATTGGGCACCACCGCAGAGAAAGCCCTCTTCCGAGTACCTACCCTCCTAATTTCTTTCACGGAGGGTTCCCGGAGAAGGGCCTCTCCCGCAGATCTCAGGTGGAATGGTCAATGCAGGGATAATGAGTAGACAATTAGAAGCATGAATATAAAGTACCAATTTTATCTATTATGGATAGATATCATTTAGGGAAATTCACACAGTCTGCCTCAACATACATAGTGCCCCAACCTACAGTGAATCCTACAAGGCTGACACGGAGAAGGTCACCCTCACAAGTAAGGTTGGGGCATGCTTGTTTCCACCCACTTTCTACCTTGAGGAGGAAAAAAGGCATGTGTTGAGGACACTATATTCCCACATAGAACCCCATCTGGATGAATCAAGGATTAGAAAAGAGGCCTTTTAGATTAGAGGCCTAGATTAGAGGCCTACTTTAGAAGTCCTCCCCCTTCAAGTGGCCCTTCTTCCGTGCAGCTTCCATGCACCTGCTGATTCTGGGGGCAGCAGTGTGAGATTAGCTGGTTGAGCAGGATTTGGTGAGATGGAGTAATTGGGGCATGTCTTTTTCACCTACTCCACACCAATGGCTGTTTGGGATGGCTGTGACTGGGCACAAGGTGGTGAGTGGTACAGTCATGCCCCATAGGATACAGGCTATCCTGCTGAAAATTCCAAGGCATCTCAGCCCTAAGGATTACTGGAGCATCCTAGCTGCCATTAGCAACTGGCTCAAGAGAATGAGGGAAGCCATTGGTCCATATTGCCCTTTTATCCACAAAAATGACCAACAGTTATGGGTTAGAGAGCCCCAAGTCCCCTCTGTCTGTCTTCATTGTGAGTAGCTGATGAAAAGTTCAAATTGGGCCTTAGCTCACTATGTGCTTAGTTCCAGGATGGCATCCCGAGGAGGCCATAACATCATCCAGGATGACTTTACACAAACTGCACTTCAAAAACGGACTAGAGTACTTTAGCAGTCCTCTGATACTAAGGAGTTTATCATTCCAGGTATATATTCAACTACAAATCCTTATTATTTATTAATAATAATTAATTTGATTCTTAATCTGAGCTGTCTTTGTTCTCATTCCAATTATGGGGCTCACAATAGGACCACTGCACATTTTGTAGTATGAATGATGGGTGTCCCATAGTGTGGGTGATGGGAGAAAAGGCTTTTATTGTGCAGGATACTTATCACTTCACACAGCATCCATGTAGGAAACGAGAAAGCTCAGTCACCATGCCTAAGGCATAATTTTTCATATCATTGCCCAGCAACTCTGTTCTCCCATGTTTATAGGGAGCACCCTGCAGCTTTATGAGATTTTATGATTGTGTTTGAGGTTAGCAAAGTGTTTGGCAGTATGATGAGCTATTTTTACTTTTCCCCATAAAAGTGGAATGTTTTCCATTGTTTGCAAAGTCACCAAAAACAGCAGCTGCAAACGGTACCACTGCTGAGATAGGGAACATGTCCCTGGGGATCATCAGCAGGTGACATTGGGACAGGATCTGCTCTTGTGAAAGGTGCCCTCCAAAACCTTTCCCCATCCCCTGCCACCTTCGCTACCATCTCCAACTAGCTCACCGGCTCACACTGAAACTACCAGGCCTACCAGGGGTTTGGTGCATCTGCCCCGGGCATCTTGCTTGCCTCTCTCTCTGGCCCTATAGCAGAAGCTCAGCCCCCAATTTGAGGTACATCTGACCATTCCCTTACACACAAGGTGATGTCCAGCAAAGATGTGCACACAAGAGTATTTGTGTGGCTGTCCTTGATTCAATAATCTTGCCCCAGCAAGCAAAAGGAGTGTATTACTCCTCACTCAAAGCAAAGCCTGAATTCATGAGCTGACTATGTTTGCAAAGATTACTGTATCTCTATCTGAGACAGAAGAATTTCTTCATGTATCATTCACTTTGAATTCAGTATATCCTTACTCTTGGTCCATTTTCCTTTCCCAGGAAAAATACCATTGTGGACATTCTTTCCCTTCCATCAACATTCAAAGCTCTCATCACACTAGAAGAGATAGGCAGAACTCCCATTGCCTATCACAGCCCCCAAGACAGCTCCACCACTCATCAAACCATGTCTCTCTGCTCTCCTTCCAGCAGTGGCACTCCATGTGCAGTTCTTAAGCTGATTCCATCAGCAAGACAATCAACTGGCTCCTGTGCTCTGTCCCCTCCACAGCACCCCCTTCAGGGTCATAGTATGCAGAACGAAATAAGAGAAGGCCAGGAGACTATCCTGCTTCCAAGCAACTCCAAGGCCACCTACGTGCCTCGCTTCACTACATGGATCACCCTACAGTAGAGACAGGTATATCTGGGGGGACCGCGAGCACCCTTCACAGTTGGGAAAACTGTCCTGGGACACACGGCTAGGCACAAATGACAAGAAATTTCCCCTGAAGTCTGAGTATAAGTTAATGGTGGAGGTTGAGCCCCCATATATGACCCACAATTTTCTGCTCCAGGAAAAACCCATTTCACACAATTTTCTGCACCAGTAAAAACTCATTTCTTTTTCTTCCTCCTTCATTGTTTGCCAAATCATTCCCTTTATCACTTTTTCTCTCTTACTCTGGTTTACCACCCCCACACTCTCTTACACACATGGAGAGAGAGAGTGAGAGAGACCCATTGATGCACACATTTTGCTTTAGAATGATTCCAGGTCCCTGTAAGAAAAAAAGTGATTTGCATTATGATATCAGTGGAAGGGGCACTCCCTCTTGGCATACGCAAAGAAGCACGTCTAGCAGCACCCTGGTGCCCATAGTAGCATCATCCAGTACCACTTTGCTCAAACCTGCCCAACACAGTCCTGTCACATAATGTCGGCATAGATTCTCTGCTCACTCAAAAATACACATCTGCTTTCCACCTACACAACACAAGGAGGGGGGTGGGCAGCAGAAAGGGAATGCAAGTTAGGTTTTTTTCATTCATGGACACCAGCATGTCATATCGTGTGAAGAGAGGTACAAAAATGCAATGCACGGTCCACTGCCTTTGGGATACTGGTGAAAGAGAAATTCCCTCTTGCTCAGAACTGATGGAGACATACCATGGTTGCAACCCAAAGCAAGTGCATTAGAGGAAAACATGCATTTTTAAAACTGCAAATTTAATGCTTTTCTCTGTGGTAGAAAAGTGCATATTCTTTGGCAGAAACAGAGAAATGTGCACAAACTAATGTGGGAAACAATGTGAGGTGGTATTGCAGATTGGTGATTGCAAGCCATCCATCCCTATTTGGGGAGAAATAACTGAACTGGGACATGCTAGTATGAGTTACACTAGCCCGCCCCAACTGGTGCTCTCCAGATATTTTAAACAACAACTTCCAGCATTTCTGATCACTGACCATGCCGGCAGGGGCTGATGGGAGTTGTAAACCTTTGAAGGTCAGAGAAGACTGGTTTATGCTGCTGAATACGATTAGGAAGTGGGCATGCCCCGAATCATTCCAGTTGACTACACCATGCTGTTTGTATCAGTCACTTTGAATGACAGAGAGGACAATGCTGATCGCTGCATAAATACATTCCACCAACTTCCCAGCCTGGTCCCTGATACTTGAGTGCATGACATGCTTGATTGAAGAGTGTAAGCCGCATGAGCCACTCTTATGTTCAGTATCCCTTGATACACTCCCTGAGGACCACAGTAGTTTAACCAGATGGCTCTTGCATGGGAAAATCATGCTGGCCTCATAATTTAAAAACCTTGAGTTTTTGTTTATGGTGAAAGCACAAAGTGGCACTATCTGTGTCAAGCTGTTGGATCCTACATCCAATTTCCTGCGTCACTGGCAAAATAGCCGGAGGTTAGTCAGGTATATTACTCTTTGAAGAGCAGATGGCAGTGCAAACAGGAGATCTAAGAAACACTCAGGTCCCCAGCTCAGCAAATGATTCCTTGAAAATGAGCCATCCAATTTATTACAGATTATATGAAATCTCTGCTCTAAGCCTCAATTATCATGCATTAAATACACGCTATGTAGGAAATGCTTGTCAACACAATGAGATTTGTGATTCAAGGGATGGTGTTAAACGCAGAAAGCCTTGCACCACCTTCATTTGACTGTATTCATTTTGGCAAAAGTGATCAGGTTAGCCAATGAGTGCCAATGGCTAGTATTATTCAAGGGAAGTTGGGCTCCCCTATGAGAAGAAAACGCCAAAGTCTCGCATTGTCTGAGATACATATATATTAATGGAATCTCCAGATATAGCAACAGCATTATTACTGGATCAGTTTTATAGCATATCTCATTATTGAATCATTTCAGCAATCATTTTAGCTTCCTAATGATAATAGTGAAAACAGGTGATGTGTTAGCGAGCCATCAATACTGCTTGTCCACTTATCTTCTTTAAAAATAAATTAGTGAATAAATTATATCAGTATTGATGGCATAGCAGTTTCAAAGCCAGCTCACCCAAGACTGAAGGTAATTTGTGCAATGCTAACTCTGCATTATTATACCATAGTAAAACCAGCTCCATTTTATATTCATGACACCAAAAGATTGTCAGGGATGATACGGAAATTAGAGAGGGAAAAGGCATAATGGGACCAAGCCTGAATTGTGTGAATTCGAACATCAATTGATTTAGTAATTTCTTGGTGCTATATTCAGTGTTTGTTTAATGTAAGTCCCGTTAATTTCGATACATCTACTCTACTTAGAACTAGGGATGGGGAGAAATTATATAGTTTTCATTTTATTGCAAAACTACTTAATGTTCAGACAACTATATAAAGCAAGATGCAAGTTGTTCTTTAAAATTCATGTTTCTCCAAATTTTGCAATGCAAGTTTCCAATTTCGAAATGCACATAAAATGTGTATATTACTTATAATAAAAATATGTCCATCTAAATTATATACATAATTTGTATGGATAGAAAGAATTTATGAGAATGAGATTTGATACACCATTTTTTAAAGAAAATTTCTTCCAAAATACGTTTATTAGGCAAAAATGCATGCAAGCATATTAGGAGAAATGTACACAAAATGTATATTAATTTTCATGTAAGCATTTAAAAAACAGTTCTTGCAGAAATGAACCTCAACTGAAAAGTGGAGAAATCATTAAAGTTTGAAGCAAACTAAAGTTAAGATTAGAAAAAAAAGTAAATGAAATGAAGTGACACTGACACTGACAGAGTCATCCATCCCTGTGCAGGGCTAACACTGGATACAACCTACAAACTGAACAGAGTCACAAATGTGAAAAAGAGTGTGATGCCCATGCCAGTTTAAATTATAATTACAGATTACTTTGCTGCCTACTCAAAATTCTGCTGCATTTCAAATCTGAATTTAGAAATTCTATCTTTGAACATTAGAACAGATCAGTCCTAGATGCTGATGATAATTTTAAGGAAAGATCTATTTTAAGAAAAATTGCTTCTCATCCAAAGATGAGTTTCTTAAGTGTGTGTGTGTGTGTGTGTGTGTGTGTGTGTGTGTGGAGGGTGGGGATTCTTTAAACCAAATCTGGGCTGCGAGCCATTCTATCTATATGATGAACTATGCAATCCTAAGTAAAATTAGACAGAAGAACGTTTCCTGGCATGTGACTTTTCTGTGTAGGGTTGTGTTGCAAGAGGGTCCTATGATTTCTGGACAGTCTCTGGGGAAGGGGGCCATAAAATAATTCATATTCCCAGATAGAGCTATGACTTTGGAGCTGGGATTTCGCCTCCAATCCTCCCACCACTTGCAGTTGGTACAAAAAGAATGCTGTTGGCTGCCTCTCCAGGGCTGGGAAAGTGACCTTGGAGAGGAGATAAATGGAGCACTCTGTGGGCAGGTAGTGGACAAAACCAGGCTGCCAGGCATTCCAGCTTCCCTCCCTCCACTGCTCAGTTAGAGCATGCCACTTGCCTAGTTCATGGCAAGATGCTCAAAATTCATTTTCAGCATTACAGCAAAGCTTATTTTGAGATCATTACTGCTTTGCTTTTCAGAGTCTACGTGCTACCTTTCAGCTGGTCAGAGATGGTGCAATCTGCAGAGCTAACTCTGAGAGGAAACAACTCTGAAGCTGCAGCGTCTCTTTGGACTGGCTTGGTTTTCTTGTTAGGCAGACCTGCGGAGAGGGAAGAGCAGCAGCTTTTTCTTGCCACAGGCAAAGAGCCAGAGGAGAACAGCCCTTTGGCTTGGGTCAAAGGCATGCAGTCCCAGCCCTGGCAAGGCACCAGCTTTATATACCAGGATCAGAAAAGCACCAGATAAATTCAGTTTGAAGATTCGTATGCAAGCACAGACACCCTTCCCTCGCCATTCCACTCCCCCTGTGATTTTATTGTGCTTCAGTTAAAAATGTCCATTTATGTTGACAGGCAGTATACAGATCCAAAAGCCACATGCATACATGCATATATAATAATCAATAAAATGCATACAGTATAATCAATATATACATATATAATAATCGATAAAATTGATCTTTAGCAAAACTTACCCTGTGATTTGATAAGAGATGCTACTTCCTTGAATGGTCTTGGTTCACATCAGATCTATGCAAGCAGCATGGTGATCAGACAGAGTTATGAACCAGTAAAACAGATCTCAGCACTTCAAACTAAGGTTTGCAGGGCCTGCGTGCAGGGACACCATTTTCAATGCTCTCCGATATTTAAAAAATCAACTCTCAGCAAGTAAATGAGTGAACAACCCCCGTACATTATGGACTAAGTTCTAGCCCACCCTGCTCTGTTTATATTTGCAGAGAATGATTTTCCACCTGCAATTTTAGAACACGCCAGCAATTGTTGTAGCTGAGGACCCTACCTCTTCATCCTCAGTAAGAAAATTTAAAGCCCTTAATGGCTTGGGACCTGGATACCTGAAGAAACACCTTCTTCCATATTTTCCCTCCCACCCCTTGAGATTGGCAGCAGAGGCCCTCCTCCAGGAACCGTCTGTGAAAGATATTAGGAGGCAAAGTACCCGGAGGAGGGCTTTCTTTGCAGTGGCGCCCCATTTATGGAATGCACTCCCCAGAAGGGTCCACCTGGCGCCATCGTTATTTGTTTTTTGGTGCCAGGTTAAGACCTTTTTATTCCAGCAATATTTTAATAAGTTTTAATACTGTCTTTTCTATGTTTTTAGCTGCAGCCAGTGTGGGTTGGGAATTTTATTTATTATTTATGTTATATTTTACATTGTAAGCCGTCCTGAGGCTTTTTTGCGAATAGGATGGCATATAAATATTTTAAATAAATAAATAAATAAATAATAAAATAAAAGTGAACTAAAACCCCAAACTAGTCCCTGACACATCAGACCCAGATTTTGCCATTCTCATTCAGTTTCTTAGGTTCTATAACTACCCTTGTCTTTGGAATACTATATCCTGGGACCCAAGAACTCATGAAATGAGTTAGATGTTGCAACCTCCATGATGGCACATATACAAATTATGTAAATCAGAATGCATGATTGGTTCTTGTCAAACATAAACCCAAAAAGAAAACGATGTTTGGGCAAGGAATTGTGAGTGCTGCCTATTTCATAGAACCATGAAGATGCATGTGTTTCAATAGAACAGTACCTGAACTTAAGGAGACAGTATAACCTACATCAGCCTTTCCAATGTGGTGCCATCCAGGTAGGTAGGACTACAATTCCCAACTGCACTACAGATGACCCTGCTGCTTGGGGATGATAGAATCTGTAGTCTAATCCATCTGGCAGTTTAGGGATGGCTAGCTTATTTTATTTTGTATTTATCTTGTAATTAGGAGGAATGGCTATCGAGTTCCTATAAAATGGCTTGCTACTGTGTGGTGTTGGCATTGTTGCCATTTCTAAATGAATTTCTAAAAATGCATCTACATAAATTTCTAAGAAAAAATAGGGAGCAATCAAAAAGGAAAGGCAAAAACCCCTTTTGCAATTGCATAGCTACTCATGTAAATGGTACCATAATTGCTGGGCATGCAGTTACACTGTAATTACCATTGGGCTGCAGAATAATTGCGTGTTGGACCCTCTTTCCATGATGAGGAAAATGCATGATTATTTCTCTTTCAAAGTATACAGAATTTGTTACATGTTCTCCCTCCGCCAACCACTTTTGTTCATCTAAGTACTTTCATAAATATTGAAATTGGGCCTTTAGTGACTATTCTGCTCAAGCCAGTATCCTGCCACACTGAAGTGTATGTGTGACTGAATGTGTGGTTGGAGCAGAGAGGGAGAGAAGAGACATCAGTTGCGGATGGAATTTCAGAGGAAATATCCCTGGAAAATGCCTCAAGAAAAGAATAAGGATTCTGTTCTCTACAAACACAACAAGCCCATCTGTATTCTGTTGGAAGCCAAAGGATGACTCATATTTTACATTTTGTACTCATACATCAATATCCTGAATACACAGTACAAGTATCACTTCTTAACATTACATCTTGTCATGGGTAGAGTTCCAAGTCCACCTTATTAGCTCAACACAGTGGGAACCTTTTTTTAAAGTGGAAAATCTGCCAACTTTTTGAATTTCAACCAATGCCATTATTGTTGCCTGCATTTTAACATCTTTGGTTTCCTCATTTCAGTTCAAGGTCCCTGATGTTTCCATTCGTGTGTTCACATAAGCACTGCATCGTGAGTGCTGTAGCCTTCAAGCTTATGTGTTAACAAGAAATCACTCTGACTAATACTATTTCCCCCTTGTGTGATAAATATAGTTAAAATGTAGGGCAAGAGAGAGAATGAGAAAGAGGGAGGGAAGGCTTGGTTTTTTAATTCTTGAAATACTGCAAAACTGCATATATGTTGTGATATCTGCAATTGCCTTCTTGTATTATTATGATGGTAAGCGGTTTTTACTATTTTAAATAAATAAATATTTACTGCTACTGCTACTGCTGCTAAACACAGTGTTTGTATCCTACATGTTTTCCTTTTCTGAGGAACCAGAGGTGGCTTAAATAGTCTGGATCTACTCCATTTTATCCTCACAAAAACCCTGTGAAGGCTAGGTTGAAAGTGAGTTATGGACCCAAAGTTGCTCAAGGGGCTTCATGGCCAAGTGGGACCAGAATCCGGAGCTCCTGAGTTCAGCCTGTCACTCTAACCACAACACTACTCTAGCTGTCCGATTATGTTGTGTTTTAGTGCAAATCACCTAGGAATGCTACATGTTAAGAAGCATAAACATGTCGTAAGGGATATGCCCTGTGTAGCGATTCCCTTGAGACTCCACAGTGCATTTAGGGTAAGGAGCAGTTGTTGTCAGGGGCTGTCCCTTTTCAGCATGTAGCTCTTTTGCTGAGGGAAATGCACTGTTTCTCTATTCACTTCTGGGCCAGGTTTAAGGTTTGGTACTAATGTATAAAGCCCTAAGCAACTTGGGAGCAGGATACTTGAGCAACAGCCTTGTGCTTTATCAATCCGCCTGGTCACTGAAGACATTGGATGGCATCCTCCTGGAGGGTTCACAAAGACCTGCAGCCCAACTGGAGCACACTCAGAGGTGAGCCGTAATGTTGTGGTGCCATTTCTGTGGAATGTCCTACCTTTGACTGTCAGGCACCAGCAGTGCTGTTTGAAAACGTCTATGTTCTAAGACACCTCCCTTGAGTGACCAGCCATGATATTTATTGGTATTCAGTTTTATTCTTTTCATCATTTTTATTGTTTACCACTCCAGAATGTGTTTAAGCATGCATTATGAAATATTGCAAATAGACACAGGAATGGTTGGGACTTATATTATAAAATCAGTCTCTCCCCAGGTTACCATCTTCCATAACAATCCCAGACTCCTTGATTGTGACTGAGAACCCTTGTGAAGATATGGTGGATGGATCTGCAGTCCATTTCACAAACTCAGTTTTCTTCCAGTTGGATGGATAAGCCAGTCTAGAAGAAATGTGCAAGGGTGACAGGCTGAAAGAAGGTAAGCTGTGGGAGGAATCTGTTTAGATCCCCTCTTTCTTTTGCCTGAGTTGTTCCTATATTTAGTCCACCCACCTCTTTTCATATGTGAACAGAACAAAATGTTGAAGGCACACTTTTCTCCTGCCAAGCAGATCAAGCCAAAAGACTGATAAATATGAAAGCAGGCCAACCACACTGGTTTGTGGTAACAAATATTGCAGAGGCCATTAGCAAAAGAAATTAGGAAGCCAACTAATTAGAAAGATTGCTTCTCATGCAGTTAATTGCAAGCTGAATCCCCCTCCTTCCTTCTCAAGCAAATGGAGCTAGCTCCACCCTCAGGAATGTTCCTACTGCTTGTGAGCCAGGCAGTTGGAACACCAGATGTGACTCAATTATTCTGCTCGCTTGATCTGACATCAAATGATGGGACTGATTATGTTGCATCATTCCTCCTCTGTGCCTACTTGTTCATCAGGTCTTCCTCAGAACCAGAAATGGCCTGGATTTCACCCCTCCTCTCTTCTTCCAGTTCAGATGAAGACTCTGATATAACAACCTTGGATGCTGTGGTGGGCCCAGGCCCTACACAAAGCTTGGTCTGTTACTACCATTTATAGCTTGAAACTCCACTATCAGGTTTTTGCTTATGCTAAGATTATGCATAATTTCTACAATGGTAGGTAGCATACAAATTAGCTAAATATTCTTATGTGCAAAATTAACTCAAATGCCATTTTGTTCAGTTCAACCACACTGTGTCTTTATGACTTAAAACTATGCATGTTCTACTAGCATTTTCCTGATCTTATGCTCTCTGTACTTCCTTTCATGAAAACAAAATATAACTTTTCTAGGGGCATTTATATCTTCCTTTGTTTCAAAATAAGGAGCATTATAGGTCATGCTCTTCACCCATTCACAAAAATAGTAATATTTTTAAGACTATTTTTACTCCAGTGAAGAAATGAGCCTCTCATTCCTTCTGTACTTTAAGTCTAGAATAAATTCGACTTGTGAATGTTAAAGGCATGTAGCATTACAGCAGCTCTGCAACCTTATTTTCATTTTTTTAATCCTTGGACAAACTATAACCAACTATAAAAGTTTCTTGAACTTTGTAAACTATTCAACGTTTTTGACTAGACTTTTGTGTGATTGACTTTTGCATAATAGTTTCCTCTCTTGAGAGTGAAACTTGTAAGCTGGATCCAATAGTGATAGGTGATTTAACCCTACCTCTCTCTCTTTCTCTTTCCCTCCCCCCACAGCTCTCTGATATTCTTCTGGTATATCTTGTTAGTTTAGTTCCCTGAAGTTATATTATCCTGCCCCTCTCCCAGGTCAAAAAATAGGAAAGAGATAATTGGTTTTCTATTGATTTTTTTCCTTCTTCCAAGAATATCAATGCATGTTTGGGTACCATATAATACAAAGCAATTCCACATCATGTCAACACTCTCTAGCTGCCACCCAGAAATGATGGGAAAGTTGAGATGCGTTGTATTCCAAAGAACCTAGTATGGTGGGATAACATAAAATTTCCAGTATATTATCAGGGATTCCCAAAATGTTGGGAGTTATTGTACTTTTTTCCTGACTAAACATGCATATGTTCTTGCCTTTAAGACTCAGTGTGTACATGTGCTTGTGTATGTTTATGTGTGTCTGTGTATGTTTGTTTTAGAAATGTCTGCAGAAAAATATGGGAAGTGGATGGAAAGGAGTTATGACAATATAGTTGGAACTGAGATAGACTAGAAATCATCATGTGTGCTTATTCCTATTTCTACACCTTTAACATGACATGCATTTGCAGTCCTGTGTGTAAACACCAAAGACTAAGGCTATGTGGGATGATAAAATGTTTCTGTTTCATTTTCATCTTTGTCCTCATTTTCTGTTTCTGTTTTCTTTTCTTTTTCAGGATGAACAAGTCTACTATGGAAATTAATGTTTGGAGACAGAAAATGAAATGGAGAAGAAATAAATGTTTAGGAGGTCTGGAGGACACATTAAAGGGTTGGTAAGTGTTTCTTGGGCCATCTGGCCTAACTTCTTCTAATGTAGGAAATCTGAACTTAGAACTTCCTCAAAAAGTTGATTGACATGTCTGGATCTGTAGACCTCCACCAAGGGTGAACCCACCTATTCACACTAGTTTGTTTCATTGTTAAACTGCTCTTATAGACAAAATGCTTTTCCTAATGTTCAACTTAAACCCCATTTTGTCTAGCCTTGCCCTTGGTGGGAAATTAACTTGGGTTGACTGGGGATGGAAATCATGGAAGAAGATGGCTCTTTAAATAGGAAATACTTGCAGGATGAAAATCCACATAGAATATAGCAGAAATGAACATTTTCAGTGTATTTTTGATATCCATGAGGTAAAGATGGATGCCTATGTATAATTAGCATCTATCCATAGATTTTCTGTGTGTGATTTCCAGAATACCACATTGTCCGAAGCAATCAGCCTTGGCATTCTGTGGAGAGTTAAAGCCGGAAATGAATAGAGGCAGTGGTGCTCTAACCTTTCTTTCATAGAAGGTGCTACTAGTGAGATTTGTTTCATCTGATATCTCTCTCTGGGTATCCGCCTGCTCCTGCTGTAGCACAATCTTAGGTTAAGGCTGCACTAGTGGACATATTTGAGATAAGCTGAACTTCAGATCCCTGATCATTTGTAGCACCACAGGAATGTGCAATGATTGACAATAGGGAGCAGAAACTTACATCACCAGTTAGCTATTTGAGATCATGATAAATGTGCGAGCCTTCAGGATGGCGCAGAGGCCTAGCTCCAGGTTTCCATGAGCTTGAAACTAGCATGAAATTTCTGCATTATCCCACTCTTCTTTCATAGGTCCTTTCAACACCACCATGCTAGGTACCAAATAGGAGGCTTCCACCAGGGGACAAAATAAAACCCATCCACTAGGGAATCCCCTAGCCCTCAGGATACCCCACACCATTTCTTTGTGGGTGAGTCAGTTGGAAGGAAGAAAAAAGAAATCTGGTGCCTTCCCCATCGGAAAATGAGAGATATTGAGAGTGAGCACCTGCAACATGATCCCATCAGGTCGTTTCCCAACCTGATGCTTTCCACATTTGTGAACTTCATCTCCTATGGCCAATTGTCATAAATGCTGGGAGTTGTAGTCCAAAGCATCTGGAGGACATCAGGTTTGGAAAGATGGCCATGAATGGATCATTTAGGTCATTGATGGTTCCAGCTCTTACTATCAATAAGTGATTCATGAGTGTCTGCAATAAGTTGTTGGAGTACATGTTATAATATACTGCAGCTGGTGCTGGGGAACCTAAAGGACAAATGCTACAAGGAGCCAGAGAAAGAATAGAAATTCCAAGAAAGTTTGGATAGGAACCAGGGTAGTACAAATGGCTGTCATGCTTCCTGCAAGGGGAGCAAGGATTAAAAGAAATAAATAAAACCTGGATTCTGCAGCACAAAGTTACACTTGCAAAATGCTACTTGATTCCATTCTGAGACTGTTAGCTGTTAAAGCACATGAGAATCGGGCCCTTTCTACCATGACCCCTATTTTTCCCCTCACTCAGTTCTGATCCTTTGATTGCCAGAATTTATCATCTTAATATATTATAATTTGTTCAGATAATGTATTTGGGATTATGAAAGGGAGTTGAATGACTACTAGCAGTGCCAATCTTCAGTACATCTTCCATACTGCTAAATCAATATTTCAAGGATTGCCTTTGCTGCTGTGAAATAACATTTCAATGATTTAACATTTGGGGGTATCATCAGAAAGCTTTCCTTCCATTTCAACAGAATGTCTTGTCTTTCAATGGTCCAGCAGAGATAAAGAAGAAATAAAATATGTGTCCTGCTGGATGAGACCCCCAGTCCAAATTATTGCTCCCAACACAAGGAAACCAGAAAACTCACAACCAGGACTTAGGGACAACATGTTATCCCCATTATTTGCTCCACAGCAACTGTTATTAAGGGAATAAATTGTCTTTGAGCATAGAGGTTCCACGCAAAGCGTAATCTTAAAGTGGCCCAATAAGAAGGTCCACCAGTATCCGGAGCAGCTGGGGTGGTGCCTGGCTGTATTTTTTTCTTGATTTTCCTTTCGGAAGATCTGATGCTTGCTTGCTTGCTTGCTTGCTTGCTTGCTTGCTTGCTTGCTTGCTTGCGAAGCATGGGTGTAAAAAGGGCCTCCTGGTAACCTTTCCTGCCAGCAAAAAGTATCTCTACAGCACCAGGCAGTCAGCAAATTTCTGGAATTTGGGAATTTGGGATTTTGACCACAACTGTCATTACTAATAGCTACTGGCAAATGCATCTACCATGAGTTTCTAATCCCTTTCAAAGCTTTCTAAGCTCTGATATTTTCTTCTACATAGCTCCCTGTGCCTCAGCTTTTATTTATTTATTTTTTAAACAATTTCTATTCCGCCTCATTTGCAAAAATCCTCGGGGTGGCTTACAGAATAAATAAACAATTATATAATTAGCCTTAAAAATCCAGAAACATCTCGGCACGTACATAAAAACCCAATAAATACAATCAATAAATTAACAATTAAAATAACTTTTAAATAAAAAGGTCTTGGCCTGGCGCTGAAAAACAAATAACGACGGCACCAGGCAGACCTCTCTGGGGAGCGCATTCCATAGGTGGGGTGCCACCGCAGAGAAAGGCCTCCTCCGGGTACTCACCCTCCTAATATCTTTCATGGAGGGTTCCCAGAGAAGGGCCTCTGCTGCTGATCTCAAGGGGTGGGAGGTCATATATGGATGCAAGCGCTCCTTTAGATAACCAGGTCCCAAGCCGTTTAGGGCTTTATAGATGATAACCAACACCTTGAATTGGGCCCGGACTGGGGTTATATGAGAACAACGCCCAGTCCCCCTCAGCAACCTGGCAGCTCTGTTTTGCACCAATTGAAGTATCCGGACCGTCTTCAAGGGTAGCCCCATGTAGAGCATGTTACAGAAGTCTAATCAGGAAGTTACCAGTGCATGTGTCACTGTTGCCATGCAATCGTTCTCCAGGCAGGGACACAGCTGATGGATCAGCTGAAGCTGAAGGAAAGCTCTCCTCACCACCGCTGTCACCTGAGCTTCTAATAACAGCTCTGGGTTGAGGAGCACTCCCAAGCTGCAAACCTTGTCCGTAAGAGGGAGTGCAACCCCATTCAGGACAAGGTCCAGGTCCCCTACCCCGAGGCCCGAACCACCCACCAACCCACCAACAGGACCTCCGTCTTGTCTGGATTGAGCTTCAGTTTATTGGCCCTCATCCAGCCCATTACCTCGGCGAGGCACTGGCTCAGTACAGTCACTGCCTCACCTGTATTGGTTGAAAACGAGAGGTAGAGCTGGGTATCATCAGCGTACTGATAATTCCGCAGCCCACACCTCCTAATGACCTCTCCCAGCATTGAATGTAGATGTTGAAGAGCAAGGGGGACAAAATGGACCCCTGCGTAACTCCATGGCATAACTGCCATGGCGCAGAGCCATAATCCCCCAGCATCACCTTCTGGAATCAGTCATTGAGATAGGAGCGGAACCACCACAGAGCAGTGCCTCCAACTCCCAATCCCGCTAGCCTATCCAGAAGGATACCATGGTCGATGGTATCGAAAGCCACTGAGAGGTCCAGGAGAACCAACAGGGACGCACTGCCCCTGTCTCTCTCCCTGCACAGGTCATCATACAGGGCGACCAAGGCAGATTCAGTACCATACCCGGGTCTGAAGCCGGACTGAAATGGGTCCAGATAATCAGTTTCATCCAAGAGTGCTTGGAGTTGTCCCACCACCACCTGCTCTAACACCTTGCCCAAGAACTGGATGTTGGCCACCGGTCTATAATTGGTGGCCATCTCTGGATCCAGGGATGCCTTCTTTAGGACTGGCTGGACTACCGCCTCCTTTAAAGGGGCAGGTACCCTGCCGTCCCTTAGAGAGGCATTGACAACCTCCAGGATCCAAGCCCCTATCCCGTGCTTGGCTTTGTTAAGTAGCCAAGATGGGCAAGGGTCCAGTAAGCAGGTGGTGGAACGTACTTGTCCATGCACCTTGTCCACATCATCAGGCCACAACAACTGGAACTCATCCATCAATTTCAGACCAGACGGCAACATTGGCACCTCCCCAGAAGGTTCTGAGTCACTAGTGGAGTCCAGCTCATGACGAATCTGAGCGATTTTCTCCTTGAAATGCTTGGCAAAGTCATCACAGCGGGCCATCAAGGGTGGCACGAGGTCTTTTTTGAGGCCTGGGTGAACCAGCCCCTGTACCATCTGAAAGAGCTCCGCTGGACGCATTGTGAGGAGGCAATGGAAGCGGAGAAGAATTTCTTCTTCGCCGCCCTCTTCACCACAGCATAGGCCCAATAATGTGCTCTTAAGTGTGTTCAGTCAGATTCATCCTGTGATTTCCTCCACCTACGCTCTAGACATCTCCCAACCCACTTCATTGCCTGTAGCTTGGGTGTATACCAGGGGGATGAACGGGCTCTGCCAGGTGGGAGAGGACGCTTAGGAGCGATCAGTGTCAATAGCCCTGGTCATTTCCTCATTCCACAGTTCGACCAAGGCATCGACAGGATGTCAATGTCAGCCATCTAAGCTTCCACTAAATATACTTGTTTCTTGTTAACCCTGGAATCATTGCATCGAAAACATCCTGGCAACTTCTGATCTGCAGGAAAAATAGCCCTATATGTGGTACTCCATCTAAGTTGTTGGATAGTTCCCAAGGCAACTGGGTTTCTAGCTTCACATTTAGGTTTGTATTTATTTACGATTATTTTCAGGTTGCCTTTGTGGGTAGAATCTTCATTCTACATAAAGAACATTATTCTTCAAGCTAAATCCACTCCATAAAATCGCTAGTTATAAAAACTGATTAACCCCCCCCCCAAAAAAAGAGAACCCCACATAATCTACAGTAATATGAATCAGAAGCTTTGTAGGGGAGAATCATTGGGTGGGGTCGATGCTTCCCCTACTCAGATCTCTCCTGCATAAACTAGATCTCATAAACTAATAGGTCATAATTCTTACGTCAAAACAAACCACCCCAAAACACTTTACATTATTAATCTTGCTACACTATATTGATACCAAGAACATCAATTTCCCTACCAGTTACTACATAGATGGTACCTAGGCTCATACAGAACAGCAAAGTTGGAGGGGGATAGCAGATGATGTCTTCATCCTTGCTAAGCAAACCATCCCAGTACTCTGACTGTGTGAGTCCTTGCCCTCCCATACCATTGGTTGTCCTCTGATATGTACGAGCACTCATTTTCCCAATCTTATACAAGAAAATAAAAGATGTTCCCAGATGGTAAAATCAAGAGGCCATTCAGTTCATCTTCATTATTTTCACATCCTCTCTCTGATCATAGTCACCCAAACAGATACCCCAGGAAAGCTCAGAAGGCTATGAAAAGTACCAGGGTTTCCCATTATTTGTCTTCTGAATCTGTTATTCTCAGTATTATAAACATGGAGGACCCATTTAGCTGTCCTGCCCTGTACATATTAGCAGCTGATAAGCCTAACCTCCAAAATTGTCTGCACAATGAAGCCTAGCTCATATGCTTTGACATTCACAACACCTGGCACACATGGTTGGTGAAGGAGCATTCCATGTCCATAGACTATTGAAATTAATAGGCTTACTAGTTGATTAATTCAAAATGTTCATGTTTTCCATTTCTTTTCTTTTCATTCCTTATGCTTCCTTTTGGAGCTATTCCCCTGGTTTCAGCAGTATAAGCAAATTAGCACCATGGAGACTTGGAAGCCATGAAAATACATCTTCTGAGCATCTGTTAAGTGCTTTTTTCCCTTATGCCATCTAAATGAGGCTCAGACCTTGGGGGAGGGTCAAGTACTATGAAGGACACTTTCTGCAATTATTCATCTCTGTGGAACACAGAGAAAACAATAGAAACATCTTCATTCCAGTGTGTTAAATGGGGACAGGATTGACAATAGCAAAAAAGAAAATAAAAGAATAAAATATAATTAAATCCACCTAATTCCATTCCCTTTGTTTCTTTGAGATCAGAAGCTTCCATGTATCCTTTGGATACTGGAGCAGCAGGAGATGATTTTCTCCTTTTCGGTCCCCTTTATAGTATTTTTCTTCTAGACAAGCCTTTGAGTCCAAATACAGAGGTGGCCTCAGGCTGCAACAGAGATTGGATTTCCATCTTGGCCTCTTACCTCCCTCCCTGCCCACTTAAATGTGTCCTTTTCTTTCCCTCCAAGGATGAATCTGGCAAGGTTCTTTCTTCTATGATACTCTCCCAGGCACCATAGTGTTGCTTTCACAGTTAGTTAAAGCACAATCCTATGCATTTTTAATAGAAAAAAATCCCTACAACACCCTACACACCCCAGTCAGTCATGGTGAAACATTTAGTTAGTTAATACAGTGCTATCCCATTTTCTTTTCATCATGGAAGTCAATGTTATGACATATGTTTGTTTGTGACAAACTAATGGATGAAGCTGAGCATAGGGTTTTCCTCCCACATTCTGACTCTCTTATGCTTGTTGGACTTCTTTCTCATACTTGGCCCAAGCTTATGAAGCAAGTCAAGCCTGGATGATGTCCATGAACACTTGGAAATGCTAGCAGAAGTCCTTTTTGCACAACCTGGAAACCTTCTGTAGCATATGCAGCACATACTCAAAGCCTGCAAGTCATGTGTGCAGAAGAGTGGCTCCATGTATGCAGTGGACATGCGGACTCAACTCCTGGCAAATGCCTGCATGAACACTTGGCACACTTTGTGCCAAATCAGACTTAGGGGTGAGCAAAAGTGGGCAGAGTCCAGGCAGAGCCAAGAGAATTGGACAAAGTCTCACCCCATACACATCCCTTGTTGAACATACATATTCCAGCATCTGTGTACTGGCTAATCATGACCATCGATGTGGGGTTGCCATGTGAGTTTTATGCAGAGGTGCTGTTTCACCAGTGAAAGGGAACTGCTGGTCAACAGATGCCATCTTTTCCTCTGCAACCCACCATGCATAATCCAGAACATATTGGAGCTATCAGGGTAGCAGGAGGACCAGGAAGCCCCATCCCACAAATGGATGTTTGCTTAAAAGAGTTGGATATACCCCATTCTATGCACAACCTATTAGTAAAAAGGCAAGGACATTAATTCAATTGTTCTATGTTAATGTTAATTCAACATCACCAGGGATGACATTTGAGCTTATGGAATTGCCTTCAGTAACACCATGGCTCTGTATTCATTTTGCAGCTATTTGTTGATTGATCTTTTGTTATATTTAGGAACTTTGGCGGTTTTGTATTAATTTGGGTCCTATACCTAGATCAGGAACAAATGCAATATGAGCACCAAATACAGGTGAAACTCAGTTCTGAGCAAAGTGTGATGATGTAACAACTTCTGCTTCCTGGAATATCTGTATATTGGGCAGCTCAATAGCTCATCAACAATCAGTTTTTATCTGAGGAGAGACTGCCATTTACTTAATGGGCTTTATTTAGGCTCCAATACAAACAAACCCATTTGGAGTCTCAGTGGGTTTAAAAACCTTACATGTCAAAGCAATTGTTTCCTAAAGAAAGCTTTGTTGCTACTGCCTGTTGTAATTTGTTATGTATTTTTTTTAAAGCAAATGGTTGTAAATGTTATCGGGCTCACTAATACTTAATGATACATTTCAATTCCATTTTACTTAAATTATAAAACCAGCAAGATCCGCCGTTTCGTGGCCAAGTTGCTTTGGAAGCACTCAATCAGCATTTTGTAAGGTATTTTCTTCAATTAACTAAATTACTGTCTGACAAGACTTTTAAAAAAGGGGAAGAAGAAAAGAAAAACACTCATGGGGAATATATAGCTTAGGAAGGCCTCAACAAGAACTGAGAACCCCAGTCAAATTAATCGAGGCAGTCAACAAAAACATACCAAAATCAACCTGTGGGATCAAGAAGAATTTACCAGCCTGCTAACAGTTTCCATTATCAGCAAAGAAAACGACTTTGCTAGGTGCTGCTATGACTAACATGTCACCAAATCAGCCTTTCCTCTCTGCTGCCAGGAGAAAGAGGCCCCAGTATATCAGATTTGTCGCCAGTCTAAATAGCATTAGAAATGTCAGCTGGATCCTGAACTCTGTGTTACCACAGTAATGCGTTTGTAAGCCGTGATCATGTTTTGTGAGGCAAGTTTGGCTTTCTGCAAGCAGGAAGCCATTTTCTGATGAAAAACTCTCCCTGTCCCTCTGATGTGTACTGCTATCTTCTTAGATCCTTTAACCAGGGGCAAATTGAACTTCCTTTTCTTGGTTGCACAGTTGCATGTTTTCTTGACTTTTAAGCTGCTGAGTGTGGTGTGCTGGATTTTTCTCATTATAGCAGTCCCCCGGGAAAGAAGCAGCGGTAAAACCTTTGCTCACTGAAAGCACAATAGCTTAGTGTTTTACCTGTTGTCTTCTTGATGAAGTTACTAGAACTGTGAGCAAATGGACTCCTACAATTCTCCACCCTAGTTGTGACCAGAGAAATGAAGAAAGGCATGGGAACAATTTTATACATGTGGAAGAGAAATTATCCGATGTTTCTTGGGGTGGGCTTTGCCATTTGCAGCAGTAGTAGCACAGCTGCCCCAACCACAATTTGCAGACACAGAGACAGTGGAATCTGTGTTGGCAGCCTGGCCAGCATGTTGCATGTTGCCCATTCACAAGACCTAGTGTTCTTCTGGGGTATTATGGGAGTGGGGAACATGGTGACTACCACACACATGCACACAAAGGGTTGAGGATATTTCAAGAAAAAAATAATCAAAGTCCTCTTCTTTTTTTCTAGGAGGCTTAGAGAAATAAACATCTCAATTTTGTCAGAAAGACATTTTTGAAAAAATTCAATTCTGCTTTGAGTTTATCAGCTCTTTGGAATATGAGGAATGGAGAGGGCTTCTGAGCTGTTAAGAGCCATGGGCTAAGCAGAATCTCAGTCTTTCCCAGAATGCAGACAGACCCAGAAACCCTTCTGCTTGCTTTATTCTGGGTTGCTGCATACACTGGGCTGAAATAAGAGAGTAACTGAATACAGATGACAGTTAAGCATACAGGGTGAAGGTCCCCTGGCAAGGTTTTGCCCAGGGGTCCCCTAATCATGGAGGCAGGACTGCATGACAACCTTGTGGGTAGCCAGTACTAGTGTGAGGCACCTATACACTGCAGGTGCTGTATTTGCTAGTCATTTCATCCAAATCTGTTTGGATTTGGAGGCAAGGAGATTGTACAATTTGTCTACAATCCTAGAGCCTAAGCACCACCTCCTACTGTCCAGTCTGAATATGAAACAGATTTTTCAGCCACTGGCATGGAGATGGATGAACGGGGCCTGATCACTCCTACTTAACTTTAGGGCGGAGTTACTCCATTTTTCCTGAAGACTCTTTACTGCTTTTTTTTGCACAAAGTGGGGCAAGGAGAGTACAAGTTGCAATGAAATTCCAACATGAGAAGGGAGCACCTTTTCGTGGCTTGCCCATTTCTGAATGCAGCTCTCCCTGATCAGTGACGACCTACAGTGCAGGCTCCAGGTTCTTCATTGTGATTGTTGCAGGGAGAGGATGCAAGGGAAGGAAGAGTTAAAGCACTCTCTGAGTTTCTCTAGCACGTGGACACCCCCTTTTAATTCTAGCACCAGCTGGCCATGTGGTGATCAGCTTTTAAATGCAAGTGATCATTCCCATAGCCAAAGCCCCAAGGAAATTCCAAAAATGCAAGAAACGGAGATGATCTCTCTTCCTCTCTCTCCTTTCCTCTCTGTCTTTATGGGTGAGTCTTTTGTGGGTCTTTTGTAAAGCTATTGGGCCTAAACTACTCATTCATGACTAAACCACCTCAAGAACTGCATAAACTGCCTTGGGTATATTGCAGGAAGAGTAAAATGGTACATAAATACAAAGTCATGGTCATTACCATCATTGTCCTCATCGTTGTCATCATCCACTCCCCAATATTTCACATTACAACAGAGATGGCTCTCAAAGCTATGATTGCCACTGGGAAAATCTATTCTACCCATCTCCTCCTAGTAACAGTGAAGAACAGGTTAATCTCAGAAGGAGCAGGGAATCTGGAGTTGGGTGGAAGTTGACGTTATTATCCCTCTGAGGCCAAATAACCATGCACATCAATCCTGTGAGCTTTGGCTTCATTACTCCTACCAATTCTGAAAAACCCATGCCTCTTTCAGGTATAGACACACCCATCCAACTCTCCGCCATTTTGTAAGGACAATTTGGTGGTAATGGGCATCTTTCAGGGAAGCTCACCAATAGACTACAATTGGCAGCATTCTTGACCAGTAGCCATGCTGACTGGAAATGATGGAAGGTGATGCCCAAAACATGTAGAGGGTACCAGACTGGGAAAGGCTGATCTACATGTCATGAAATTTGGTCAGTTAACTTTGGCGAGGCTTTTTGGTCTCCTCTAAGTGCACAAAGTATCAAGTTTTGGTTACAAAACTATTTCCCCCTTCCCCATAACCCATAAACTGGGTATTCAACAGCCAAAGAATGTACCTGGCCATAAAAAATTGGTTATTCAATGAAATTCAGTCCAGAAGGTTAGGGAAACTTGCAATGGACAACAAGTCTCCTTTCATCTTGTTGATAGAGTTTAATAATTTGCTTGTTTTGGATGACAAGCTGATTTTGTTTTTATCATGACAAGTTGTTTTATTCCCATTATGAATTCATCACAATCATTATCATCATAATCATTTAAATTTTCCGTGTTTCTCCTGGAACAACAGAGCACCCATGTTTTGCTCTGGGGCCTTTTTACCATGATTAATAACTCATGATATCTAAAAGCATTAATCATGGCTAATGCAATTCAACAGGCAGTTCCCATGGCTTATACCAACAATTATCTGTCAATACTAATAGAGGAAAGCCCTCAATACCCATTGCAGGAACAATCTGTGTTATGTGGATTAAAATAACAGGGTAGCAGGTCAGAAGGATTGTGAAAGAGGTAACACATCATAGGGCAAAGCTACTCAGGGTGTGGTTTCATCTGTTTTCCATCATAAAAAGAAAGGATACAAGTCAATTACAGTGCGATCCTGTGCATATTTCTTTTGGGTTGTATTTGCTTTATGGTTCACTGTCAGGCTGCAATCTAATATATGTGCCAGCCCCCTTACATCCAATGGACTTATTCTGAGTAGACATGTACAGTATTATCTCTGCCATCTTATACGAGTGCATGCATACTTCCTTAGGAATAAACTCTTTTGAATAAAATATGACTTACTTTTGAATAAACATAGGGTTGCAGCTTAAGAAGCAAGGAGATCCGTTTCAGGATTTATGCTGCCTCACATGGCAAGAAGATATCAGTGTGTTCCCAGCCCCATCCTGCTTGCCAAACTAAAACAAGAAAAACAACAAGCATCCATAACTAGAAGTTGGTAGGCTCCTCTTTACTGGAGTTGTGTACAGGAATAGGAGAACTAGAAATGATTACGCTCTCTGGGACTCTCTGAATGTCATATCTCAACTCAGCAAGATCTCATATTTGTTTACAACCTGTTTTTTTCAAATGGGAAAAGTGCCCATTTCAAAGAAGAACAGTGCAAATTTCCATGCACATTTTTCAGAAGTGTTTACTTTTACCCTATTGGCAAAAGCATAGACATGTGCGTTTTAGTTTTTTTTCAAATGAAATTGCAAGTTCAGGCATGTGCAAGCTTTTTCTGAAATAATATGTTCCCATTTGCATTCAAACAGGACAATTTAGGATGTTTTTGCAAATGTCTAGTGGTACATGATATAGGAACTAACAAAGTACACATGCATTTCATGTTTGTATCATTGTGTCTTGTTGTACAAGTTAGAGTGAAGCTTTGGGAGTCCTAAATCATGTTACAGTTCTAAATCATGTTACAGTGATATGAAAAACAGTTTCTTTGTGTAGGAACACATATATTATTCTAAAACGACATGTTAAAAAGTTCAGGCAGTCTAGTCTATGTGTAGCAGTATCCTTGGCTGTATATTTGAAACAGCAAGCCATTTTTGTTTCAAAACTGGGTACAACACTTTAATGTCATCATGTATGCATAAACATGGCTCATTAGCCATGGTTCATTAGCCATGGAAGATTATCTATGATGAGGAACTAGCAAAGGAAGGTAGAAATGAAAGAGGAAAGAACTGGCGAGAAGAAACATCCAAATACTGTAAGTCCTGAATTACTAGCAGCAAATTGCTAAACCCAGAAATTGCTTAAGACCCAGAAATAAATCTATTGAATTAAATTTATCTTTAAGCTCCCTTTAAAGGTGGAACTCTGCCATGGAAGTGCACAGAATATACAAATCAAACAATACAATTCAGTAAAAACAGTGATTTTTTAATGACCAGTGGAAAATCATCCTTCAAAGAAAGGGCCTAAAAGGACCATAATAGAAACTCATTCCAGAAGTGGATAACCACTACTTGCTTGCTTGCTTGCTTGAATGACCACACTTGTTAATAGGTAAGTGAGAATTGACTCTTTTGATGATGTTAGAGTGCAGGCAGACTGGTATGAGTGAAAGTGGTCCTTATAATTTGAGCATAAACTGTGTGAGACATTACAAGCTAAGACCTGCATTTTTAAATTGGACATGGGAACACACTGGAAGTCAGTGCAGCTGGTGTGAAATGTTGTTGTTGTTGTTAGTCACAAAGTGGTGTCAGACCCATCGCGACCCCATGGACAACATTCCTCCAGGCCCTCCTGTCCTCTGCCATCCCCCAGAGTCTAGTCAAGCTCACACCAACTACTTCAGTAACTCCATCTAGCCACCTCATTCTCTGCCATCCCCTCTTTCTTTTGCCATCTATTGTTCCCAGCATCAGGCTCTTTTCCAGGGAGTCCTTCCTTCTCATTAGGTGGCCAAAGTATTTGAGTTTCATCTTCAGTATCTGGCCTTCCAAAGAGCAGTCAGGGTTGATCTCCTCTAGGACTGACTGGTTTGATTGCCTTGCAGTCCAAGGGACTCACAGGAGTCTCCTCCAGCACCACAATTCAAAGGCCTCAATCCTTTGGCGCTCAACCTTCCTTATGGTCCAGCTTTCACAGCCATACATTGCAACTGGGAACACCATAGCCTTGACTATACGCACTTTTGTTGGCAGGGTGATGTCTCCGCTTTTTAGTGGTGTTATGAAATAGGTGTAAGAAATAGGTGTTACATAAATTGACCACTCCACCCTCACTATATCTGGGTGGCAATATTCTATACCAGATGAAGTTTCTTAAACATCTTTAGGGTAGACCCATGTAGAGTGCATTACAGTACTCCAGCCTGGAGGTCTCTATAAGCTGGAACCAAGAATATTACAGTATAAAAAGCTATCACAAAATTAAAAGGAGATACTACAAACCAGTCATTTCCTGAGGAACCTCTTCTCCCACAGCACTCACACACACACACTGGGAAGCTTCTGCTGCTGCTTACCTGGTCTCTTAGGATTGATGACTAGCATCTTTTCATCATAGTGCCTGAGGGGCCCTACAAACTCTTGACAGACATGAATATTGGAAAAGATATAAGCTTCCACCCCACAAAGGATTAAATCCAATGCTAATCCTTCTGAAAATCCACTGAAATGACTCCAATGCTAGTCCTACTAAGATCCGCTGAAGTGAATCATATTTAAGTTGGACATATATTGGATGCCACCCAGAATACTCTATTCACATTGTATTCACCGAAGATCTTTTTCTAAAACCAATACTCCTCCCAAATAAGAGTAGAGTCAAACTCAAGAGGCTTATGCTCAATGTAATACATCCTCCATTGTTTCCATCATCTGAACATAACAAAACAGCACACAAAAGCCCAGCACACCAAGGCTCTGTCTCGTCCAGCCCTCTGTTTGCACAGTGACCAGCTGTCCATCTAGTGCAGTAGGATGTGAGTGCGAGGGTGCCCTCCACTCCTGTCTCCCTGCAAATGTTGTGAATACACATACTGTTTCTCTTCTTGGAGGCAGCAAATAGCGATCAGGACTAATAGACCACTGATGGAATTGCTCCATGACTTTGTCTAACCCTCTTTTTAAAGCTATTCAAATGGGTGGTGTACCTCCATCCTGTGGAAGTGAATTCCATGGTTTAGTGACATAGTGTGAGAAGATACATTTCCTTTCTCCCACCAGTCAGCGTCATGGCGTGACAAGCAGACATGTGTGCAAGCAGACATGTACACATGGGTGGTGAATTCCTCATGATTGGGCTCCCTGTTTGGGATGTGGCCAGGAGTCATAGTTCCACTCTGCCTTCATGTATTAGCGCAACCTATAAAGGACAGGTAAACTCATCTCTCCATCTCCATCATTTGTACAAAATGAAACAAATGCATTGATACAGCTATTACTCACCACCATTTCTCCTGAGAGTTCTTTCAAAAAAACTTTTTCCAGAAGTTGTTTTTCTGTCACAGCACATTGGGGTACTTTTCATTAAGATACATTTTCATTATGAGGGATGCTCTTATCTCTGTGACTGCAATTTTTACTTCTCTCATGTTTTAAAGAAACATTTCTTAAGCAATCAATATGCCAGCTGAAGAAATATTTTCTATTCAAATCCTAATCAGTTTTTTTTAAGCCTATATTTGGAATTCGCTTTGGCAGATGTATTGTACTGTTCTAAAAACAATAAAAAATCAGTTTTTTCTTTCTATCCATAAACCATTATAACCTTTATGAAATCCATATAGGTGGTGTTACATAGCAACAGAAGAAGAAAAAAATCTCTCTGTTCAAGTACTCAAGCACAATCTACAGGGTTAGGTTTTAAGATACCGCGAAAAATAACAAAATGTTCTGTGAACTACAGAGGTATTAGTCTAAAAATGACAGAGTTTAGAACTGAACCTATGGCATTTGATAATTGTGTTATAAATGGAAAAGTCTATGAATTTATAATGCCATCTCACAGAACGTTGTTGTTAAGTGCTATCAAGCCTGGTAGAATCCATCTTTCTAGCATTCATGGGCATCCTCCCATGCTCAGTCTAGTCTTGCAGTGTGATCCAAGCTAGGAGGATGTCCACAAATGCTCACAGAATGAAGGCTGCATAACTGTCCACCTTCATCTACATCAGGAGCAGCAGTGGATGGCCACAGGGAACTTAAGAGCCATATGCCCAAGCAGCCCTTGCATGTATAACCATAATGTATGGCCATGGATGCTGTGAATCACTGATGCTGTAAAAGTGAAGAAAGCATACTACATCTTAGTTTCCTGATTCACCTTTACCATTTCCTACTCAGTACTTCAAGGGATGCCCTGCATATGCCACAGAGAAAAATATGGTTGTAAACAGTGAAGCAAAACTCATCAAAATCAAGTCCTCTTAACTGGCATCTGTCATAGTAAAGAGAATAGTGAGTGAATTGTAGAAGAGGTCAATTCATCTGCAAGGACGCTTAATGGAAATCTATCCATATGAACTTCAAGAAGGAAAAATGGTGATTGCATATTGATTCATCCAGAAGTTACCATATGTGCAAAATTGTTGTACTAAGTAGGAGTATGATTGATGGCCAACGTGTGTGACTGCTGGCCAGGAAAATAATACATAGTGGGCTTCTATACTTCTATAAAAAGAAAGGGCCCCACACTAAAGGGCACACTTAAAAAATGGCAGGGATCATGGATTGTTCATTCACACAGCCCTCATGTTAACTCCATGTTAACAAGTTTGGCTTAAGAAGGTGGAAGTTCCATACTGTCTTTCCATGTCTAAATCCTTTTCCTGTGCTGCTAACTCTGAAGACATCATTTTGAGACCTTCTGAAGATAAGGATTTGAGGTTCTGATTCATAACAAATAAGGAGCTCTATTCATGTACCAAAAATCTGTCAATGGAAGGATATGTAATTTCCATCCTTCACCCATTGGAAATCAGGACATTTTCAGTAGAATTGAATAGAAATAAACATACTTTTATATTCTATATTTTTATCCCTTCCAATAATGGATGTTCTCTGTGGAGTTTCTCAGTCAAACTTTATACTCTTAAGAGGTTCTTAAGGCATTTTAGACAGCTTCCAGCATACCAATTATGGTTGAGGCTAATGGAAATTGATGGAAACTTTGGGAAGGCACAAGCCTTCTAAAAACTGGAACAAACCATGAACATAACAACTAAAAACAGAAGAAAAGAACTAAAAACAGATGCAAACAACAACAAAATAATCAGAATATTGACAGCACAAACTTTTGAAAACATAGATTCCATAGATACATGGGAAGATAGATTTCAAATACATTCAAAATAGATAAAAATGGAAATAGAAAGATCTCTTCCAATCTGAATTATCTTGTAAGAATTGGTCTACAATTTGCATCGATGCATCATAAAAATCATCAGAAGTTACACAGAAGGAAAATGTTATTAGAATGATTTACATGTGGTATAATATATCCCAGAAAGTTCAAGAACAAACCTAAGGAACAGTGCAAAGGAGAGTTTACGTGGAGAAAGATCCACCATTTCTGAAGTTCTCCAGGCTCACAGTAGGTAGCCTTTTCACCAATGTCACTGTTGTGGTTCCATTTCTCTTATTCCCTTCCTGCCACTGAAGCCAATGAAAGAAGAAATACAGCATATAAAACCATAACCACTTTGAGCACCATTTTGGTTAGAAAGGTGGGGTGCACATACAAAAATCAAATAATTTCAAAAAGAAACCAGTAAATTAAATAAATCAGCTGCCACTAGAATGTGAAGTTTTATAAAATCACTTAAAAGCCATCAATGGGAAGAATCCATGCTTATTTTGCATGGCAGAAAGTTCCAAAGATGTCCTCAAAGGGCATGGTCTTGTGGAAGGGCAAACAACAAGGTCTCTAAGGTTTATCTCTGTGCCCACAGAGATTCATATGGGTGCAAGCGATCTTCCAAGTTGTTGGTCCCAAACTTTCAAGGCTTTAATGTCCAAAACTAATTCTTTCAATTGAATTTGCCCATATATGGCTCCTACATAGAAGGAGCTACAAATAAGGAGCTACATATAAGGAGCCCAACTAAGCTGCATTCTGGATTAGTTGAGGTTTCCATAAAATATTCATTTAAAACTGTTGCAAAGCAACTTCATTCCTTCAGACCGAGAAAAAGTTTCCTGCAGAAAGCTAAAATGAACTTTTGTAAATTGATGGCTAATTTCTTTCTAAAAATATTTGTTCTATTTTACCTCTCCCATCAAAGGCTTATTCAAATTTTGATAAATTCAAGCTTTAGATAAAATGTCATGTTTATTTCAGATGCACAGAGTAATATTTGATTCCAGTTATGAACATATTAGAACCACTGATTGCTTTGATTTTACTTTTTAAAATATATAATAATAATTCAGTGTCAACAGTATTCAGATTTGCTCATGGGTAACTAAATGAATAAGTGATCTGAATTAGCCATTAAAATATGTTAAGTCCTTCCTTTTTAGTAAATAAAACTAATTTGCCTCATGATTTGTTTCATAGATAGGGGTTATTTTAATCTAAAATCGAGCCCTTCTCCACTATCTCCTACAATTTAAGGGAGATTTGATTAATTTGATGTCCTTGTAAGGATGAAATATTATTTATTACTATCATTATTATTGCTTCAGTAAGATTAAATTAGTAATCACAGTGATATGAAGCAAAAACCATAAATATTTCTTCTCTTTACAATTTGGCTTGTATTTTTCCAGTCCCTGGCTCAGTGTTATAAAATTTGCCCTGGGTTACACAGTTCATTTTTCCCCTTTCTCAGAAAAGAAGCAGAAAAAACAGAAGTAATTGACATGCTCAAATGTAATACCAGCCTAAATGCTGTCTTCTAAGGAGTCACTTACCTTTTCCCCTAGTCATACAGCAGCGTGGAGCAACAGATTTCTACTCCATGTTGTGCCTGCATAACACCACTGGGACAATCACTGGCTGAGTTTTTCTGACTCCAAGAATATCTGGCTGGTTGAATTCCCCCCTTCTAGAGAGCGAGACAATCCCAGAATGAGAGGGATAGGATACACAGAAGCCTAGAAAATAATATTAAAGAAAGAAGACTCTGTGGAAAAAGGGTGACGACAAAGACTGGGGGGGAGGGTGGAGAAAGGAAGGAAAACTACTCTCAAATTGAATATGAAAAAGGTGACTATACTTTATGTTCTTGTTTGTTTATGGTTTCCCAAAGAGCAGAGCCATTTCTGTTCCATTGCATAAACTGGATATCCAGTTTTTTCCACACAAAGATACTCAAATGTATTATTAGTGTAATATTGACTTGAAATTTATTGTTCATATATTGTTTTGAAATAAGCAAAGTCAACCATTTGACTTTACAAAATAGAACACATTGCACAGATGGTATTTACTGAATGAATGAAAACACTGAAACAATTCATAACCAGAAACCTTTGGGACACTCAAGCATTGTCAGACAACATACTTTTCCAATTAATTTTTCATATTTGAAATATTTGAAAATGGAATAAAGACCTGATCACATTTAATCAAAGCCACATCTGGAATGGTTCTGCATTGCAGGTATTGGGATGGGAACTTTGCATTGTGAATACTACCCTTGCCATTTCTCTTCTGCGCAGCTTTTTGGAAAATGTGAGGGAGCAGTACATTTTTGCCTCTTGGGGTGTTATTCTTTTAACTACCCAAGCTGCCTAGAAGACTTGTAGTGGCAGATGGGAGGTGTAGGAAGCGTTCTTGTTTGGTAGATGTGACAAGATCTGTATTTTTTGAAAGCTATGACAAGATCAGTATATCCATTTACATATCCAATAGCAGAAACTTTTAAAAGTAGCACAAGAGTAACATTAAGTTGCAGAAAATAGGGGAATCATTTCTCCTGATGGGCAGTTGAAATATACAGGAGAAAGGACAGCTACAATAATGATATCTCTTTATTTATTTTGACAAACCCATGACAGAATCATTCTGTTCCTTGATGGACTCACACAGTTCTAGGGACTATGCTAAGATTCTATCTTACTCTGCTGCTTTTTCTTTTTGTTTTTTCCCCTTTCTTTTGCTGCAAACAACATCCAACCACATGGAAACAAATTCTCTCCTCATATATTGCATTTTTTTAACTTAAGTGTCTTGAAGATTGCCTGCTTCTTAGAAGTTTCATGGGAGTATGAGCACCACTACCAACAAGCATTTTTGTCTGGAGGTGGGAGGGTTGGCAAATTATCTTGCAATTTGAATATGAACAATTATTGTTTCAGAAAACAGAACAATTTATTTATTTATTTAAAACATTTCTATGCTGCCCCCATTGCAACAAAGCCTCGGGATGGTTCACAAAGAATACAGAAAAACATACATAAATAATAATAATATAACAATTTAAAAGAAAAAAAACAACAACAACATTTAAAAACCCCCAGTGCATTCTCGGCTAAGCATTTTAAAATCCTAATTAATACAATAATTTATCAATTAAAATAAGTTTTAAATAAAAAGGTCTTAGCCTGGCGCCAAAAAACAAATAACGACGGCGCCAGGCAGACCTTTCTGGGGAGCGCATTCCATAGATGGGGCGCCACCGCAGAAAAAGCCCTCCTCCAGGTACTCACCCTCCTAATATCATTCACAGAGGGTTCCCGGAGAAAGGAATCTGTTGCTGATCTCAAGGGGTGGGAAGGCATATATAGGCACAAGCATTCCTTTAGATATCCAGGTCCCAAGCCGTTTAGGGCTTTATAGGTCATAACCAACACCTTGAATTAGGCCTGGACTTCAATCGGGAGCCAGTGGAGCTGACGGAGAAATGGGGTTATATGAGAACAACACCCAGTCCCCATCAGCAACCTGGCAGCTCTATTCTGCACCAATTCAAGTATCCGGACCGTCTTCAAGGGTAGCCCCACGTAGAGCACGTTACAGAAGTCTAATCGGGAAGCTACCAGTGCGTGTGTCACTGTCGCCAGGCAGTCATCCTCCAGGAAGGGACGTAGCTGATGTATCAGCCAAAGCTGAAGGAAGGCGCTCCTCGCCACCACCGTCACCTGAGATTCTAGAGACAGCTCAGGGTCGAAGAGCACTCCTAAGCTGCGAACACTGTCCCTCAGAGGGAGTTCAACCCCATTTAGGACAAGGCCCAAGTCCCCCATCCCGAGGCTCGAGCCACCCACCAACAGGACCTCCGTCTTGTCTGGATTGAGCTTCAGTTTATTGGCCCTCATCCAGCCCATTACCTCGGCCAGGCACTGGTTCAGCACAGCCACTGCCTCACCTGGATTGGTGGAAAATGAGAGGTAGAGCTGGGTATTATCCGCATACTGATGATTCCGCAGCCCACACCTCCTGATGACCTCTCCCACTGGTTTCATGTAGATGTTAAATAGCAAAGGGGACAAAATGGACCCCTGCGGAACTCCATGGCATAATTGCCATGGTGCAGAGCCATAGTCCCCCAGCACCACCTTCTGAAATCGGCCATTGAGATAGGAGCAGAACCACCGCCACGTGGTGCCTCCGACTCCCAATCCCGCTAGCCTATTCAGAAGGATACCATGGTCGATGGTATTGGAAGCCGCTGAGAGGTCCAGGAGAACCAACAGGGATGCACTCCCCCGTCTCCCTCCCTGCACAGGTCATTGTACAGGGCGACCAAGGCAGATTCAGTGCCATACCCGAGTCTGAAGCCGGACTGAAATGGGCCCAGATAATCAGTTTCATCCAAGAGTGCTTGGAGTTGTCCTGCCACCACCCGCTCTAACACCTTGCCCAGGAAAAGGATGTTGGCCACCGGTCTATAAATGGCGGCCACCTCTGGATCCAGGGATGCCTTCTTTAGGACTGGCTGGACTATCGCCTCCTTTAAAGGGGCAGGTACCCGGCCGTCTCTTAAAGAGGCGTTGACCACCTCCAGGATCCAGGTCCCAATCCCATCCTTGGCTTTCTTAAGTAGCCAAGATGGGCATGGGTCTAGTAAGCAAGTGGTAGGACGTACTTGTCCAAGCACCTTGTCCACATAATCAGGCCGCAACAACTGAAATTCACCCATTAATTGTGGACTCGACGGCGTCGATGGCGTCTCCCCAGTAGGATCTGATTCAATAGCAGAGTCAAGCTTGTGGCAAATCTGAGCGATTTTCTCCCTGAAATGCTTGGCAAAGTCATCACAGTGGGCCTTCGAGGGTGGCACAAGATCTTTCTTCGGGCCCTGATGTATCAGCCCCTGCACCACCCGAAAAAGCTCCACCCAACAGCATTGTGAGGAGGCAATGGAAACGGAGAAGAATTTCTTCTTTGCCATCCTCACCACCACAGCATAGGCCCGATAATGGGCTCTTAAGTGTGTTCAGTCAGAATCACCCCAGGATCTCCTCCACCTACACTCTAGATGTCTCCCAACCCGCTTCATCGCCCGTAATTCAGGTGTATACCAAGGAGATGAATGGGCTCTGCCAGGTGGGAGAGGACACTTGGGAACGATCGTGTCAATAGCCCTGGTCATCTCCTCATTCCACAGTTCAACCAGGGCATCGACAGGATCACCAGCCTTGTCAACCGGAAAATCCCCCAGAGATTCCAGGAATCCATCAGGATCCATCTGGCTCCGGGAGTGGACCAATACAACCGGGTCTGTACCCTTGCAGAGGGAAAGGCTGCTCTCAAGCTCAAACCTTATGAGGAAGTGATCTGACCATGACAAGGGCTTCAAGCTTAAATTCCTCACCCTCAGATCACCCTCTTCCTGCCCCGTCGAGAAAACCAGGTCCAGAATGTGTCCACATTCATGGGTCGGGCCAATGACGTGTTGAGACAGCCCCATGGCCACCATGGAGGCCATGAAGTCCTGAGCTGCCCCGGTTAGAACCGTGTCGGCATGGAGATTGAAGTCCCCCAGGACCAACATCCTGGGAGTCTTCAACACCAGGTCCGAGACGATCTCCGTCAGCTCAGGCAGGGAGTCTGTTGGGCAGAAGGGTGCACGGTACACCAACAATTGATTGACCAATCAGGAAAACCATAAAATGGAAATGCTTGCATGTGATGGTGTATCCATGTGGACAGTAGGAACTCCAGAGGATTGTCCAAATTGTAAGGAGTTTCTCTGTCTCTCCAGAACATTCCTCGTGGCTGCTGGTGCTGGTCTGGAAATGTGCATTCTGGTTTGGAAGATCTAATGTATAGTTCATATATTCACACAGAAATGCTGCCACTCAAAAGCACTTCCTGCCTAGAAGTAGGGATGTATATATTTTATGTACTCCCTTGTCAGGTGTTTTTCATTCCATCTTCTGTTCACTGATGGCAAAAATGTTTTAACCAGAAGTTCATTCTGCTTGCCCTAATTTGCATCAGTCCTAACTCCAATTAGCACTAATTTACATTAGCACTAAATCATATTTGCACTATTTTTCTGAAGGACTAATTGGCATGGGCATAAATGTGCACTTGAGAAAATTACAAGATGAAAGGTCAGGATAGCAGCCAAAGATCAACAGACATGTGGTCAAGAAGCATCTCGATGAGCTTGGTGTGTTCAAATGCAAGTTTGACAGAAAAATTCAATGAACCACTGTCCAAATCTTGGAAAAACAGGGGGCGTGTCCAATGACTGAAAAAGAGCTGATACTGTCCCCATCCACAAAAAAGGGAAATAAGACAAACCAGGAAGCTATAGTCTAGTCAATCTAACATGAATCCCTGGCAAAACACTAGAGCAAATCATTTAAAAATCGGTCTGCAAGCATTGTGAAGAAAATGAGTGATAAACAGAAGCCAACATGGATTTCTCAAGAATAAGTCATGCCAAACTAACCAAATCTCATTTTTTTGACTGGATAACCTCTCAAATAGACAGCAGAAATGTCATGGACATAATTTACCTGGACTTTAGCAACACATTCAGCAAAGCAAAGCACCTCACAACTTCATGATAAACAAACAAGCAAAAAATGAGCTTGACAGAACTACTGTTAGGTGGATCCACAACTGGCTACAAAATTGGTCATGGAGAGCATCCATCAACTACTCTTTCTCAAGGTGGAGAGAGGTAACAAGGGGACTCAGTTCTGGGTCCAGTACTCTTCAGCATCTTTATTTAACAATCTAGATGAGGAAGTTCAGGAAACAATAATTAAATTTGCAGATGACACAAAACTGGGTGGAATAGCTAACACCCTGAAGGACAAAACAAAGATCCAGGGTGACCGAGACAAGCTAGAATACCGGGCATGAAGCAACAGAATGGAATTCAACATAGACAAGTACCAAATTCTCCTGGTGGGTGGGGGGAGAACCCAAATGCACTGATACAAGATGGGAAATATTTGGCTCAGCAGCCCTGAAAAAGAAAAAGCCAACAATGCAATGCAGCTACAAAAGGGCAGATGCTATTTTTGAATACATAAATAGAAACATCACTTCCAGAACTAGAGGGGTGCTGGTCCTCCTTTTCTCTGCACTAGTCAGACCTCGCCTGGAATACTATGTTCAGTTCTGGGCAGCCAGGTATTAAAAAGAAGCAGAAAAACTAGAAAGGGTTCAGAGGAGGACAACAAAGTTGATCCAGGGTCTGGAAACTAAGTCCTACTATGGGAGGCTGAGAGAGCTGGTTACATTTAGCCTTGAGAAGAGAAGACTACGAGGTGATATGAAAGAATGAGAGACTAAGAGAACTGGGCATTTTCAACCTTGAGAAGAGAAGACTAAGAGAGGATATGATAGCACTCTACAAGTATCTCAAAGGCTGTCACAAAGAGGAATACTTATTCTCACTCATCCCTGAATGTTGAACTTAGAACAATGAACTTAAACTGCAGCACACTTGGCTAGACACCAGGAAAAACTTTCCAACTGTCAGAGCAATACAACAGTGGAACCAGCTGGCCAGGAAGGTTGTGGACTCTCTCATGCTAGAGGTATTCAAGGCAAAACTTGATAGTCATCTGAGTAGAGTGGTATGACTTGGCATCCTACAGCAGCAGGGGGTTGGACCCAATGGCCTTCTTGGCCCCTTCTAATTGTACTGGTCTATGAATCCATGAATCTATGAATCTAAATACAACCTTAAATACAGTTATTGAAATTAGTTCAAATTTCTCCCAAACTGGGGAAAAATAGTCCCAAATGCTGCAGAATCCATGGGACCCAGAAAAAGTTGCTTCTCTAGTATTTGCAGGTGAGAGTCATAGAAATCTTGAGTTCATTTGAGTTCACTGTGGCTTTCTTTGACCTGCCTACCATGAAGGGCTTATAAGATGAAGCTTTGTGAGGTATAAATGAGGAATGGATATGGATTTTGGTTTCATTAAGTTTTTATAAGAATTTACCAATATTTACAAAATTATTCATATTTAGGACTTGAATACTGTTCAAAATAATCACATCTGAGAGGGACCGAAACTGACAGATTCATGCATCCAGACCCAGAACTTGGTGTGCTGTGCTCTGAAAACACTGTCTCTGAATGCCTGTGTACTGAACTATATTAGTGATGAATGGGAGATGCAAGCCTTCATTTGTGACAGGCTTCTCATCATTTACAGCTATATGAAGGTTGATACATCAGGTTCTCCTCCATGCTGGGACAGCTGCAAATATTGAATTTGGCCGGTACAAATGTGTGGTCATTTAAATTCAGTTCATTTAACCAGAGCTTACCAAAATGCACAATGTTCATACTGAGCAGAGAAAGAACTTCAGATATTTAATTGATAGCAGGAGAAAGTGAAAGTGACAGATTCATTCATCCCTCGTGTAAACCAGCTATAACAAAATTGCTCTCCTGAGCCTTTTTGCCCTATAAGGCATTAATATAATAAATAAAGGAGCATTCATTTCTCATATGTTGTACACAATACCTGCACCAGCCTTCCTCACCATTGTGCTTCTGCCACTAGAAAGGAGAGAGGGAAAGAAACAAAGAAAAAGAAAAATAGTGTGGCTCTCTTGTCCACGGTGCTCTTCCATACAATGCCCCTCTGATAGGAGAGAGGCAGAAATCTGGCGCAAATTTGTATCCAAACCACAATCATTGGCATCCCTCCCAACCACTGCTTGCAGGAGGGACTTCAACTTTCACAAGAAAGAAATAATAATCCTATTTCATGTGAATCAGACACTCAAAGATGTATTCAAAGGCTCAGCAAATCCATGGCTGAATCCTTGGCAATTGGAATGCAGGTACTTGAAATCCAATATAGCTCAACTTTGCCACATGATTGCTCAATGAGGGAAGCTCAACATGGTGCAGGAAATCTAAAAGTGGGATGCACTGCTTATCAAAAATAAATGTACTGTGAGAATGGGACAAGCAGATAAAGTTTCTGATGGTGAGCTGGTAAACCATTTTCCCCCGTGCTACTTTCCCAATTAACCCCTTTCTTCAAAGCCACTATTTGCTAATGTTGCATTTGCAAAATATACAAAGATGAGGAAGTCTAAACTTTCCCCTTTTTTAGCATTACAGACATGATCTCCGGTAGGTGCAAGAGTAAACCTAAGCGGAATCTGAATTAATAAACAATTGATTGTCTCCTGTTTCTCCAAGACTGAAAAGAAGTATGAAACTGGAAAGGGAGGGGTGGAACTAATATACTCTTTTTTTCTCAAGCTCTTCTAGGGGACACTTGAATAAGCTTGATTCCCCTCTCCTATGCACTCTAGAGGAAATCTTACAAGAGTGAAATAAGATCCAGTTGAGCAGGAGTTCACTCACCCCAATACCTATGTGCAGTGTAAGTGAACAAGCAATGTTCAAAACTTCCTAGATTCTCCAAACATTGTCTCACCTCTTGTGTTTTGCCTTGTACTAGTTCACATTTGCAATCACTGCTTGCTCTGAATGAATGAGAAACTTGCACAAATAGAGCCGTAATTGGCAACAAATGTAATTGACAAATGCAAGCATTAATTCAACATCTTGTGAATATTTTCAGCAGGCACATGCTCATACTTGCATTCAGAACACCAAAACAGGCATGCCCACCAGTTTTGCAAGTAAAAATGAAATTTGGATACATCCCTAATGGTAGGTCGCCATGTAGAAAATGCACAGATAATTAAATGCGCCAGGGTCTCTCCCCCATGCCAGATGCACATCAGCCTCTGAACGCAGAGGCTTATACTTATCCGATGCTTGGCAATCAGGTGCAGTGGTTAGTATTTCTGCTGCTACACCTTATGCTGAGCGTTTTCTCTGGATGGCAGTTTTCAGCCATCTATATTTAATGCTGGGAAAGGGGAGCAAAGAAGACTGAGGCATTGATTAGAAACAACATAAATCCGTGGCCACGGCCTTCTCCCCTCACCACCCCCGGCACCTCCCTTTCCCTTCAGAGGCTCAGTTATGCATGGAGGGCATGGGACTGGCACGGTCCATTTCATGCTGTTTGTGCGGTCGAGAAGGCTTAGTCTTCAGAGTTCTAGCTCTGAGATCACAGGACCTCAGGGATGATGCTATGAACAATCATACAGCCTCCTAGACAATGTTGGGAGGCTATGGAATTGCATGCTAAGATGCTTTTTGAATGCTAAGTCACTGGGAAAAGCAACCAATCTGTGTGTATGTGTGCTGCTTCTTACACTGGGAAACTTGACTTTCTAATGCAGATATTGTTGTTCAGCATATTCTTCAGCTGAAAATACTTTTGCACTAGCTAATATATTTCCAAATCTTGCTGAGAGTCACACCTTCTTCAGGAAAATCTTATGAAGTCACTTTTCAAGGTACCCATTACAAGAATAAAAATGGATGAGACACCATGAAATAAGGAACAGCGTTAAGCAGAGGGAACCTGAAAGGAATTTTCTAAAATTTCATTTCAAAAATGATAATGCAATACATTCTTGAACTGAGATAACTTCCTAAAGCATATTATATGTTTTTGGTGGAGAAAAAGGAAGGAAAGAAAGAAACCCAGAAAGTTTATATTGACTAGAAAAGGAACACTGAGCAAGTATTACAAAATTTAGTTCAAGCCAACACATCTTTATATGTAATACAGTTCCAGTTTGTGAGTTTTGGAATTCTCACTCTGCTAATATAAATCATTCCAATTCATAAGATTCACTTCCACTACAAAGTAAGGATAATAGTCCACTGGGAATGTTGGAAAAATCTGCCATGGATTCTAATAAGTTTGGATTCCAATGCATCTTATCTGCAGGTTCTACAGCAGACAGACTTTAAAGACACTTGGCTTCTGTACATCTGTGGGCTATTTTTCTGCTAGTGAGGATTTGCACTAATGAGCATTAGCACTTATTAGCATTCATACAAGTAGAATGAAATTCTGGTAGAGACAGAAATCCATTTCTGTCAATGACTGGATGATGGAACACAAGATGTTTGACAATACAGGGAACCCAGATGGAATAGATATACCAAAAGCTGTACTTCCCACCAATGCACCTACTTCCCTTGTTTGCTATATCCCTAATGACATCCATAAGGGAAAGAGAAAGAATTCTTTCTCCCCTATGGGTACATCTCTCTTTCCATCCTCCCCTTCTGTCACCTGACAGATAGCTACAAGCCACCAACCCTAGTTGGCAGGGGGATTGGGAGACAGAGGGACTTGCCTTCTTCCCAGCACTGCTTTACCTGCAGCAGCAAGAACAGTAGGCAGGCAGGTAGGGGGAAAATAGAAGAACATTTGGAGGCAGACTGGTAGGTAGATGGGACAGAGGGAGGGAAATGGTCTTTAAAATGGTCCTAGCTGCCTAGGAATGCCTCAACAGTTATAGGTGGCCTATAAGTACATGTCCAAATAAATAAAAGAAGATAATGTTTGAGAATGTAAATTATCATATAGTTCTTGGCTCATTTCTAGGAGAGAGGTGTGATCCTGCAGTGTTGCAAGGAACTGTGTGGATGGAGGAAAAGTAGTACACCACCTATGCAAGGCTGAGATATTAAAATTTCACAGCAACTACAATTATATTTGTTGCCATTTCTCCTATATAATCAGGTGATCTGTATTGGAATGCCCAGTCTAGCAGTTACAGCTGTCTTTAAGAGATCTACATTTCCAATGAACCATGGGGCCACATTGCCTGGTACACTGCTAATCAGCATGTGTGAGGGGCTGGGAAGCGATGGAGGCAGGCGTGAAACCTCCACCTGTTAATCTATCTGCTGTCACTACTCCTATCACCAGGCCTGTTGTTGTTGTCATGTGCCATTGAGTCATCTCTAACTTAATGGCAACCCTATGAATGAAAGCTCTCCAGAATGCCCCTTCCATGATATCCCTGTTTGGCTGTTCTAAATTCGAGGCTGTGGCTTCCTTAACGGAGTCAATCTCTCTCATATTTGGTCTTTCCTTTCATCTTCTAACTTCGATTATCCCTAGCCTTCTCCAAAGAGTCTTGCCTTCTCATGATGTGCCTGATGTATGACAGCTTCAGTTTTGTTATTTTCACTTCTGGGGAAAGCTCTGACTTGATTTGATCTAGAACCTACTTGTCCACATTTCCGTTAGTCCAGATTATTTGCAAAGTTGTCTTCCAGCTTATCAATATCCAAAGCCTATTTCCCAGAGGATGAGGGGTAAAAGCCTCTAAACCTTCCAAGTATACAAATAAGCAATTAGCATCAGTCTAGTCCAGGAACATAATTGGAAGAACTGTAAATTTAAGAGGATGTTTTCTACCCAGACTTTCCACTATTCAACAAAAGGGGGGAATTAGCAACTTCTCTGCCTTCTCTGTTGTTGTGCCTCATCCTTGCAATTCTCTTCTGAAAGAGGTGCAAATGGCAGCCACTTTATTTTGATTTTATTTAGAATTTGTTTCGAGGACTATGTTTTATTCAGTCTTCTGCTGGTGGTTTATTGTTTTCTTGATGCTTTATATTATTGTTCATCCTCCTGTTTGCATTTTATTTTTGCACTTTACATTAGTATTATTTAATTTGGTTTTAGCGGTGAGCTGTGGTGCTATGTTTGGGATATGACTCACCCAGAGAGCCCTCAGACTATGGGGCAGCATACAGATGCAATAATAAATAAATAAATATTTAAATGACCAAACAAAAATGCTGCACACTTACATCTTTGCACCTTACTTGAACCAAAACTAAGTTATCCTCAAAATTTGTACTTCTCTGAATTTTGCAAAGGAGCCTTCTAACCACAATGCATGTGTAAAACACAAGTATAAGGTCAATTTATATCAAAAATGTATCAATTGGGAAAATCACGTTAATGTGCATGCTTTAGGCAACCTTGCATACAAAATGCTAATGAATTTTCATATAAACCTCTAAAAAATTCTCTCAATTCAAGATGAAACAAACTGAAAGCTAGATAAATTCTTAAAGTTTGAGATGAATGTTTTAAATTCTTAAAGTTTGAGATGAATTATTCAAATACAGGAAAATTGCAGCAAGAATTACAATTGCTTATAAATGGAAAAGACCAGAATGCCCAACAATTGAAAACAGGAAAAAATGAGTTGGCTGAATATGCAGTGATGATAAAATTAACTAATTGCATAAATAGAAGACCGATTGAAGAATTTAATGATAAATGGAAATTCTATTATATCCAGTATAACTAATACTATGTAAAAGAAAGCATATTACAATATTGTCAATGATTTATAATTGATTTGAAGTGACTGGAAATTTTAGTGGTATACAGAAGTATAATCATTCTTTTTCCAAATTTCAACATAGTATTGATTGACAGAAAGATACAAATTTTTGGACTCTGGAAATTTGCAGGTTATGAATGCATTGGTTATACTTGTTTAAAATCCCTTGGCAGTTCTATTTCACCTTTTTTCTGATACACTTCCTCTTTCTGTACTTTATCTATTTAAGAAAGCAATAAAAATAATTTTTAAGACTGGAAAAATTAGGAGTTGGTAAAAACTGAAACTAAGATATTTGTCTTTCTCTACCTATGTTGTGACTTATTAAGGGACATTTTTTTCTTTAAACCATTCTTTCTGGGCTGGATAGAAAGAAATACTCTACAACATACAAGGCATTTTAAAGCAAGAGAAAGTTTCACACCTCATTCTGTTACACAAGTAGAAAATCTTTTTGGAGAACAAGCATGCCACAAAATATATTTGCATATATTAAGATGGGTAAGTTTGCATTGTGGGTCTGTTATTTTTGGAATTTGATGGCATCACTTGGCTAGGGTTCTATTCCGAACTCTGCCGTGGATTCATTGGATCTCCCTGAACACATAGCTATCTTTAAGCTCTAACTCCCTTATGAAATAAAATATTGTAGTCCCTTGTGTCACAGGTATGGAAGAAATTTCTGTTCCTATGAAAGAGTTGATCTTTCCCAAAATATATTTGGCTGAAAACCATCAAGCCCTGAATCAACTGCCTTTATAGAGAGGAAATGTTTTGTCTGTCTGCACAAATAACTAGCAGTTTAGAAGAGCTTATGCTATAATAGGTACACTGCCAAAAAGCAGGATAAGTTCTCTCTGGCTTTACGGAGTCAAGAGTTCTACTGCAAGAGCACTCAGCTTCAAAATATGCATTTCCCAGGAAATAATGTACAGGTCAGCATAACATGTGAAGATTAGCTGACTTAAATTAAAAATTAAACTCAGTTTAACATTCAGAAATTTAAACAAAACCTGAAGACTTTTAATCCAAGTAATACAAAATTAGGAGTCGAAACACTGTTCATTGTTCACATTTGAGGCAACAGACAAATGGATTTTGGATGATACAATCTGCCTGATTAACTTTTGAGTTTTGTTTCTGCAAATTAATGAGAATTGGATAAGCATTCATATTTACTTGTTTTTTCCTCCCATTTTCAATATACCAACAGCTATCAGTATACGACTTCTAATCATGTGCATATTTAAGCATTTCTGTAAGTTATTATGCCCACATTGACAGCTGTACAAGATAAAGCTCCCATCATGTGAATGCAAATTACTTTTTTATAATAAAAATTTGGGTTAAAGGTCCATTGCTAGTTGTGCACTGAAGAAGATGACAGTTTTATTACCATTGCTGAATGGAATTCAGTTTTGCTTGGACTTTTCTTAGGCTATCATTGGGTCTGGGGGAAAAAGGCTTTAAACCTTTCTGGGGAAAATATTTTTTGACAGCCCATTAATTTAGCATTGCTCTCTGTGTTGTTTCCTCTGCCTTTCTGTTTCTTTCCGAATCACTGTGGAGATGGCTTTTTCAGAATCACCCAGGCTGCTTTTCAGGAGCATCATGCTAAAAAGAAGGTTATAAAATTGATTGGAGGAGGAGCTGCTGTCTGACATGGTAGGATTTACAGTCAGAATGTGTCCGCTTCTCAATTCCCAACCTATCATCTTTCATTAGGCACTTCAGTGCAGGGAGTGAGCACCTCATGGGCTACTTGTCACAGGGACCAAGAAGAGATAAGAAATGATGTAAAACCATTTCCCTTGACACGGAGACACAGATGGAGACTTCATTCTTACCATATTGTCTGCTTTAGTGCCATCCCCGAAGCCATTAACTATCATAATGATGGGTCTGTAGTTATTTATTTCTTCCCAGTGTCCTCGTGCTTTCAACATATTGCATCAAAGCATTGCAGTTTGCAGCAATCATTTGCCCTTCAGAGCTCCAGCAATCATTTGCCCTTCCACATGCAAAATGCTCCACCCAAAGTCCAAACATAACAGGTCAAGTGCAAATAATAGAGATGAGGGCTGCTAAGAGAAATGAACTTGCACACACAATGGAAATGTGCTTTTATCTCAAAGTCATTTCCATTTATTCTAAATACTCTTAGGCACTATATGCTCACTGTGCATTAGTATCTACAGATATATAACTAACACATTTTAGGCAGACAGGAAGTATGATAATGTTATAGCAAATGCCTAAAATAAATTAATAGTAACAAAATATGTGGTTCTATCAGCCTCCCATAAATATTACAGATGTTCCGCATATATTGTGGAATGTTCAAAACACTAGGTATGGGAGATACATGTGTTTGATACACATATAAATGTGAACCTACTTAAGTCACACTTCCCTAGCTAATATGCAAACTGAAAATCAGTTATCTTTTGCTATTAGCACTTCACCAAATTTGCAATGTAGCTCTTTGTCATAAAACAAGTTAAAAATCCTGCACACTGTGGGAATACGGAAAGTTACCTCAGTATCAGCTGGGACCTGACCCACACAACATTTTCAGACAGCTACGACATATATGTGAATTGATGTTGTGTTTCACCATCTCCATTCAGATATGCCAAACCTACCCAAGAAAGCACTTTTGGCATGATGCATTGTGATAAGGTTTACTAATTTGAATGGCTTCAGTCCTACATACAAGGAACCTATTTTTCCCATGATGCATTATGATGTTGAAGACTTAGGAAAGACTCACAAGTTGCAAATCTCCATCTGAAAGTAATTGAGAGTCACTTCAAAGGAATATTGACAGCAGTACCTGAAGGCCCACATTCACTACATGGGCAACACTTCTGATGTGGAAATGGGATGACTATTCAGTATTGAATATAGTTGAGTGATTAATATTGATGTACAGGACAATCATTCTTTGGAAAAGTCATCCTTTTACTGTAGATTCAATGCAGTGAGTATAACTACATATGAGAAATGTATTTCAGTGTGTTTTTTGTCAGGACTGACCCTGTTTGCACCTCCCAGAACCAATATAAACTCACTGAGGCTGAAGTCCATCCATTTCTGAGCTTGCAATGTGATATGCAGACCAAGAAGAAAAAAGTGCTTGATAGCATGGAAGAATGTGCAGTGTTTGAAAATCCATGCAAATGTGCTTTAGAAAGCATAAGAAGAATGCCTATATTTCAAAGATGCATACTTCTGGTGAAATATTCACAAACTATCATGGATTTTCATTAAAAAGAGATTTCAATCTGATATAGAAATTAGACAGCCAAAGATTTGCCTTTTTTGTTGACATCTGGCCCTCTATTTTATTTATTCCAGAAAATTTTTCTAGTCAGTATTGTTGAACGGCAAAACATCTGTAGGGCCACAAGCCACCATTGCCCTAGGTAAGAGACACTGCTAGCAGAAGAAGGAAGCATGTAATTTATTCTTTCTGTTTACAGATCTTGCTTGAGCAGTATAGTACTGGGTAATTGGGCAGTCCAATATGAAGCTCACCTAAGCTTCCAGTCAGAAATAACTTTATCCTGCTCAAACAGAAAGAAGGCACGGCCCTCTGAACTACCTCGCATTGCAAATTCAAGTTCAGTTTGTGTCTAAGACAGAACCAGACATTCATCTTCTGTCAACTTTCAAGTCTGAAAGTTGTTGTTAATGATGAAAAGGTAAATATTGAAGCAAACTTCAATTGTCTGTGTTTGGATAGTGATATCTGAAAGGAATGCACTGTCTTTATCTGCAGAGTTCATTTCTTTCTGCTCAATATTCTCAAAATGAAAGTTCTGAGAATAATTTTGAGGCTTTCCAAGAGCTCTTTGGGAAGGACAATCATTTTCATTTTTCATAGTATCACCTACCATCCACCTTTAGGAGATGTATCATGACCAGGAAAACAGAGATTCTGAGACAGAAACTACTGATACCAAGTGTTTTACATCTGTGACATTTTCCTCCCCAGGGTGCAGTGGAAAGTTGCTTTATACTTATCCCCTCTGTTCATGCCCTTCTAACTGCAATTGATTCCCATGGGACTCATGCATATGTACAAAGAAAGAGGAAATGCAGCCCTTGGAGGCTTGGGGATATTTTAACAGGTGCTTATCTCTACCAAAAAGAAACCATAAAAGGATAAACTTTCAAAGAGCAGACAGATCCATCCTTGTGTTCTTTTGCTTTCATTTAGGTGGGAAGCTTGCTGAAATTTTGGTTATGCCAGTTAACCGATTACTGTGATCTTTAAGGACTCCATTCTGTGTTGCTTAAGTCCCATAAAGTTGGTTATTCTTCACACCTATACCATTCATGAAGCTGCCTTGTCAATATAGGGCAGCAGATCTTCCATGGTAGCTTTGATGTCTTGAGCAGAAATTAATGGGTTTCATAGGACAATTTCATAGAAAAGCCATACAAAGTGTATCTGATCCCAAATATAAACCTTCTTAGAAAGGTAGTCAGGAAATCCAATTCATCTATGCAAAGCAGGATAAAAATGGTGGATCTTGAGAGAGTCAAGTTTGAGGTTTTGAAGCTGACCATTGTAAATACAGTCAATCAGAAATGTATAAATCTGCCTTATACAAGTTCAGACTGGACCTAATATTGTCTGACGCAGAGCAGATTTCCAAACATTTTTCTAGTCCTGCCATCTGAGAGAGGGATGAGTGAAAAATTAATTTAGAAACATAGAAACAGATCGAGTAAGAAGGGTCCTCAGGGTCATTTAGTCTGACCCCTGGGTCCAGCCAGCTCCTCTCATAATTAGGTTTGTATTTTCCCAGCCTGAACACATATCAGAACATAATTATACTGTGTGAGCACCAGTTTGCACAAAACAAAGTGTGTACAAAAATGGTACTTATGAATCAGCCTGTGCAAAAGAAATGCATATTTTGGGGAAATGTGCATCAAAAAAAAAATCCTTTAATGGGAACGTTGCTTACAAAACAATGGGGCATTTGAAAACATGCAAACAGAAATTGCTTATATTTGAAAAATGTGCACAGACGTGTGAGTACTTTGAAACATTTGCACACAAATATGTACAGTCCTGCACAGACTAAAATCTATCATAATCGGATGCAGCAATGGTATGCAACACACTTGGTGAGAAAAGTGCCTGATCAAACTCAAGTCTGGGATACTTTTTCTGACTGGTAATACCAGAAATTGAATGTGACATACCACCTCATGTGATGTATCATGAGTTTCCATGTTACTGCTTTAAAGCTTGCTAGTTAAAGACAATTCCCAGTTCTGTGTGGTTAGCTTTTCTCCCCACACAGTTTTCAGATGTAATGCTTGCAGAAGACTAACCATACCATCTTTTCTAACAACAATCCATCAGTGAAAACCAAAGATCAGGTATGTTCAATGCATGGATGAAGGGGGTTACCTAGAATCAAATTTAAAAAGTTAAAAGATATACTGGAGGTTATCTAGTCCAACTTGTATTTGGTTGGATAACCTGATGCATGTAAGTACAGCATCCCTATACATAATAATTTAATTTCTGCTGAAATATCTCCAGGACTCCTAAGACATTCTGTTCCCCAGCACCAACTCTTAAGACATGTCTGCTGTTTAAACAAAATTTCTTCCCTGTAATTTCCATCCTTTAATTCTAATGCTGTCTCTGAACCAATAGCCCACAGAATCCTTCAGTTATTTTTTTTATTTTTTTATTTATTTATTAAAACATTTTTATGCTGCCCCATTCGCCAAAGCCTCGGGGCGGCTTACATCACTAAGTTAAAATAATTATAATATAAATTAAAAATATAAATATTAAATTAAAAATACAACAATACAGTATAAAATAAGCCGCCCTGGCCAGATAAAATCCAATAATATTAACAGTTAAAATGCCACTTGAATAAAAAGGTCTTCGCCTGGCGCCGAAAAACAAATAACGACGGTGCCAGGCGGACCTCTCTGGGGAGCGCGTTCCATAACTTAGGCACCACTGCAGAGAAAGCCCTCCTCTGAGTACCCACCCTCCTAATTTCTTTCACAGAGGGTTCCCGGAGAAGGGCCTCCCCCGCCAATCTCAAGGGGCGGCTGGGCATTTTTTAAAAAATTATCCTTTCTAACCGTCACGTGACATTCTCTAGTCTAAATTTTCAACCAAGCATTATTGTTCTGGATTTCTAAACACCTCACCATCCTTGTTGGGTTCCTCTGGACATGCTCGTTTACCAATGCCCTTCTTGAAATATGTTACATAAGCATCCTCTCTGACTCTGTATTTTTTGCTTCTGCATGGAGCATTAGCTGCTTATGGATTTTATTATATTGACATCATACACAATACCATAAGTACATACATAATGAAATCAAGTGTAGATGCATAAATCATGTACATATTCAGATTCTGCAGGCAAGTCAATGAGTGTGTGAAGGTTTCAGGCAGGGACAAGAAGTACATTTCTACTCATCCATGCATTCAAAACATGGTGCTGAAGGAGAGCTTTGCAAATATCCTGGACTGGCAGAAAGAAAAACAATTGAGTTCTAGACCAGATCAAGCAAGAATTTTTGCTGGAAGCCAAAATGACGAAACTGAGGCTGCCATACTTGGTTATATCATGAGAGAGCAAAACTTACTGGAGAAGACAATCGAGCTAGGCAAAGTTGAAGGCAGAAACAGAAAGGAAGACCAAATAAGAGATGGATTGGTTCCATAAAGTATGCCACAGCCTTGAACTTAGAATAGCTAAGCAGGGCTGTCATGGACAGGATATTTTGGACGACATTCATGAATAGGGTCACCATATTTTGGAGACTTGACAGCATATAACAGTAACATGTTTTTAACATTATCCTCAGATAATTGTTGCTGGCACAGGGTTGATGTGGACAATCACTTAGCATTGTATACAAATGTATATTTTATCCTCCTGCGTCTCCATAATGTGACCCTAAAGGGAAAATGCATTTGCTGTCAAGATCAAGAGAGGTTTTTTGAATGCAAACTTTCTGTAAGGTTAACATGATGTCATGTCATCATATTCATCCTTCAGCAGTAAAGTGTGATGCACAGTAAAATGTAAGTGGGTGTAGGTGTTCACCTATAGGACTAGATTCTGCACAGGCACCTTTTGGTTCTGCTCCACTGGTGTGTGAAGATACATCGCATTCAAAGAAAAAGTCCAATTTAGCTGACACTCAAACACTCCATAGCTTCTGAAAAGTATAGGTTTCAATAAGCAAGCTCTGCTAAATATAAAGTTTCCATCAGCTCCATCTCTCACTGCAAGGAACAGAATGAATTACTTGCAACTTGGACATACCTGTGGAGAATTTCTATTCATTATCCTTCTATTCACTGTCTGATGTGCTGAATTATACTGCTGGCATGACATGCTTGCCAATAGATTTCCAAAAAAGCAGCTGCAACTTATGAGCATAAATTTATGCTTTCAGCTACCCACAACTCATATACAAATGGTTTAATTATACCAAATAATAGCAACCACAAAACTGTCTATATACATGCATTTATTGTATCTGCCAATAAACCAGGTATTTCCTGTTGGAATTTGCCTAAGTAACATTGTTTTCATCAGTTATGGCTCAGAAATTTAAACAAGAGAGCCAGAGCATATGCCAAAGTTTGGTATGGAACACTTTATGCATATAATCACATGAAGTGCCTGATGTAGCACTATCACTTATAGGAATATAAGTATGTTTCTGCAAGACACAAAAGAATTCTGAAGTCTTAGCCCTAAGTTTCCTTTTTCAGATTTCAACCAGGCCTAACCCTGTTAAGGTTTTCAAGATTAGGCAGGATCAGGCTCTTCAGGTTATATGGAAGCAATATTATCTGTATATAAATATAACCACTGAAATACACTCACATATCTTTGCAGTTGAGTGACGTTTATGAGTTTCAGTAAACTTCCGTGAATTTTTGGAATTCTCTGTAGAGACTTGTCACATGCAAAATAAGATTATGGGCAAGTGTAAGGAAGACTAAAATTCTTCAGGGACCCACAAGTTTTCGAAATGAAATCTGGTTGTCTTTTTTTTTAACAAGCTAACAAACAAACAGTATCCAAAAATAGATAAATGTCTTCCAGAATGTTTGATAAGAGCATGGTCAAGTACAGCCTTTTGCCATGAAATTTTCAGAATGGGGAGAATTTAATATGCAGACATAACAGAAATAACAAGGTGAGACAGAGGGGGTTGGATAAAAACTGGGGCAACATGTTAGACAACTTTTATCCAAAGTCTGTAGAGACAGAAAATGACTGTGAGTAGATGCTAGTTTGTCCCAGGAGACAACCAGGCTGCAAGCAGTTAGTGCAAATTTTAACAGTAGGGAGGGTTCCAAACCCACTTTCCCTTGAGCTATATCCAACAGGTGTGGAGGTCAGCCTTCCAGAGGCACCTGATGCCTTTCAGCTCGAGCAGGTTGACTCAGTCCTGATTTGCTCCAAAGACCTTCTATATCCTGCCACTAGAAAAGCCAACAAAAATAAGAAAGCCCCAAACCTGAAAGTAGATGCAAACAAACAAACAAAGCAAAAACAGTGAGGTCAACCATTTGTTGCTGAATTATAACATTTCCACTAGACCCCCATGGAAGTGGCTAATCCTTTCACTGAAAGTATGGAACAGCCCAAGAGAGAGAATAAGGGAGGGGGAGTGCAAGCATCATACTGGGGGAGCCTGAGACACCCGTAAAGTGAGACAACATGCAGGTGTACAGTGCGCCAAGGAGGACCTAACCTCCATTCCAGCCCTCCTCAAACATGTGCCCCATCCACAGTGGTGCCAGGAAAACTGGAGTAAGCACCTTGGTCCATATCTTTTTAGTGAGCTCACTGAATAGGACAGTGAAAAGGGGTGGGTCATTTTGGCTCAACCCTACTTTCAGGCAAAGTGATTGGCTGTGTGTAGTATTCATTTAAAACAGGAGCTCAGAACCACCCTTGCCTCCCGGATTGCCAGAAAGTCAGTGCCCCCTTTCCTGGTCACATCCTCTTTCTGGCAGGCTTTTGTGCAGACATTTTGCCACTGAAAAGCCTCCATCAGGCTAGCTGCCTTAGAGAGGGCTTTAGCCTTCAATATGCAGCTTTGCTGGGTGTTTTGGGTGCCACCACTTTTGATTTCAGACATACTTCTTTGGCTTTTGGCTGCAACTGCTAATGCAGTGGTCTTCAAGAGCTTTCCTGAGATGTAATTTGGCCTTCAGCTGAAAGAAGCTCTAAGTGGTTAAAGGCAAACCACTCAGCTTGAAGCCTTTTTCCTTTGAATCTTCCTTTGATGTGGAGAAATCCTGCAACACACCTACGATTTCAGTTCTACCAGGAAGTTGTATATAATCTCATTTAAATCAATGAGTTAGTTACTAATGTCCAGATAGCTCATGAACCAAGATTCAACCAACAACACAACTCCACATTCTAGTATACTGACCCTGCTAGACAATATGGAATGATGCTCTTAAGATTGCTGGAAACAACATTCAATGTAATTACAGAATTTCAACGTTGCATCTTCATCCCTGCTTACCAAATCTCCCAATTTCTTTTAGCATCCATTTCTCCTTCTAGATCTAACACATTGCAGCTGTTAAACTGTGCAGTTTGAACTGTCAACAAAGCAAGGTCAAAGCAAGTGGGTGGGAAACAGATAAATTACAATCACTCCGTTTTTACCACTTTCCCAGAGAACAAAAAGCCTTTTCTGACATGTTATCCTTGGCCTCTGAGCTTGATTTTATAGGCCAGTTGCTTTATTGAGTATTTCTTAAGGTTTCATGTTGCTCAGACACATTTCATAACCAAGGATAAGCATAGTTCTGGGTAAATCATTTTGATGGGAGCCTATCTCTCAACTGTAGGAGAGATTCTGTGGCCTCATATGTGATTTGTTTGTTTGTTTCATTTCTATTGCACCCAACAGGTAAAGCCTCCTGATGAATATGTTAAGGTGATTGAGGGACCTCTCTGAAATTATCCTGCTAAATGTCTTCATGGATTTTGCAATTTCAAATGCTATTTCCTTGGTTACCAAAGTGGAACTTATACCTTAGGTATTCTCCATTGTTTGGCTCTTTCCCCTTGTTTTTTTAGCAGAACATTGAGTAGTTCTCTACAGCTTTCTTTTCCTTTATAACCCTTCCTTGCATTTGCCATTCGAGTACATATGCTTGCATTGATAACACATTGCTGAACAGCGGTCTCGAAGTAATTGTGTATTTGATTCCATTAAGAGCCTTTTACAGCATTTTTCTAATATACATACATACTCAGGGTGCATCTATACAACGGCACACTAAATCATTTTGTCACACTGATATTATGATTATAGCAAGATTGCTATGTTTCATCAGTGTCTTATCAAAGTACATTACATATGCATTTTGATTAGAAAAGTAATAATCACTGGAAATAACCTGAAGTAATAAATGACTAGGAAAAACCCCTTTCTGCTCCTGTTCTAACATCAGTTTTAGAATTCAGGAAGAATAGCAGGGATACCCGTAAAAGGGGAGTGGTTTCAAATTGCAGGAAGTTTCTAGCACATGCAGAGACACTGGATATTATTTAACAATGGCCGGATAAAAACAAAAGTTAAAGCCCACCCCTTTTGTGAACAATTGCGCATGTTTTTCACCTCATACTAATAAATGGGTAATATTCACCAAACTACCTCAATGGAGTTATTCTTCATGGAAGAGCAAGTTATGTTTCTTTTTCTCTGTATTTGAACACAACTTTTCATCTACAACCTTTATTGTTGAATTAATTGTTTTTAACCCTGTAAATAGTCATTTCATGACTGACATTATAGACAATAAATAAATAAATAACCTAAAGGTTGAGTTTTCCACATAGTGTTTAGCTTCACTCCACTGACCATCCTATAGCTAAAATGAAGCAAATATTGATTTTTTAATGATGATTGTGTCAATGTGATATCCAAGAACAACATGTTTCAAGTTGAAATGAAGGAGCCTCTACTGTCCACATAATCCTGATTAGTTTTCTCTATGATTTGGTTGCTCAGTTCAAAAGTCATCATACCAAATAAATCTATAGATGTTGTCAATAATTTAGCTAATTTTTTTGTTGCTCTACTTAGCGCCTGAAGAGACAAGGTTAGCTTAGTTAACTTAGCATTGGTTTAGCTAATGGGCTTCTATGAGATACATACAGAGCAAATGGTTTAATCATTACAACAGATGCTTCTGAGCTTGCAGCCATAGATTTAAATCCCAGCAGGGGATTTACGATTAGCCTTGCCATTAGCATAAATTGATCGCTCTGATTGGCTAATCACTTAATTAGGAAAAGCCCTTTGCTACTGAGCCATTTTGGAATAATTTCCATAACTATAGGACTGCTGTTCAGGTTCAACCTACATGTTAGAATGGATTTGCTTTTTGCTATGTATCCAATGGGATTTAAAAAATTGTACATGGCTCACTTTTGGCAATGGCTAAATTCCATTGGTGTTTTGAAAAAGCTCTAAAAAGAGGTAGAAAAATAAGCTTCCACTGAGTGTGAAGTTTTGTGCAATGTTGCTATGTGAGTTGTTCCATGTATTCCAAACCAACCACCTTACCCATAGTTCTCCCAGGTTATCTGAATCTGATTTTCTTATGAGACAAGAAAGAGACAAGTCATCCCCCAAGAACTTCCAGACCATAGTAAGTGGCTTTACCAAACTCCTCAAACTCAGAGGGCATTGGCAGACAGCTTTGACACAGAAAACAGCTTCCTCATGTAGTTCTCGGAAATGGACTAGGCAGTAATTCCATTGGCATGCTTTCCAAAGACAGGATTGCTCCAACTCTTTGGATAAGGACAGTGATTGCTGGGAAATGGGGAATGTGGGAATCAAGGGGGTGGAGGAGAGTGTGATTGTCTCAAGGCTTTCATTGCCAGGTGCTCAGACAGACCATGGGAGCAGACAGGAGAGGAGAGGAGAGGAGGAAGGACGGACGGACGATGATAATAAACTTTTGCCCTGTCTGGTCCCTGACCTCATGATGCGGCAATGGAACAGAATTGCTACCCAGAGTTAGCTCTTCTCCAAAGGGACCTAGCCAGAGGGGTGGAGCCAAGCATTATGGGAAGAGAAGGGTTTGGAAGTAGTTTCTAGCTTGAGCGAATGAACCATTCTGTTTATTCTTAGAGACTAGTCTTCCAGTGGCTGTAGCCTGCTAGATGTGAATTGGCAATAAAGAGATACTTTGCAAAGAGATTGTCTTTTGTTTTGGAAGCTTGAAATGAATATGGGGAAAACTAGCTCCTGACAATAGGCCTCATCAAGCCCACATCAGAAGAGCCAAGGCTTGTAGAATCACTCACTAGTCCTGTAAGAGTCAAACAGCTCCCAATCAGGTGAAATTGTCCGGCCTTCATAGCACCTCAAAAGGCACCTGCATAATACTCAACAAGGTAACAGCTCTTCTTGAGTGAGTTCCAGCCAGCATAGATCTGCCCAGAGCCAGGACATCCTGTACAGTTTGACTTGTCCGTCCTTCATTAAAATTGACTCTGCCCTACTGCACATGCTGCTGCCCTTCTAGTACCCTATAAAATGCATTCCTGTATACCCCAATGTCTGCAAGTACTCACTGTTCAGTGTCATCATCCCCACATTGTAAGTTATAGAATAAGCTTCAGTCTTCGCTCAGTTCCATTCATTCTTCATCTTCACTCAGAGCCATAACAGATGAAAAGCATGGTGTATAATGTGATTTGTTATTTGTTTTATTGTTACATTGGAGAAGAGGTGTGTAAATACCCCGGACCAACAGAAAGATGAAACTGAGACTGTTATACTTTGGGTGCATCATGAGAAGTCTCTTCATTTCTATCCAGAGTTTGATTTTTAATGAAAACTTAATCCAGCCAATTAAAATGTCTGTCTTTGAACTGCTAATGCAAAGTCAGGTTATAATTTGGAAGTTCACATTAGAAACATTAAAAATCTAATTTTTAATGAACCAACCTTACTAGCATGGTGTGGGCTAATAATTTGACATATAACTATCCTCTAGGTTTTGCACTTTTCTGCATTTTGCAGTGTAGCACAATGCCTATAATGTGTGCTTCAGGATCACATCTGCACATAAATTAACATTTGACGATTGAACAAATTGAAAAAGGTGCATAGATTTCTAGAAATGTGTAATTTGTTAAGAGAAGAGAAGAGAGATCTTTTCCATGCCCCTCCCCCCAAAAAATCACAATCCAATACAGACAATAGGGGAATCTTTGGGGTAGAATCTGAAGAACTCCCCTTATCCATGTATGGAATTTGGCTTCCACTTCCCCAGACACTAGGAAGTTTCTGCTATTGGGCTGTTTCTTTATAAGGGAAGAAAGCATGTGAAGGTTCCAATTATACATCGATGCATCACTCAGCTCCTGGTTGGTGTTATTTTTCTATGTGTTCACCCACAGACCTCTTTCATCCTATTAATTGTCGGTTTAAAGAAAGACACAAAAATCCAGATTCAAATAGATGCTTTAAGACACATTTTCTCCCAAAAATTCACATTTTAAAATACATTTTGATGCATCTTTTAAACAGAAACAGCATCACAGCATTTAGGAAAGTAGAAACTCCTATGTAGCTATGATATGATATCTGCATTGGGGTTAATTAGGTCATTTACTATAGGAATTTGCAGTGGTTGAATTTCTCATGCATCCCTAGTTATGGTCAATTAAAAATATCAAAATTTTATATAAGCAGTACCGCCAACCACTAGGTATTGTTGTTCCATGTGAAGCTGCTTCTTGCTATTGTTCTGTTTATTCTTTTACCTTAAAGTTACTTTAAAAGGCAAATAAATGATAAAGGCCTATGTAAGTAGCTTAATTTACAAAAAACAAAGCAAATTACAGAAGTAGGTGGAAGTAAAACTTGAGCACATTAAATTCTCTAAATTCTACATCACAGCTTTAGCTCTCTCATCTCAGTATCAAATGATGAATTTTCTTTTCCTTTCCTTTCTGCATGAAAATACTTGCTTGTTTTGTGTGTGTGTTTTCCAGGTGTACTCCTCAACTGGGTGCATCTGTGGAATGTATGCATTCTTCTCCCACTGATTCAAGTGTGTTTGTGGGGCTTTTCCATACTCGTTTTTCAAAGTTGCACATGCTGCTGGACACATTTTTTCCAGGGGGTTGTCTGAACCACACTGCTATTTCAGAAATGAACAGATTGTATTCAAATCCAACTTCTTTCTGTAAGGTGGTCATTTAATAAATCTTGATCAAACATGAACTTAAATGCATGACTCAAGACTCCCTGCCCATGCACATGCAGAAAATGATATTCTGTGGCACAAAAGACACTGATACAAAAAGACATCTTCAGACTTCTGTATAAAGATAATAGATGGCAAAACACTGTTTCTGTTTCTTCGGCCTTGTGAAAGCAGGAAGAAGACATAGAAGGGATTCTTTGTTGTCTTTTCAAAGGTCAGAGCAACAGTTCTGCAAAAGAATCCCAAGGGTCTTGTTTCCACTTCATGTACTGATGGGGCAGATTAGCTGCTTTGCTTGGTGACATCACAGAGCAACTGGTTGAAAACAGCACTTCAAGAGCTCCTTTTAAAAAGTATATAGCACGAATTAAGTGAGTCTGTCTCATTTAATTTCATTTAATTTAAGTGATCCTCTGAACTGCATTCCTTTGCTCTAGCACTGAGCTAGGAGCCATGCTGACTGATTAATGCTTGGCTGTTTGAAGTATACTCTTTTCTTATCTGGTTCTGTGCAGCCCTCACTACAGCCCGAGGAGACCTGCTAGTAAATCGGACCTTGGGGAGATTTTTGCCTGCTCCACCCTGAGGAGGATGGAGAAGAGATAAGCAGCAAGGCATAAAACAAAGCAAAATGAAAACCTGTTGCCTGTTTGGAAAATGAAAGGAAACCCAAACCTTATTGACAAAGGAGAAGAAATCAATAGATCACCCCATGTAAAAGCACCTCTGTATTCTGTATTACTTTAGGGTGCCTTAATAACAGTCTTTCAGCTGTGAATTAGCAGATAGCATCCTTCTTATTATGCTGAAAACCTTATGCTGTTAGTTTCATTTAGTGATGAACATAATACAAACACCATGATAATCACTTTTTAAAAGACAGTTAGTTTGTTGCTTTGAGGATGGAGGAGCTAACATATTAAAGTCCTTACATGGCATGTTAAAGTCTGGCATGTTAAAGTTTTTACACTTGAAAAGAAGCTCACAGTGTTACCTCCCCATTTTCTCTCCTCAAAGGAATGGTGTGTGGGACCGTGTTTGATACATGCAAGGGTGAGAAGCTCTTATCACCTGGTGTTCATCTATTGTAGAGATGAATGAGGCCATAGAAGGGTATCACTTTTTTAGAAAGGACAGGAAGGGAAAGAGAGGTGGGAGCGTGGCTTTATACATCAGGGAAGGGATAGGATGCAGTGAGATAGAATGCAGCACAGATAAGGATTCAGTAGAGGCAGCCTGGGTGAAACTTAGGGGTTTTGACATGGAAAGAGACCTGACAGTGGGGGTATGTTATCACCCTCCAGGTCAACTTGAGACCCTGGATGATGACCTAACAGACCAGATTTTAAGGATATCTCGGGGGGGAGACACAGTAATTATGAGAGATTTCAATCTCCTGGATATTACTTGGGAGACTCACTTGGAGGTGACAGCCAGGTCACATCGCTTCCTAGAAGCTATAGAGGGAGGGGATTTCACACAGAGGGTCTGAGAGGCGACGAGGGGGGGAAACATCCTTGACTTGGTCTTGACCAATAGGGAGGAGCTGATAGATGAAGTACAGATTAGGGGAGCTCTGGATGCGAGTGATCACTCCATGCTTTGCTTTGAGATCAGGGGACTGGGGACGTGCAGCAGGTCGAGCACTAGGAGCTGGGACTTCAAGAGGGCCAACTTTGGCCAACTGAAGGCCAGACTGGGGAAAGTCTCCTGGGATAGGTTACTGGAAGC
>NW_025335568.1:17642429-17850550 GCF_004798865.1 Varanus komodoensis | reverse complement strand
GCCACCCTTGGTTGCATAGCCAGAAGTGTGGCTTCTAGATCAAGAGAGGTATTACTACCACTCTACACGACTCTGGTGCACCCGCAATTGGAGTATTGTGTTCAGTTTTGGGCCCCTCTTTACAGAAAGGATATAGCCAGGTTGGAGTCAGTGCAGCGTAGGGCCACAAGGTTGGTGGCTGGTTTGCAGGGGATGCAGTATGAGGCAAGACTGAGGGAACTGAGAAGAGGAGACTCAGAGGGGATATGTTGGCGACATACAGGTATGTGAGGGGATGTCACACGGAGATGGGTAGAGACATGTTCTCCCCTGCAGAGGAAGGCAGGACGCACTCCAATGGAGCAAAGCTCAGGGAACCAAGGTTCCATTTGGATGCCAGGAAGCACTTCCTGACAGTCAGAACCCTGAGGGTGTGGAATGGGCTTCCACGAGAGGTCGTTGAGGCCCCATCGGTGCGGGTGTTCAAGGATAGGCTGGACGTGCACATGGTGGGCATGTCGTGAGCGGAGCCGGCTGGTGCCGGAAGTCAGACTAGATGGCCCGGGAGGCCCCTTCTGACTCACTCTGTTTCTATGTTTCTATGTTAATTTGGTGTACCATGTAAGCTGCCCAGAGAGCCTTTTGGCTAGGGGTGTGGCATATAAGTCCAATAAATAAATAACTTAAAAAATAGAAGGTTCATGGAGCAAAAGGGATTTCAGTCCCTTTCAGTTTCTCTTTTTGTGAATTTTAATTTTGGTTCATCCCAAACTTTGGGAAGTTCTGGTTAAAGTGTTTTTGTGTACATTTCTCCTAAAACTCACTATTTATTTATTTATTTATTTATTCATTCATTCATTCATTCATTCATTCATTTAAAGCTTTTATGTGCCATCCCATTACTGGCGTATTTTTATATGCATGTTGCCTACTATACACCTTCCTTTACAAACAATTTTCCTAAGAAAATGTAGGTGGAATATGATAATGTCATAACATCATTTTTCATATACATACATCCATATATTCAGAGATGTGTAAATCTGAAAAGATAACTGGTTCTTGGGTCTCATAGTGGCTCAGAAATGCGAAAAAGTACACTGAATGAAATTCTCATTATCCTTACTGTAGGCCAAATAGAACTCTCCAAGTGACATGAAATATGAAGCTCCCTTATACCAGGTCAAGCTATTTGCATGTGTGCCCAATTGGCAGGGGAGACTCTAGGATAAAGATTTTTCCCACCACTCCTTTTAATTGGAGGTGCTGATGATTAAGCATGAGACTTTCTGCATGCAAAGCATGTGTTCCACCACTGAGCCACAGTTCTAGTCCCTGATTCTTGCTCAGAGCAAGTTCTCACCCACGGAGAACAAGCCCCTCGTCACCGCCTTTCATCTTTCCACTCTTCTGATTGAAGAAGCATTGGGAATACTGGTTTTGATATGGAGTGTGTTCTTGAGATGCTTTGTAACTTCCCTGATGATTGACAGTTATGTAAATATATCACTTTGAACATGTAGATGATACTTCATTCTAATGCAGTGTATTAATCTGATTGGAGTTGGAGACAAGAGGCTGAAAGGGAAAATGGGGAAAGGGGGGGTCTTTTGTTTGGTTATTTGTTCTTGGGTGTTTTTAAATAGTTTTCCCCAGCTGCACCATCAAACTGAATAGACGAGGCCCTCACAGACAGCATCTACCAAGATGAAATGATGGAAAGGGGGAGGGAAAAAATGGAAGAGATTTCTTTTCATAGCATGTGGATGTGCTTGAAAAAGAGAGGAAATTATAGTTAAACCATGTTCATTATAATGAAATATGGCATCCAATGTCTTTATCACATAACACTGCTTTGTAGCATCTATTGATGCTTTTATATCCAAGCCAGTGGGAAAAATGGATCTGGGAAATTTTGCACTGGAAAGATGTACAGTGATCTAAAAAGAATGTTGTTTCAAAAACTTGGCAGCACATAGACATATATCTATAAATCAATTATCTCTAAAGTGGGCACTCACCTGCCACTGTTGTCTGTGCCAAATACAAATTATCTGTAGGGAATTCAGCATGGAAATGTTAAACTGGAAAAGAGTAGCTGTCTTCCACAATATTGACATTTGGAAGTAAGGCATGTAGGCAGACCTGAAAAAGAAATGATAGGTTCATACGTTCTGTGTGTGTATTTGCATGGTCATACATTCAACCCCTTGAAGGTCCAGTGAAGAGAGCCATCCACAGAAGATGTTAAAGAGCTGCAAGTCAAAAGACCTAATAACGGAGGAGGTGGACCATACTGTAATTCAGTAAGGAAGCTTCATCTGTTCACACCAAAAGGATTACAGTGGCAATCAAGCAGACACAAGTGAATAAAGTCTTTCTAGTACATTTGCTAGCAGTTGTATCATCTCAATGAGTGCTTCTTCCCATATGAGACTTTGATATAGCCCTGATATAAAAGATAATTAGGCATGGCTGTTCTCCAGTAAAGTACTCCTCATTCTTAAATTATTGTGGAAGAAATCACTGAGATCTAGGTAAGAACTTGGATACTGGAAGGTGCATATGCTTATTCAGTCCATTGAATCATCTAGCCTAGTAGGATCAACACTGACTGGCAGCAGCTCTCTGGAATTTCAGGCATGAGTCCTATCTGGAGATGCCAGAGATAGAATCTGGGACTGTCTGCATACAAAGCAGATGTTCTACCACCGAGCCACTAATTTTAATTTTTAAATTATTTTTGCTTGCATGGGTGCTTCTTTTCCTGTTCCTCCAATGTTCTCAGCAAGAGGTGCATTGATCAAGTAAATCAATTTCCGTGCTTGTTCTTTGCAGTGCATTCTTATTGCATCAGCTTCCAGGATTGCTCTTCTGGCTGTAATTTGCACATAAAAGCTGATCCAAAGTTCATGTTGTCTTTGCTTGACCTTCATATGAGTCACTTTCTAGAATATCATTTTTTCTTTTAGCCTTTCCAGGAAAATAAAAGGTTGCCTATTATTTTTGAACTCATTAATCTCATTAATTCAGAGTTAATCTACTATACATTAAAAGCCATGGCATGTATTATACCTCCAGCATTAATTATCCAAGATAATATAAGAAACTGAGTTACATGGAAGGGCTACATTTCAGCTCAGGGCTGTAATAGATAAGTAGGAGTGGTCCACCCTGGGATTTTCACCCACTTTAGTCGCACTATTTCATCTGTATTTTTCTTAATTCATTCTATTTTATCCCACCCTTCACAAAAATCCTAGAGTGAGCAACATGCATACTGAACAAGGTAAGAGTCTATCTACCCACCTTTGGCTCTTACCTCCTCCCATGTTTTGCAATACCCCCATGGGGGAGAGAGGATAGATGGATTTCTACATTAAACAATAGCTGAAGTTCACTGGGTGGTGTACAGCAATTCATAACGCACACACAATTATAAAATATATAACAAAATACACGTTATTGGTTCTGCCATTGTTGTTATGTGCTACCAAGTCATCTCTGATTTATGGCAACCCTATAAATGAAAGACCACCAAAATATCCTGACCGTTATATCCCTGCTTAGCTGTTTGAAATTCAAGCCTGTGGCTTCCTTTATGGAGTCAATCCACCTCATTTTTGGTATTCCTTTTCTTCTACTGCCTTTGACTTCCTCCAGCATGACCATCTTCTCCAGTGAGTCTTGCCTTCTCATGATCTGCTTAAGGTATGCCAGCCACAGTTTTGTCATTTTTGCTTCTAGGGAAAGCTTTGGCTTGATTTGATTTACAGGCCACTTGTTCACCTTTCTGCCCATCCAGGGTATTCACAAAGCTCTCCTTGAGCACCATGTTTCAAATGTATCAATTTCCTTTCTGTCAGCTTTCATCACTGTCCAACTTTCACACCCATCCACAGTGATCAGGAATGTAATGGTGTGAATGACCTTGGCCTTAATCTCCAGTGGGTCTGCACAAACAGGACTACCAACTATGGTCCTTCCAACATCTTTATGGCAGCCCTTGGATGATGTCCTGGACCATCACTGCCAAATTCACTACTACTACCAGTTTCCACACTACTTGTGCTTTCCACTCCCCGCAACCCAGGGATCTTCACATAGATCTTTCTCTCTGCTATTGCTATCAGAGAGGCAAGAATAATGTGTATTAGGAGCGTACATGTATGGTTGTGATTGTAGGTGTGTCTGCTGTGTCTCTACAACCCTACAGACCACCACCATATGCAGTGCTTGAGGCCAAAAGCCTTGTACGCCACTGAGTCATACAGAGGCACAAGCATCCGATTTATTTTAATTTATTTTATTTTGCCTGAAATCTTCTTGACCTTGCATGCATGCTCCAGTAACGATGTACAAATGTATCCTTGGAGCACACACAACCATGTCCATGGTTGCCAACTCCTTTCCCTGCCCAACCAGGATCAAGAAAACACATGATGCAGGGGAGAAAAGGTGGATAGAAATGTTGCTGTCTTTTTCTACACTTGGTATGGTTTGAGAGTCCAGGAGTGGACAGGGAAAGGGATAAGATGAGTGTGGGGATGTCACCAGGAGCTCAGGAACAGACCAGGCAGGTTATGCTTGACACTGGCTCATGGTAGGTTTCAAGCTTGGACATGCTCAGCTTGAACTTCCACATGCAGCATCAAAAGTGCATGCTCCCTTTTATGAACATGCTTCATAATATTTCCATCCAGTTATACATTTGGCATGACTCAACAATGTTTATCCCAGACACCTTAATCTCCAGATGTAGAATTAAAATCAAAATATTCATTTTGATATTTCACATATCCAAAAATAGATAGCAAATAATTAGATGATAATATCTCTATTCTAGTGCAGTCTGAACTTTAAAAAGCACAAAAATAAACTACTTTATTTTTGGCACTGCTAACAGCTTGTGTAATATTCTATTTCTATGTGTATTACCTGTCTATTCATCTATCTGCATACCTGTTGATATTAGTACATTATCAAGTATTTCTTACTCATTCTAGGGATTTCAGCTATCAGCCAGGGAAGAAAGTCCACACAGTTTTACTCATGGAATATTTTCTTCCATAATTAATCTTGGAAGCTAGTTAGAAGCAGGGTTGTGGATACTAGGATTTGTAAATATTGAACCAGGGCCGATAGTTATTACGGACTAAATAATTTCAAATAGATATAGCAGTTGTAAGTATCTGCTTGCAGACTAATAGAAATAGGTATCCTGCACTGACAGAAATGTAAGTCTAAGTGTCAGTTTTTAATAACTGGAGAATTTTCACATTTAATTTATCTCAAAATTAAAATAAATGGAGAAAGTCTGCTGTGATTAACTTCCTAAGCCATATTCAGTGTGCAAATACCCTGTGTGCAAACTTATAGCCATGTGAATAAAAGGTGTAGAAAGTAGATCATGGTAGACATTCCCACTCAAATATTAAGCTTCTGAGCCAGTCACCATCTCTCAGCCTAAACTATTCAATAAATTGTGCTGAGGATAAAATGGGATTCCACATCCATTATATATGCTGTGTTCCTTGGAGCAAGAACACAATAAAAATAATAAATTGATTATTATTAGTAGGCAAGGTGTGTCTCCTTAACAGCAAAACACAGCTCAAAGATGTTGTTTAAATGACTAATGCAGTGGTGAATATCTCAAAAGAAAAGTCTGATCCAATTCATTATCTCTGGTTGTTCATTCTGTCACCATATGCCACCCATTAGTTCAATTTCACTTCTGGTTAAGATGGGGCAATGCAAGTTAATAAATGTCATCATTTGATGAGTTTCAGAGTGACAGCTCTTCTTGACGACACACCAAGCAAGACTACAATCACACAGGGGGAGAAGTAGGTGGGAAGCAGACCTTGAGCCAGTAGTTATCTCAAGCCCTTGGCTAAGTTCCCACTGATGGCATAGCAGGCACCAACCATTGTGGGAAGCTGCTGACAGCCACATCAAAACCAGACTTAGGCTCTGCAGGAATCAGTCATCGAAAGCCAAAGTGACTTCAAAGATCCTCTGGTGGGGATTTTGAGACAAAAGAGCAAAACAGCTTGCAGTGTTCTCGTTATCTGCAAAACAAAGCACATAATAAGCTTGCTAAAAAACTCCCTGTTCACTAAGTCTGATTGCTGCATACCTTACAGTAACATGGAGAGTTAGAAACAGTTGACCTTTTTAAAAGGAATGCTGTGGTGGGTGGGTGGCATTATCCATGTGAATACAGCAACTATCAAACATAGATTTCACCATATTTGACTTAGTAAAATGTTATATTACTACCTTAATTTTGTGTTACAGTCTCTTTTTCAAAACATTTTGGATTTTATCATTACATGTGGTCCTGTTTTTCTTTTTAAGGCTTCTGTGTTGTTGAGGTAGCACTTGGAATTCGGCATGGATGATCACTGTGGGAGCTCTTCATAGTCCTACATGCAGAGCTGACATCTTGATTCAATTATCCTGGCACCACACACAAAAAGATGAAGATAAAAGGGATTCCTGGCAAGTCAATATAGAGGGGAATTAAAAGAAGAGAATGGGCATGGGGAAAAGTCAGGATATCATAAAATGGTTTGGACTTAAACACAGTCACTCAAGAAAATTCATGGAAAGAAATTTAAAAAGACGGTCTGAAATACTGACACCATATTCCATCCCCTCCCCCAAAAAATCTACATATTTATTAGGGAAAGGAAGAGTTTTGGGGAGAGTTTTCCATACACCTTACCTTACAAGGTCATCAAGAATTCTGCTTTCTGCTATCACTTGAGAACGTCTTGTGATCCTCATCCCCCTCCATTCACTGTGCTTGCCTCAAATATGGTCCAAAGGAATCCCCAACACTGCAGAAAAGATTTGCAAGATGCCCAGGGGGATGCATAGAAGAGCACAGACCCATTCTAGTCATGATTTCCATTATGCTAGCAAATATTTATAATAGTATGCCACCCATTGTACTCTGAAATTTTTGATGTACAGCCCAAATGATAGGCAATTGTTCCTGTAAAAATGGAGGAACATTTGAGTGTAAACATTCCACTTATTCATGTTTGCACCTTGCAACCCATAGTTCCTTCACTCGAACATCTGTTGAAGAAGGGAATCACCTACAAAAGCTTATTGTGTTCAGTGAAATAATTTGTGAAAGGGAAATGTGTACTACACTCTTGAAATAATTAAAAACAAATTGCAGAGAATTGTAATTCCTGGGTGTAATTGCACAGAAATGGAGCTGCATGGGGCATGCACAGTGATTTTCAATAATAACAGGACAATGGGGATTCACAGGATCAAGGATTTACTGTGCTATTAGCAGACTTTATGAAGCTCTTACAAGTTGGGACATTGACACCAAAGTGAAACATAAATAGGACAATGCCAAAGGGCCAAGGATTCGAAGACAATGTGGCTATCATGTGTTGCATCTAATTTTCTTTGTCAGATATACAAGGAATTGAGTCAAAGTGTTTTTAGCCATATATCCTTGCATTTCAGTCTTCCTATATATCAGACCTAACCCAAAAGAGCAGAAAAGGCTCAACAGGAGAAAACTGCTTTGATAAATATATCTGAACAGCATCTTGAGGATGAGGCTGCCTAATGAATAATCTTTATGATTTACTTGGTCACAAAAGCCTGGAAAACAACCTATACACTAACCTTTTATCTTTTAGGGAGTATACAATTTGTGGAGGGCAACATATATATCAACTTCGGTCAAGCCACCCACTGGTGGAAGCACTGCAGGTCAACATGGAAAACTTACCCTTTTTCAATTATTTTTCAATTATTTTCTGGAAAATAAACTGTCCATTTGTAAACAGAACAGTTTTGTGAAAGGTACTGTTTCCTTTGTACAACAAATAAATTGAGCCTGGCTTTATTTGCCAATGCCTTGAGCTTCGTTAATGACTAGATTTTTTTTTTTTCACAGCAGGAAGTCCTTTGCTCACCAGTAAAACCACCCCCAAATTTCCCATAGAGGCCAGGAGGTCTGGTTCTTCTCTCATTTCAGTCAGTCTAAATCAAAAATCCATCCAATATAAACGAGGCATGCATCCGTTGTTGAAAAACAGTCCATTTTTATACCTTCCAGAAGGACAGAAAGATATTATATCATAATAAAGTAGTAAGTTCCCATACCAAGGATCACTTTTCATTCCTCTGTGCTATTCATTATTGAAGGTTCTTCAATTAATTTTTTAATTTGAGTTAATTTAAAAGTCAAGAGTATGCTGTTGTTTTGGCTGAAGAGTGATGAGAAGAAACAGGGTAAGTCCTATTAACTGGGACTTACAACAAGGTAGATAGGCACAAGATCCCATTAATGGGTTCTTACAAGATCTTACCACACAGTATAGGTGAGCTTGCCCCAGGTTTGGGGCAGTGCTTTGTAGTGGTTTGGCCAGCCACACAGGCAGATCTAAAGTTGTATAGATTTTGTTCAATCTGTCCTGTCATCTGCTCATGAACTGGATCTATGGGGAGTTTCCCCCAGAATTTCATTCTACTTTGCTAATTAGCATTAGCAGCAAAGTACACTTGGGCAAGTGCATTCATCTGCATGAGTTAATTGTCTAGTTGGTTAATGAATCAGCTAATGCAGATAAACACATTCGCACAAGTGTCTAACAGTGCCAGTACATGTTTGTGCTAATGTGTACTAGTGCTAAGGAAAATTAGTGCAAATCTTCCCCAAAAGTGCAAGACCAGTCCAATGGTCTCTGGAATACACATGACTCAAATAAAGGAGATCTACTGCAAAATCTGTGGATAACATGTATACAAATCTGAACTTATTTTCATTCATTTAATCTCTCCCTTTATTCTCTGCCAATAATAAGCACATCCTGGCCTGAGCACTGCGAGGTTATTGATTTGGGCAAAGGGAATACCTCCTTTGTGATCAAAGTGCCATTAGGTTGAAGGTCTATGGAGAAATAAAAAGAATGGATGTGGATAACCTCAGTAACACAGTGTGAGGGAGAAAAGGAACTGCCAAATAGGTTATCACACATTTCTTCAGTGATGCAAGCAAAGCTGGACCTTGGGGCTGAAGCCTGGTGCCCAACAGCCTTGTGAAGTGGAGGGGAGATGGGTGCTCAGAGAATTGGAGAAGAAAAGTCTACTTAATTCCTGCAGTCCTGATCAAACTGTGCTTCTAATGCAGAACTGCACTTGCTGAAAGGTTTAAAAACATCACAGTTGGCAAAGAGTTTTATTGCTGGTGGTGGTGGTATTCCAACATATCAGGAATTTGGGAGCAGTTGCAAAGCACAGAATAGTAGCCAGGGAAAAAAATGTTAGCTGTGTGCTTCTCAACTGAAGTAGTACACCTGGCCAGTTCAAGGCTTCCAGGCATTAAAATTCCCTGGTTGCACAACTGCTTCTCCCAGCTTTCCCCATTCACATTTGGCAATGGTTTCCATAGCTCCTGATCCATCCAAATAGCCTTGTTCACAATGCTGGTTTAATCACTGATTATGTTTCTGTGCCACCCAATAGCTGCCGTTCTTTTGGCAGTTCATGACAAATAAGCCTTAAAATGCAACATGATAAAACACCATATGAAAGTTTAAACTACAGCATAAAATGTTTTTAAAATATTGATACATGATTACACTGTCTTAGTGGTATTATCAGAGGATGCAATGAAGCACACCAAGTCTGTGAAATGAACGATACCTGCCTCCCTTCTCATGGGCCTTAAATTAGGAAAGTTTGTGTAAAGATAAATCTCAAATTAATGAATACATCACAGACTGGCACACTCTCTGCTGTTTACAATTACTAAAGGTTATGGAGGCTGGCCAATTCTAGATTGTCTTCAGATTTACCAGTATCCAGTACACCTATGCACAGCCATAAAAACTGGTTGAGCCTAAAATCAGGGATGTGCATCCAATATGGGAAAAGATAATATTCTCAGGAAAATTGTAAAGGCACACTCTCAGATACAGCCAAGATTACATGTCAAAATAACTGTATTTTAAGAAGGTTTTGCTATTCTTTTGTCTGCCTCACATAATTTTACTGATGTTATCAACACAAGCCAGTCATTCTTTTTATTTATTTTCGATGCAAAGAGATTTGCGGCTCAACGCATATCACTACAGGCCCTTTTAACTGTTTACAATAATAATCATATATCCGTGTGTGAAACTAGTACGTTGGTCAGACTAGTACGGGTCCTCCTGACCTAGAAGAGCTGAGATCATATGCTGAACCAGGTAAAAGCAAATTCCAGGTGATATATGAAGTGTTAATGGTGCTCCTGTGTTAAGTAGTGTAGGTCATTCAACATCAAAATATATAGGAACATAGAAAGATATATTAGAAAGAGAAAGAAAGATGTGGACCAGTTAGTCTGCAACTTGGCAAGATTCAGTAACCTGATACATACATTGCGGTATTCTCTTCAGTCTCTGAATCTGTGATTTGTTGGTAACGAGAATGATACAGCACAATCGATGATCCTCCATGGAAATAAATGGTTTTATCAAGGCCAAACTGACAGCAGAGAAACTGAATGGACAGCTGCCTTTCTGGGGAGTGTGTTGTGCAGATAATAGCCAGCTCAGGATATTTTCCTGAAAAATGTTTGCAATGAAAGCATTATTTATCTCTCCTCTTTAGGTGAAAATGAATGCGAATTTAAATTATTCTCGCAGCAACAGTTAACTGAGAGAATATATATATACACACACACACATACACGCGCGCTAGAATGAGGTTTTTTGCTTTGTTTTGTTTCCTCTCCTGATGTCACCAACAACTTGCAAAAGACAGACTCTTAACACTGCTCCTAACCCTGTTCGGAAATTGCTAGCTACTCTTGAAATTGTAAAGATAACGTCTGCCTCCACACATCTGCATATCCATCTCCACAGCCTCTCAAGATCAGACACATTACTGGTAAACACTATTATAATTTTCTTTCTCTCTCTCACATGCACACTTCCCTTTGCCTTACCTTTTATTGCACTTTCACGCCTGGTGAACTGCTGTGACTTCTATATAGAGAAGCTGGTGTGGTTCACCCTCCGAAAGAACTAGCTTATTTCATGCTCATTTGTAATTTTTCATCAGAGCTGCAAAAATGCTCATAAATCTTTGGCAAGCTGGAGAATTGGAAGGTCTGAATATGTCACTGCTGCCGCCAATATGGAGTCTCTCTGGAATCAATGACCCTGACTTTTTTTGGGTCATCAAGATAAAAGTGACCCAAAGCCACAGATGTCTTTTCTTGCACTAACATGGTTGAGTCAGTTCAGATGTGGTGCAAATATACAGGAAAAAGAACACATCAAAATGCCTTCCTTTCTATTCCTCTGCTTTTACATCACTTATCTGAGATTCTCAAAGTCACATCCAGTTCACCTAGGACCTATACAACTTGTCCCAGTATAACTCATGTGGACAGTAAGCAGATCTAAAGTATCTCTGAATTACATTTAAAATACCAGAGCTCCTGTTTAGGGAGCTCCAAAATCCTTAACAGTGTAATGTCTTTTTTAATCCAACCCAAAAGGTCACAAAATGGAGCTTTTCATTAAGCAAGATGCAACAAATGTAATGAGATCTTCACATCTCAAAAGCTTGCACATTTTTATAAACTAATGGAAGCATTACACTCATAAGGACTTTGGAATTTTGATTATGGCCAATACTAACATTTGCATTTTGCTTATGGAATGTATCCAACTTGATCCCCTTTCCTGTGTTGTTGCTGCTGCAGCAGAAGAAGCCCCACTGTCCACGTACCATGGGAGAGGCAAAAGGAGGAACATAAGTCTCCATTCTACCTGGACTCTTCAAATTTTCCATGAGAGAGACAAGAAAGGTCTGAAAATTAAGACCTTTTAAGATTAAAGAGAAGATTAAGAAATTGAGGGGAACTGTTCTGAGTACTGGCTAGATTAAACATCTCTTACTGAAAAATCCTTAATGATATATCATCATCAATTTATGGGAGTGACCAAATCCTCCCGGTTGAATCATGCTAGCCACATTTGGAAAGAAAGTCCAGAAAGATTATTTATTATTTATTATTGCATTTCTATACCACCCCATAGCTGAAGGCCTACCACATAAAAACATGACAATAAAAATACATAAAATAGCATAAAATCAAAAAAGCATTAAAGAAAGTTAAAACAGCTGAAACTGGGCAAAGAATGACCCTATGGAAAACACCTGGGGGGTGTAACCCCCTCAAACTCCTGGGTAGCCCAGAAAATCTTACAAGAGTAAAAAGCCATCTTAACCTGACACTGAAGCAATGCCAAGTTTGGTGCCAGTTGGGCTACAGTGGGAAGGTTGTTCCATAGACACAGGCTTCACTCTCATTTCTGTGACTGTAGCCTTAACTTGTTTACTTGTTAATAAAAATGTTAAAAATACAATTACTAGTTGAAAATAAAGAATAAGCTGTAAGATGAATGTTACTATAGAATCATAGAATTGGAAGGGCCATTTAGGCTCTTTAAAGACTTACTGGCAGCTGCCCCTCTGATCTTAACTTGAATGTCTCCAGCAATGGAGCCCATCAGTGCTCCAGGCAATTAAGTCCTTCTCTAACTGCTCCAATCATTAGGAAGTTTTTCCTGATGTTCAACCAAAATCTGCTTTCTATAACTTAAGTCCTAACCCCCACTCTTTGGGTACTTGAAAAGTGCTATCAGCTTTGTCTTCTAACTTACCCAGTTCCTTCAAACTTTCCTTGTAGGACTTAGTTTCTAGTCCCCTGATTTTTCTTCTCTGCTCTTGTTAAAATCTGTCCAAATCCTTCTTAAAGTGTGGTGTTCAGAACAAGACACAGCATTTATCATGAGGTCTGACTAATGCAGAAAGGAGTAGAATGATTACAGCCAGTGATTTTGGCACTATACTTCTATTGATTTTGCAAGCACATCACACTACTGATTTATATTCAGCTTGTGATTGACTACAACTCCAAGATCCCTCTTATGTGTACTTTCTGCCCAGTCGGCCAACCTCTCAAGCTTAATTTGAATCCTGAATGTCTGCTTTCTGAGGAATTCACTATCCCATCTACTTTGGTAAACAGTCACCTCCATATACTTTTTGAACTCCTCTTCTTGTTGGCTTTTCCTGCTAAGTAATTCTGCTTATCAGTGCTCTAAGTTTATTAAAACTAGCTTTCCTGAAGTCCAAGAAAATGGATGAAGGTGCTTTGAGGATGCTTCTTGGTCAAGAGATGTACATGCCTCCTTCCTGTCTTCAAAAATATTGTTAGAAACAGTACCATGTTGCCTTTATTGCAACCCCCTCCCAGTCAATATGTTTTGGTGCCATGGCAGTGATACAACAGGCTTAAGTCATCCCAGTAGGTTTAGCATGACTTCAGTAAGAAAGGGAAAAGAAAGACAACTGATGCGATGGAACAATCCAATAGCTTCAATATTAGGATGATAAAACTGTTCACTAGAAGAAGAGGTTCTGATTAATTTGAGTACAGAAAGAATCAATTCTTCAGCTGAATGTATAGTATAACTGTTACTGAATCCAAGTGTCTAGTCCATCATCCAACCACCAGGAATGTTAAAGAACTGTCTTTATAAATCTGAGCAACGTGTCCCTTCTTAAAAATTATGTATACAAGCTGATATAGATCAAAATCTTTCTTAATCTCAGGCATACAGCACTAGGACTACCTGAACAGATTCCGCTGTCACACTGCCCTAGAAGAATTGCATCTGTAGAAAGAAAAACAAGAGGCTTTCTCATTGGCTTTCTACAGTCTTGGTAATGCATTTCATTATTTGGTTGTTAAGAATGTAGAAAATTTAGGGGGGCTGCCAAAAGATCAAAGATGCCTGGTTGCTGATGTGGGATTAGTATGCAAGTCTGGAGGTCCTCACAGGGAGCAGTGAACTGCATCTGCAGACCCAGTACCTGAAAAGCAGATGGTTTCAGGCTAGAGGGCACCAAATCAGTGTTAGCAGTCGACAAAGGGAAGGCCTGGCAAAAAAATATTACTGAATGCAAATGATATACAAATCATGAACAAGAAAGCAAATGCTTCTGTATAACAAGTCCTGGTTTGACAGCAAAGACTTATCTGGCTCCACTCACAAGTGGGCAATATATCCTTGGAGACTGATTAGGTTTGCATTCTAGAAGAATCCTGGTATTACCACTAAGAGTAGATTAACACTTCAGTGAAACTTCCTATTAGTGTAAGCTCCTAGTATTGTGGTTCCAGTGCAAAGTGGAGTGCAAATGGCCTGAAAGTGGAATGCTTTCCAATGTGTATGTTGAACTTTATTATTGAGCACAGTTCTATTTTCATGAAAAATATGGTGTAGTGCAACAATATTGACCCTCTTTCAGCCTGAGAGACAAACTTGATTTCAGAGGAACATAACCTCTACGACCATTAACTAAGACTTAGGAGATGCATTTCAACCCTTTACAATGTGGAAAAGGGGTCAAATAACATGAAAGCACCATCATTTGTCAGGCAAAAGATATTGGGGCCAAGAGAATAGCATATAGCCATTTAGAGATCCCCAGGTGGCCAGATTAGAACCCCAGGAGGGCTAATGTGATTTCAACACTTTCAGCACCCTGGATTGGGTGTTAGAGAGGAATGTGTGAGGTTTCAGTCATGAAGTTCACAGGGAGAACAGTCCTCATCATTCAGCCTCAGGGAGTTGTCATGAACTTAACATTCAGAGAGCCCATTTAGAGTGCCCTGAGCTTCTTGGAAGAAGGATAGTTACAAATTTTGCAATGATCTCTCTCAATGTAGGTCCTTAGCCCTTAATCCTGATGGACTCTGGGGCAGGATTTGACACCGCAGCTAGTGGGGTGCAGTCGGGCAAGGCTGTACATAAACCAGTCTTATGGAACTCTTTCTACAGTGTACACTTTGATTTTGTTTGCTGTTTAATTAAATTGGAGAAAAATCTTTCAAATCATTTAAGTTAAAGCCTTCGCCATCAAAACAAAAAGCATTTGATTTAGGTTATTACTGCAGTAATGGGCAAAGGATAATACTGAATTAATTTGGAGAGATTATATACTGTAATGTAACTAAATCTTAGTAAAAGGTTTAGAAGAAGCAAACTTTTGTTCTGACCTGGGAGACGGTGTACCTCAGAATCCTAATTATATGCAGTATAAACTCTAGCATTGGCATTTAACTGAATTCCATAGCCCTGGGGACACTGCCTCAACATGGAGTTTGTAATATGAGCTAATTTGCAATTCCAACAACAGTTTAAATCCATGTCAAGGTCAAAATTAAGAGTCTAAAGATGAGCAGCTACAGAACGCAAAATATGATACAGAATTAGGACGAAACAGCTCTATGATATCCATCAAAGCACACTGCTATCACCTAGGCTAGGCTAACGTCAGGTGAAATCCAATTAATTCATTGCACTGACAGAACTGTTTCCCTTAATTGTTGCACTGTCTCTCTTCTGCAGCTCTCTGTGTATCCTCAGTCTCTGCCCAGAAAAGGAGAAGGAGATGAAAACAAAGTCCCATCCCACTTACTCACTTTTGGAAGCCTTCCATACGGTGCTTTTTCTTTAGCAACCCCACATATACAAGGAGAAATATCTAGAACAATGGTAATATCCTGACATTGGTGACAGATGGAACACACTTAGTCTCCACTGTTCTGCAGAGGAAGGATTTCACCAATGGGTGAAAAAGTTAGGGGAACAGATTTAGTAGAAAAACTTTCTAACAGCAAAACTGAGGTAGCAGTGCCTTAGGGAGCCATGAACTGCCCTTTGTGGATGTCAGAAATCCTGTAATATCTTTCAGTGTAGATTTTGCATTGAGCAAAGACAGAATTGTATTGTCTCAAAGGTCTCCTCCAGATCTAAGACTGTAGGGATTTGTTCACAGAAAACTGTGTAAAAAGCACAATGAAATATCCTAGCAAGGTGATGAACAGCTAGTGTGGAAAGACTGATGCTATATCATATAAATTAGGAGAAAGGCTAAACTGTATCAGTTTTTCCACATTTTCTCCTGATCATTCTCATTCAATTTGATAGAAAAAAAATGTATCCAAAAGAAATTTAAAGGAGAAGAAAACTTTGGAGAAATGCCAATTAGATGGATTCATGGTTCTTGTGCCCACCTTTCCTTTGAGGTGGCCAAGCAGTATTCATGCAAGTTTATCCTGCCTTTTATTATAGAGTCATCTCTGTGGCAAACTGTAGCCTGTTCAGCTTGCCATATGTCTACTGAAGTTCAAGTAATCCCATGGTAATTCCTCTTAGAAGATGTCTCCAGTTCAGGAAGTGCAGCAGCCTGGGAGGCAAAACAAAAGAGCGCACCCTGGAGCCATCTCAGACAGTACTGAAAGGAATTTAAAATAAATTATACAATGCCCTGAGAATGAACCAGGAAACTGGAAGCCTTTCTCATGAGTCTAGATGAAATTCACAGAAAATATTGGAGGAGAGATGTTGGCGTAGCAACAACTCCAACTTTTCCCTGAACTAGAACAATGCCGTCCCCCTCACACCTGCGTTATGGAGGATGCAAAATAAGATGGAGATTACGAACACAGTTGTTGCTGCAACCTCTGGCAGTGGAAGTGCAAAAAAACAAGCAAACACTGCACAAACCAAAACCTTTAGGGAGAAGGAAGGAAGGAAGCCATCCATCCATCCATCCATCCATCCATCCATCCATCCATCCATCCATCCACTGATGAGCTCTGTCCATGAGAAACTGTCAGGGAACTTTTCCTTCCTCAGGAGAAATTCAGTAAAATTGCCCCCAAACCAAATCACAGTTTCTCTTCACACAAATGCTCTGGAAAACTTTGCGGGGGGGGGGGGGCTGTATGTGTGAAGCACTTTCATTTCTGACACAGAAACACACCAGAAACAACCTTGTCCCAAAAAGTTAACAAGTGAGTTAGCAGTTTCAAGAGGAACAAAGGAAGCTGCCCTATTTACAGCATCCAATTGTTATTCTAACTAGCCCAATGTTGCCTATTCTGGCTGACAGCAACTTTCCAGGGCCCATTCAAAAGACTTTCTCCTCATTTCTACCTGACCTTTTCAGTTGGAGGTGGCATGGATTAGACCTTAGACCTTAAGCACACAAAGCAGGTGCTTTTCCAGTGAGCTACACTGAAAGCTTCCTTTCTCCACCAAAACATTTGATGACCATCACGGATTAAAGACTGTCTGTAGCCCTGGTTTGTACTCATCATCTAGTCCTACAAATCTCTAATAGGGAGAGCAAAATATTATGTGGCTGAAGAACCAATAAAAATTATCTGAAAAATTAATTGATTAAGCTCTGGGGAAAATACGTTTGACGCAATCTTGGGGCTTTGGATGTCCCTGTTTCCATTTAAAAAAACTTTAAAATTATTAGGTATATGAAATGCAATTCTTCTGGCAGCTTTGAAAAATCACACCCTAGGGGAAGAACTTAACTGTGGAGTTGAGTGAATACATCTCCCAACTCTTAACATCAGCCCTGGGCAAGATGAAGTTTATCAGGGCTTCAGACTGCCTTTCCCTTGATCTCTGAGTCAACTTTTGCTAAATGGAAGCATTCCTTTTCCGTGGTGCAAATTTTTAGGATGAAGGTCAAGCCATTTTATCAAAACATTAGCTATTAAGATTAGAACTTGTAACATAGCTTAGACTAAAATGTAACCATTTCAGCAATGCAGCTCACGTCTGAAATGATGGTTTAGAGAAATTGCTCAGGATGTGACAAAACTGTAAGGCTAGAATTCAAGAAGCTGCCTTCAGGGTGCTTGCTCATCTAGCCTCGTAGGACGCTAGCAGCAATCCAGGGGCTCAGGCAGAGTTCGTTTTGCTGCAAGTCCAGGGCCCTGTGTTTGTATTAGAACTGTGAAAAATGGCCTTTTGAAATTCGCTGCCATGTTTGTGGGCAGAGAAATGGGTGGGGAGGTACCCTCACCAACTGTCTGCAGGGAATGAAGAAATTCTCCAGGGAGAAGGTTAGGCTAGGGTTAGCACTAGGGTCTCTCCGGTGAGGTGGACAAATTCTTGGCAGTCTCATGAAATAGGGCACGTCATTGGCAAGGATGTATAGCATAGCCCTTTTTTCCCCACTGAGAGTATTTGGCTGGCCACCGTCTGCTTCTCTTGCAGTGCAGGTGTGAAGGGCACAGTGAAGCTAATGCTGGGTCAAAATATCTCCTCTGATTTACTGCAAGTTTAATTTCCCCCATAAAAAAGACCACTATCATTCTGCCATATACACATAAGAGAAATATTTTTTTTATTTCTATAATGTTTTTGAGCTTAATCCCTGCCAGGGCAGGGGGCAAGTTTTATTACATCTCTGCCTATTGCTCCGGAGCTTATCAGGCAGTCTGCGGTTCTTGGTCTGAAAACTCCATAACACAACATGATGTCTTCTCTGGGACTTTAATGGGAGTATGAGAAGCTACTAGAAGATGATTGTTTACAGGCTACTGGAGGGATGATTGTACAGTAGAAAGTAAGTCACTTGTAAAAACTCCTTAACTACTCCAAATTAATGCAGGAAGAAAAAAAGCCAAACCCAACCATTTAGAATTTCTCCAAAATATTCTTCACCACTGAGCTTCTTCTCAAAAGCAATTTCTTTTCTATCAATCTGGATGGGAATAGTAAAAAAGATGTGGGGATAATGTTCTGCAGAACACGGATTTGCATGTTAGTTACCTGCTTGTACGTATTTGTTTCACACCGGGAGGGGGATAGTAAGCAAGGACAGGCTTACAACCCAAAGCTTGGGAGACGGAAATAGCATTGTCAGTTGGACTGCAGCTCAGATGTTGGAGCTGAATGGCTTTGCTGGGAACTACAGGTGATAAGAAGTGGTCTTTTCTTGCATTCATGCTTCTCTGATTTCTGTGAGGTAGTTCTCCAATAAAAATAATGTACATTTACTGCAGTGTAGTAGTAGTGGTGTTTAATTAATTAATTTCTATACCTTCCATTAGCCAAAATGCCAGGCTCTCTGGGAGGTTCACAAAATCAAATTGCACAAATAAGTACACTATCTAACAAAAAAATCAGTAACATTAAAATCAAACATAAATAATACAGCAGTAAAATTGGAATAATAAAATAGCCACATAAGCCTATGCAGCTGTATTCAAATTAATCCAAGGGAACAGCAGCAGTAAAATACAATAAAATGCAGTATCAACAAAATGGATTTTTAAATAAAAGATTAAAAATTATTTAGCTGTTAAAATGTTGGGTGTATAAAAAGGATTTAGCTGGAGGTGAAAGGTATAAGGAATGGGCACCAGGTGTACCTCCCTGGGGAGCTGATCCAATAGACAGGGTGCCACAGCTGAAAAGGCCCTTCCCCTAGCAGCCACTCTGCTTACTTCCTTTAAAGGTGGTTCTCTGCGAAGGACCTCAGACAATGACCCAGACTTATGCAATGCTTATTCATTCGATTTTTATTCCACCCCATCAGCCATAAGGCCTTGTGGCAATTAGTAACCAACGGGGTTGGAAGAGGTTTGGAGTAATATGTTCATCCTGGCCAGTCCCCTGGCCAGTCTCCATATGCTGCTCAATTTTGAGCCAATCAAAATGTCTGGACCATCTTCAAAGGCAGCCACCATAGAGCGAATTACAATAATCCAAGTGAGAGGTTAGCAGAGCATGGATTACTGTTGATTGTTCCGCCTGTCCAACTTGGCTCATAGTTGATAAATCAGCCTGAGCTGATAGAAGGTGCTCCAGGCCACTGAGTCATCCTGTGATTCCAGTGTATTAGGGGAACATGCTCATAAAGACAATAATAAATTATGTGAAATTTCATACCAAAAGGATTTTGCATAAACAGGTGAAGAGTGAAAGAATAGGAAACTGGCAGAAACTTTTAATGGTACCTTCGACTTACCATATACAAGGCATGGCTAGAATCAGGAATGAAGGAATACACTTGAAGAACCGATTTTACAACACAATGCCAATCCCCCACCCTGCGTGCTTCTCCACGTGTGTTGTGCATGTAAACCCAAACAAATACAAACTGTTTCAATAAGCTTAAAGATGCAACATGTGGCAAGATATATCCCTAGGCTTTTCAAACGAGATTAATTTATCCTTGAATAATCTTGGAGAAGGCTTAATTCCAGTGTACCAGAACAAAAGGTTATAATCTTCCACCTTAGGATATAAGAAAGCAAAGAAGCTTAACACACACACACACACACACACACACTGGGGTGGAGGGAAGGGGGGGGGGAGAAACATTTCCCCAAAGCTTGATGTTTGAGCTAATTGAAAACATTTTAAAAATATTTATTTTGCAGGAATGAAGGATATGTTGCCAGCTGCGAAGTCGGAGCTCTGCAGTGTTTGTGAAGGAAGAGATGCAAGGATACCAGAGCTTTCTGGAACTTCCTTTCTGTTTCTTGAGCTTTCCTATACCAAAGTTTGCATCACTGACCATACTTTCCTATATTCCTTTTCATGAAGTCCATAGGAAAGTGAATAGGAAGAGTTAGCCTGGTTCAGTAGTGAAAGAGTTGGACTGGGGCTCAGGAAACGTGGATTCTGGTCACCCCTCAGCAGTGATGCTCTCAGGTGACTTTGGTCCAGTCACTGATTCTTAGCCTAATCTACCTCACAGGGTTGCTATAAGGATATAATGGAGAAAGGAAGGAAGATCATATGTGTAGCCGTGGGCTCCTCAGAGGGCAATAAATGAATAATACCATGTAATGTTCAATATGACTTTCTAACCCATCCTTGTTTCTCAAGACTCCTTGAGAAACTTGCATTTGGTAGGATATGAATTAACAGATTTTGCAGGGCATGAATTAGTAAATAATAATGATTCACAGACATTTGGGGTGGAATGGAAGACGTCACATTTTCAACCATACAGCACCTCATCTAGACCAATATTATCATCTCCATGATTGTGCAAGGAATAGATATGGGGGACTTCGTTACATGCCAGCAGAGAGAAGATTGAACTGCGGAGTGTATGATTGACAGCTCCCTCTCTCAGCTATTGTCAGTCAAAAGCACACAGGCAAAAACGCAAGTTTCTATGACCATTTATTAAGCCAGAAAACCATTGGAATATGTTGCACTGAGCTTTAACAGATGTTTCTAGGCCCAGCAATAGTACGTGGCAACATGGGGCTGAATGGCAAAGCTCACAGATACTGGAAGGTCCACCATGGCTGTTCGGGCCTCCCTTAAAATAATAATAATGTACAAGAAATCAGTGCAGGATGGTGGTTCTAAGGTCAGAAGGGCTGTGTATCCACTCTGGATTTTGCTGCGACCCTGTCCACGGAGAAATATGGCCAAATGCTGTGAAGAGAAGTACTGGGCCAGATTGCTGCTGCCACTGCTCTCTTTGCTCTTGCCAGCATGTCAGCTTCCCAATCACATTACACTGGCAGTGGAAGCCCGAGGCTTTGTGGATACCGGAGAAGGCAGCTGGAGCAACTGCTTGGCCCCACATGACTTCCACAGCTTCTTGTTCAGGCTACCTCATGCCTCCTTGTTTAACTCTGAAGGAAGAGGGTAACACATACTGACTCGCACAGATGAATGAGCCATTCCAGATCCAACTTTACAGGCAAAATTATGATGATGATGATGATGATGATGATGATGATGATGATGATGATGATCATGATTCCAATTCACATGCCCAACTTGCATGCCCAGGTCAGAATAGTAAAAAGAAGCAGCTGTAATCGTTAAAGCTGTGGAGTGAGGAAGCTACTTTCCAAGCACAATTAAATTAGATGAGCAAATGCATAATTGGTCTGGGCAGCTAATCTTAAAATATACCTGTGTGTTTGCTTTTTAGATGGAGGCTCTAGTTCCTCCCCATCCCTCAAGTTGCAGTGGAAATCCTGAAAATGTAATTCTGCAATCTTGAGGCTGTCAACACAGTATCCCAAGACACTCTCTTGGCACACATTAAGGTCCCAAGCTACTCCTAATTAATTGGCAATTTAAAATGAACCAAACATTTACTATGGATGACTGAAAAGCAGCAGAGCCCTCACTGTCCTTCCCCACCCCTTTCCCTTGCCCAGAATGTCTTGGGCCCACATCCCAGAGCATGAAGAAAGGAAGGCTGGACAGCTAGAGGATGGAGTTGGTGAGTGCCAGTCAGCCAGCCAGAAAGCCAGCCAAAACCAGAAGAAGTGGGGGTGCAGTGTATGTTTCTCAAGGGAACAGAGGAATGAGACAGAAGAAAGGGAAGCTGGGAAAGCCAGTGGGGAGAGACTACCCAGAAATAAGGGAATAAAGTATTACTGGCAATGTGTGCTTGTGTGAAATAGAACACTCACTATGGTTCTCTGTCCTGAAAGGTCGAAACTGTGATTGTCTGGTTTTAAGTTAATTTTATTTTGTATGTGCTTTAAATTTTTAATTTATTTTTATTTTTTAACATTTGTTAACTGTCCAGAAAGCCTCAGCTATTGGGTGGTATAAAAATACAACTAACAAAAAAAAATTGTCTTGAGTTTTAAGCTGTCAGTCTCAACTTCCTTCAAAACAACTTGGTAATTGTAAAAGGCAGTACTCCAAAGGAATATAATATAGCAGCTATAACTTTGCTAGCATGATTCGCCGTTCGGGGCATGATCTTTTGCTTTTCACATCAAAGTCTCAAACACTTTACAAATACTTCTTCTTCAGAAAGAACAAGTTTGAGTCAGGATAGATATCAAATCTATCTTCAAGAGCCCAACACCCTTATTTTTTCCACACAATTTCTTTTCCAATTCTTAAATGCATGTTATGCCAAACTACTGCTTGGGCAAACCAAGGTAAGTGGGATTTAACAATACTCAAGGCTAACTGTTATACCTTTTGCTGTTCACAATAAGGGGATTAAAATTCTAACTATAAAAGTATAGTGCCAGATCAAAGCCTAACACGGATTAAATGCTATAGACTTCAAAACTTGAGATCTTGAAGAACCAACCTCTAAGACTAATCGGAAATTAAACTGTAGATAGAGAAGCAGGATTTGCAAAACCTTTGAAAGTGTCTGTTATATTTTACATAAATAAATGCCAGGTTGCATGAGAGGATGCCTTGCAAAGAAACACAAATTGTAGTTGAAAAACCAAGAGCGAGTGTAAGTACACAGGGTCGAAGTTCTAAGTGAGAATAATATGAGAGTTTATAGAAAGTGTGGATGTCTCACATGGCATGGAAGCTAAGTTTGGTGACTTAACTTATGATTTCCACGCTTTTTGGAGCATGATATTTTTCATAAGTATCTAACCTCTTGAGGTTTTTGATACTAGGATGTAATAAATGTGCCCGGACCCAGAAAGAGAAGTCGGCAGCAATTTGAAGAGGCAGGCTTTGGTGAATTTGGTATGGATCAGAATGTGTACCTGTATTTCCACTACAAGGGATACACTTCCAGACTCTGCCAGCCCAGGAATCAGTGCTGATTCCAGGTCTTTGAGGGCCCTTGGACAAGACACTTCCAATGGACTCCCACCTCCATGAATCTGCTTCCTCACCATCACTGTCACCATTGGCTGCTCCTCTCTCATCATTGCTGACATGACACAGCCACTGCTCTTTCAGCTCACCTCCACAATTTTCTGGGTCAGAGTGAGAAGCGTGTACATAAGCAGGTTGCAGTGGTAAAGAGGAGGAATAGGTCCTGGGAGCTCTTGCTGGTAGTTCCCTACTGGATTGCGGGTCCTCAGTCGGTGCTTCACCATGCCTACTGATAAATGCCAGCCCTGTGAGAAACCCTGGGAATTGTGGCTTTGCAAGAGCAGGGTTCACTCTTAATCAATGTATGGGGCTGAACATAGGAAACTGTCCTATACTGAGAGAAGCAGTTGGTTCATCCAGCCAACCTGCCAATTACTTAAGTCCTCAGATGGCATGGCCCTGATCATGCCATAGGTATTGATGGCCTACCTGTAGTTCACTGGGGGGAGGATATTCTGTGGAGCAGCTCCATTTATTTGGAACTCGCTGCCTCTGGAGATCAGGCAGTCACCAACACTGTCCTGCATTTGACATCTCCAGCCAACATGTCTATTTCAGGAAGCCTTCCTGACCCAGCCAGTCTCCTTTATATTGATTTTACTTTAAACATTTTTATGGCTTTATCTGTTTTCCCTGTTATCATACATTGCTCTGAAACCCCCATACTGGAATATGGAATAGTATATACATTTTGTAAATAAATATACAACCCTATGATTGTCATCTCTGACTGGCAGCAGATCTCCAGGGTTTTGGGCAGGAGTTTCCAAGCCCTGCTGGAGGCATGGGCGATGAACCTTCTGCATGGAAAGCATGTGCTCTGCCCCTGAGCTACGGAATTCCCTATCCATCCCATGATTATGTGGTTCTGCAGGGCTAAAGCCAGTTCCAGTGATGAAGGAATGAAACACAATGCATCTGCACTGGCCTAATGTCTTCTTTATGAGAAATCTACAGGGGGACTTATTTTCAGTTCCAGTTCATTAATATATATGCTGCTGAAAACAAAATGTCTAGGCACACTTCTATTTATTAAGCCCAAAGCAGTTACCTTTGGGTACCATGTAAGCTGCTGTATGAGAGAGAGAGAGAGAGAGAGAGAGAGAGAGAGAGAGAGAGAGAGAGTTGACAAGGCAGCCGACCATTCAGAGAGCCAGTCCGGTGTAGTAGTTAAGAGCATGGGCCTGGACTCAGGCAATCTGGGTTCCAGTCCCCACTCAGATATGGAGCCAACTAGGTAACTTAGGACCAGTCACAGACTTTCAGACCAACCTACCTCACAGGGTTGTTGTTGTGGGGATAAGATTGACAGCAGGAGGAGAAAAGTGTTGTAAGCTACTTTAGAAAAGAAAAAAGGTGGGATATAAAGCTAATATAAATAATCCATTACGACCTGAGCAAATGCACTCAAGACTTGAGTATGGATTGAGAGTGGGTTGTTGAACCACAGCTTGAAGTATAAGTTATGTTGTCTGAACCCAGCTGAGATAACTAACCCTGGTGAATGGCCCTAGTTCACAATCCAGCAACTAACCCTGGATTCTCTTCCTGAGTTATTTGTGGCTAACCAACCATGGATTGTTAGTGTGGTTGTGTTCAGGCAACATGATAACCCATGTTTCAGGAGCAATTCATGGTTCCATGGCAACTCACATTAATCTGTACTCAGCCCTTGAGTGGAAGTTATCATGTTGTCTGAATCAGTCAATGAGACTTACTTCTGAGTAGACATGTATAGCATTCCATAGTGAAACGTATCATGATGCGCTTCAGTGACATCTCTACTTTTGCTGTTTATTGAAATTGTTTAAGAAAGGATGCTCTGGAATACCAAATTGGAGTTCTGTGAATGAACTGTAGCTCACTTGTAGAGCACATACTTAATACAAAAAGCAAAATGGAGATCCTAACCTTTGGTGAAGAAGCAGGGAACAGAAGAGAAGGCATGCCTGTAATCTGAGAATAAGAGAAGGCAGAGGGGTGCTATACTTGTTACTAGCATCTGAATTTAAAATATCAGGTGGCAAATGATGGGAAAGACTAGCACAGTAAACAGTGATAGATGAATATTCTCATTTTGTATAAAGCAGCTTTCTGTGTTCCTGTGAAATGTAATACTGGAAGAAAACATACCAAAGGGGGTTCTAGATCTTTGATAGATTCAGGTTTTCTACACCTGCCCATTTAGTCTTACTTGCAAGTCGCCCCTCTCACATCATGAATTAAAGCACTCACAGTTAACATGTCTCAACAACCTTTGGCCAATCTCTCACCACAGAGGGACTGCCTGTGTGCTGGCTTTTGGTTCAGTCATGTGCTTCGCCATAGCTTTCGGCAGACACTGCCTCCATGAGCAGCAACAGCAGTGGCGCCAGCCTGGTTGCCGTTTCACATCTTCTCCCCAGTATCCCAACGCATTTGTCGACCCAGAGCATTGGGGAAGGATCGAATAGCCACTGCCACAAGAGAGCAAGAATGATGGGAAATATTTGGAGAAAACTCGGTAAAGTGGACCTTTGAGGAGCAGGTGATTTTTTAAGAAAATCAGAAATGTTCTCAGAGATGCATCTCCAGATACCTTTGGAATTGAGTCTTCCTTTGTTCTGTATAGTCACTCCTTGCTACAGGAGACATCAGCATGGTTTCAGAATATTGGCTAGTTCAGTTTTCTTCCTGCACTGTGAGCTGTGCAAGGTAGCAATCTGATTCATAAGAGAGACACCTTGTCAAAGAAATCTTGCTCATAGCAACAGAAGATAACCAACTTATCTCATGATCTGTGGATGCCCATTTCACTTCTGTACAAAAAACATGAAGACATTCTGGATTTTATTAAATTGGGATGGCTCCCTATAGCTCCTCAGCCTCTACAAAGCACATCTACATGGGTGCTTTCTGGTGCTTGTTAATAATAGCTTTAATTTTCTTTTGCAACTGCAGATATGATTTATTTAAAAGCTTAAAAAGAAAATTTATTCCTAACTAGTTTCAGGGTGGGAGAAAATACCCTCCTATTGTGTGAGCCAACTGATGTGGAAAGTCATTTGCCTGCTTCAAGTTTTAGAATCTAACAGTTTCTATAGAATTTGGACAAAATTCAAATGTGCGGAATGTGCAACTTGAATCCCAGACTTTATGTAGTGACTGTTCTGCTGTGCAGCTGTAACATTACTGAAGGCTGGTATTATGCATTGCCAATACAACTAGTAAATACTAGTTCTCACAGAATTATGGGTCTCCCCCTCCCCACATGTCTTTTATTTGCACAACAATGAGGAAAAGAATCTTGCTGAGATAAAAAGACCTGGCTGATTAAGCTATTATTAAAATGTCACAAAGAGGAAGGAGCTTATTGTGCCGTCCAAGTGGGATCTCACTATGTTTACATACACACTACTTCGTCAACTCAGGATAACAAATGGCATCTCAGCTATTGAGGAGATGGAAGGTTTGGAGGACATGGTTTGCTTCTTTTGTTTTCATGCTTTTAAAGAGGTAGTAAAATAGGTGGCTATAGCTGAGACCAGTCCATACCATGATACACAGTGAATTTGTTGCAGTCCTTGTATATGTTGAAGTAGATGTTGGTTTTTCTGCAACCACACTGGGAAGTGTTTTCCTTGTTACACGTTCGCAGGGATTTCATTGCAAATGCTATGCTGTCATAATATTAAATAGCTAATTGGATCAGTATGTGATAATGTCACTGCAGGGTAGTGAAACCTGTTCCGAGTAAAGGCAACTTTGTGCTTGAAACTGAATATCTATGTCAGGATAGGAAAGAGAGTGCTCCTGTAGTGAATGGAATGAACATAGTTTTGTAGCCACTGGATAGAGGCCTTCCCCATTTGCAAACTGCCCACAATCAAGGAAAGATGCAAAAGATTCTGTACAGACATGGATAATGGGTATAAAGAGTGAATGCATTTCAGTGTCAGCCAGAGTAAAGTGATGCATATTGTGGCAAAAATATTCAGCTTCAAAAATCTCAACTTCTTCTAGCTGAGAGTGACCAAAAAGAGAGAGCGAGAGAGAGATCTTGAGGTTGGGGTGGACAGTGTGGTGAAGAAATAAAACCAGTGCCTGGTACCTCTGAAAAAGGTAAATTTCATATTGGTCATAATTAGAAAAGGGACTTAAACTGTCAAAATTGTATGATTGTAATATAGATTGGTGGTGCAATATCACTTGGAATTCTGCATACATTTCCAGTCGCCACACCTCAGAAGGGATATTGTAGAGTTGGGAATGGTGCAGGGAAAAAGCAATGAAAAAGATCAAGGTGTTCGACAAACTCCCCTAGGAGAAAAGGTTACCAAGTCTGGAGCAGCTTAGCTTAGAAAAAAGTCAAATTAGGGCAGACATGACTGAAATATGCAAAAGAATGCTGAATGCAGGAATATTGGGGAGTAATAAAAGGAAATGTTTTGATGGCCAGCCATATCTGGATAGCTTTAAAGGCAATTCTGCAAATGAGTGGGGTGCTCTGTGCTCTTGTCCCAGTTGTAGCTTCCCACGGATGTCTTGTCGGCCTCAGGGTGAGCAGGATGCCAAACAAGGTCAGTCTTTGGTCTGGTTCAGCATTGTCCTTTTTATGTTGTTACGTTCTTCATGGCTCTAGTCCCTCTGATCTGCCACCTTTCATCCCATTCACCACCACCATATTACAAAGTAAAGAACTTGATTTGTAGCCTTCAGACAAGGCTGTGAATACAGGAGTCTGTTTCAGCATGGCCAGGAGGTTACATTACACTAATGGTAGAAGAGACAAATTATTTATATTACTCCACATTACCCAAGTGAACTGAATTTAATAAGCAAAGGCAACTTGTGGGGGAAATCAGCAGCATAACAGGGATTGCTTTTAATGGGACTTTTCCTGAAACGAGCCAATGCATTGGGACAATGGTCTCCATGAGGAATACATGGCACCTTTGTGCAGAAAGCCTGTTAACTCTAATTTGGACAGATTTCATAAATGTGTGCTTGTACTGCGATATTGTTTGTAATGATAATATTAATGCATTTGCTCCATCCATGCACGGTTACCTAGACTACCTTCCCTGACACTGCACTTTAATAATAGCCACAATTCTGCAGTGTCTGTCATTTCTTTTCTACATAACATATTGTGACAGAGGCTTCATTTACCTAAACTTATCTTGGCAACTTGTACTTCATTAAAGAGAATCCTGCAATCATCAGTTAAAGCTTTTTTTCTATCTGACCATGCATAGCTAAGCTTCATAAATCATTCTTTCACTTTCCATTCTGCAGCTCCTGGAAAGGTAACATTATTGAATTCAGATCACTGGAACAGACCGGTACTAAAATGTTTATTGACCAGCTTTTAAGCGCTGAGCTCTCGCTTTTGAATGCAGACAGTAATATTAGCTAAAGCTTTCAAAAAATGTTTTAAATATGTCACTAATACGTTTTATACATTGCTAAAAATACTCCTGATGGCAAACAAAGCTGCTCGTAGAATGAAAGCATTGCTTTCCAGGGAGGCTGGCGCTTCCCGTGTCAGTGAGTCTCCTCATCCAAGGCAGCTTTTCTTTTGAGCTGTATAGAAGCTTTAGAGGAGTTATCCATCACTAAAACAGGCTGACCACCATGGAGCACTACTGATAGCTCTTAAACATTGAAAAGAAAAGCTTCACTGCATGGACCTCACTGACACAGAAGGCACACTCCTCCCCTCTTCCTTTTCTCCTTAACCCTAGTTGGCACTTGGAAAGGAAGAGTTAGGAACATTTTTTTGGACATCTTGAAGAATGTGCAAAAGATTCCCTGTCCCTCTTGTGCATAAAGGGCATAATATGGCACAGGCCATGCTCTTTTGCTTTCTTCCCCCTATTTCATACAATTAAAATGCAGGAAATAATTTCTGACCCCAAGTCGGTAGGACACTCCAAGGCTGACCTGTCACCTGGGATTGTCCAGAAGCTCATTTCTCAGTTTCTCTCTCCTGTCCACATATGCAAACTCTCTCACGGTCTCTCTCTCTCTCTCATTCTGTCTCTCTCTCTCACACACACACATTTCACATGTTTTCCCCTACTAGAAATGACAAAGCTGTGACAAACTGCACATGCCCCAGTTCCAGACTCCATTCTAGAAGTTCTCTTAAGAAGAGTGAAATGAAGGGCACAGCAAAACCAACCATGGCATAACAAATGAAATAGAACTGGGGAGACATTACACATTCAGTTCACATATAAGCTCAATCAGCCCAATGCAGTAATGAATATAGCTACACATGGGAGCAGTCTCCCCCAAGTACCCTGCAAAGAAAGCATCGCTGTGCTCATCTGGTTCCTGTGCATCCTGCATCCTCCATCCAGGGATGCATCCCCAACTGAGACACCAAGTTGTGTGCCATAAACTGTATGTGGCTACTGTCCAATAGCTTCATTGCACTGGGAACCCCAAAAGTGGCATCAATTGTGGATCACTGCACTCTTCTCTTTTTAGCTCTCTAGTACCACCTAAACACATTTTGCAACAAGCACGAACATTTTCCTGCAAACAGGATAAATATCTTCATTGAGTCGACTTCACATTTATGCCCATCATACTACTTCTCTGGCTGTAGGCCAGAATTCAAACAGTATAAATATATATCATTGACAAAATCTATTATCAGGTCCCATAGCAATTTCCCCAGCAGTTAAAATGCACCTTTTTAATGGAACATAATCATTGATGCAATTTGGGAATATTTGTTTGCATTTTGATGGCTGCCTCTGCATCAGATACAGTTAGGCAGAATTTGTAAGACCAATCTTAAAAATATAAAATAAAAAGCAGCTATTATCTTTGGCCAATATTACCTGCACAAGAATTTTAAAAACATTAATCTGTGAGTATGTCAGATTGTTTTAGAGAATTGTAAGTGTTATCATCAGCAAATATCATTGCTAGAAGGGAAGAAAAGAATGGAAAATCCATTTATTCTAGGATGAAATGTAACCCTCAGGCAAGATTTACCCCAAGGATAACTAAAATGCATCCCAGATAATATAGTAGTATCAGCCAATTAGAATATATGGTGAGATTATTTTTGCTATATGTGTATATTTCCTCCTTGAGAAGTTGCTAGGATAAATTTAATATTAATGGGAACAGTGTGAAGATGTAAGTTCTATTTAAAGGCACAGTAGAAGCTTGCTAACCAAATCACAGCTCTCTGAAACTTCAAGTTATCTGGATTAACGAATTTCCCACCTACAGTTGTTTTTGTCCAATAATGCAAACCAGGGAAGAGGATAAACTGGTTCTGGTTCTGTCCCTTGGAGCTTTACTTAAATAATCTCAAGATTCTTTATGTTTGCCAAACAACTTCCATCAGTCCCGCCCAGCCAAGCCTATGTTGAGGGATAATGGGAAAGGAAGTCCAGTAAAAACTTCCTTTCCCATTAGGAAAAACTTCCTTTCCCATCACTCTTGCCTGAAACCTTGGGGAGCTGTCACCAGAACAGAGAATCTGTCATGGCCCAGGAACCTCCTACTCTCAAGAGTTTTCTGAAAACATTGAAGAGGTGAATGTCTACATGCAGGAATGATATCCAAAGAATGCTGCAGAAGTTATCAGCCTTCCACAGAGTCCAGAGGAATCGCAATAGCTCTCAATACTTTCACCTGCAAAGCCAGAATAGGTAGACTTGTCCTCCTTCTTCGACTGCAAACTCCTCCTCAGATCCCTTAATACTGCACCTCTCTGAGGAACACTCCTTCCAGGAACTGTCCATTGCTACTTTTTCCAAAGGTGCAAGGCATTTGTCTCATACATAAAGTAGATAAAACGTTGAGAGATCTTTGCACCCTAATTTCCTGCAGAGGGGAGCAGTGATGAAACACTGATATGAATTAGAAGGAAACAGAGCTTTGTCAGGCTAGACCAAAGACCTATCTAGTGCAGCATTCTGTTCACAAGATGGCCAACCAGGTGCCAATGGAAAATTTAAGAGAAGAACAGGAGTTCCACTTCATCTACTTGAAAATAACTCAAATTTCAGCTCTGTTGACCTTTCCTAGATGAGTTTGTAGCAGTGACCAGAAAGGACCTGAATAAGATAATTGTGCAATATGACAGAGGGTGAAAGCATTTATCATTATCAAGGTGGTTTGAAGGAAGTGTATCAATGTCCAATTAGAAACATGGAATCATTGACTAGAAAATAAAATGTATATGCAAAAATAATAGAACAATTGTCCTAATACATTTTGGACAATATCTAATACAACCGCCTGCTAAAATGAACAACTGATCTTGAGGTTGTGGTGAACAGTTGTTGTGAAAAAAGTAAATTCCATGTTAAGCATAATTAGGAAAGGCACTGAAAAATAAAATGTCAACTAAATACTACTGTTATACAAGTTCATGGTACAACCACAGGTAGAAGACTGTACAGTTCTGGGCACCACACTTAGAATATTGTAGAGTGGAAAAAAGCACAGAAGGTACAGCTAAAGCAACTGAGGGATTGGACAAACTTCCCTATCAAAACAGCTGGGATCATTTAGCTTTCAGAAAGGGTGAATGAGGGGAGACATAATAGAGGTCTATTATGCCATGAGGAGAAGGTAGACGTGGAGAAAATGTTCTCTATCTCTCATAGTACAAGAAGCTGGGATAAATCTGTGAAACTGATCAGTGGGAGTTCCGGGACAGATAAAAGGAAGGACTTCTTCATACAAAGCGTAGTTAAAGTATCACTTCCCACTCACATGTTGCAGAATGGGTATCCAGATAATACTGCCATTGAAACTTGATCAGCATGACTAGTAGCTTTTCTTCCATGTTTTCACTTTTAAAGCCATCCAGACTGGTGACCCTCACGGCACCTTTCTGGAGAGTTCCACAGTAGGCTACGTGAAGCAGTACTTCCTTTTTCATCTTAGGGTTTTGTGGGAATTTTCTCAGTGAGAATTCAGAAATGGACCAACAGTTTTATCAAAGTGTGTACTTTTGTTCTATGCAGTAACATCCCCATTCTTCCTTTATAATCATCCATTTAATGTCCATTCATCCTATCCCCATTTTAGCCAGCACCAATAAAAAAGTAACTATCTTTGTGTTAAATAAGCATCAGTGAGGTTTCCTTAAAGTGTCCTATTAGTCCTGGAGTCAGCCAGACCTTATGTTTCCTGTGAGAAAGTAGCACTTTCCAAATTTGCTAAGACTACAAATTACAGTTTGGTGTAGGTTAGCAAAATCCTTAAAACCTTTGAGAATCAAGACATATTGAAAAATCCATTTTGCTAGCTACATAAAAAAAATCCACCTCTTAAAAGCATTCTTTGTGCCAAGAGGATAAAATGCAATGAAGGTGGAAAGACATTATCACTGAGGCAAGTATTTGGCTTTTAACTGGATTTTCTTTTTGTATTATTAATTTTTTTTATTTGACAATGATTTCCTTTCCATGATAAAAGCTCTAGATGTCATCATCTAACTTTTTTTAAAAAAATATAATCTTAACTAGCTTTTACACTTTTGTTTATTTGTTTTAAAAGATTGTTCTGTACAATATGGAGGGCCTGCTTTGGGTGATGGCCATCAAATAAGTACGATGCGTTGTATCCAGTGCTGGGAAGAGCTATTCCATCAGAGCTGATGGAACTGATTTCACCTCCCCTTTTGCAGTTCCCTGTGTGAATTCATGATCTGCTTCAAAAGGAAAACCTTCTGGAACAAATTAAGAAGCGATACAAAAGGCTGAAGTCCTATAGTGCCAGTAAACACTTGCCCACATTATTTGATGTTACCCAAGGAATGCTAAGAGTTATAAGATTTGTTTCTCTCTAAACATATTAAGCTTTGCACCCAAAGACTTCTATCCTAAACGCAGCTGGGAGAGAGTAAGTCCCATTAAGTCATAATCTACATCTGACTAAACTAGGTTACCCTTGTAGAATTATCTACTAGTTATGGAAGAATGCAATGAAAAAGGGACCCAAAGTGGCCTGGGCATGCCTTGTCTCCATCTAAATACGTATACAATTGCAACCTTAGTTGTTTCAGTAGGCATAAAACATTCAAAACTACATTCACATTCTCTCAGGACTAAACTATATATGTTACTTACATGCAGATTAGTTCTCTTCTTTTACTTGACTCTAAATAAATGTGAAGAATTCCAGTCTGGATTGTGCCTACCATACATACATAGGGGTGGTTAAAATTTTCCCTCCCTGGCTAGATTGCTGGGTTTATTTTTAGGAAAACAAGTGCTTTACATGGAAGGAAGGAGGAAGGAAGGAAGGACGCAAGCAAGCTGCATACTACATATTTAATTCAGCCCTCAGCTGACATTCATCAAGCTAAAATTTTTATTTGAATCAAGAATTTTGCTTGTCCCATCTAATTGCTACCATCTGCATCTACTATCATCTAAGACTGGTAGAGATGAAGACATTCAAGATAAGACTGTGTGCAAAGAGAGCCCTGTGAATTCTGTGTTTTGCTTTTGCATGTGAGCAATTTTCATACAAAACTGTCAACAGTTTAAATTAAGAAGGTAGGGCCCATGTTATCTTTTCCTTCCTTCCTTCCTTCCTTCCTTCCTTCCTTCCTTCCTTCCTTCAAGGAAATCACCTACCGTGAATTCCAAGTTTTCCCAACAGCTTGGATGTGGTGATAATACAGAAGGTTCTTCAATGTCCCTTATAACTGGGAAGTGGGGAATGAAACTGACATCTTGCTGGATATGCTCCACAAAAGCACTGCAACTTTTAGATTAGTCTAACAAATGGCACTAAGGAGACCTACTTTAATATCTTGCCTGACCTATCCAGGGGCACAAGAAATGTACACACACGTTTCCTAACATTCTGTACACATATGCAAGCAGAACGTGTTTTTCCTAGCAAAAGGAGATGGATCTTCCTTTCCTGTCAGCTCAGTAATCCAACTTCTCCACATTGCCAGTTTTATAATAAAATGGTGCAGCTGTACCAGCTCACTGTCTCTGCACCTCCTTTGACTTTCTGTGGAGGCAGTAGTCGAGTAAAGCCTTTTTGCTGTTAAGTTCTTATCCTCCAGTTGAGGATTAAGGCTATTAATGGCCATGAGTCACAATGGCACTATGGCCTCTGTATTCCAGTTGCTAGGAAACATGAGGTGGAAAGTCCTATTGTGTTCATATCATACTTGTGGACTTCCCACTAGCAACTGCTTGACCACGGTGTGAATTGAGTTCTGAATTAGACAGGGCATTGGTCTGCTTTATCATGGCTCTTGTTTCAGTACTTTATCTTATTTCATTATTTTATCTTATTTTCTCCTTCCTTGAGTATTTTTTGGATAAGGTGTATAAGCATTTTACAAATAAACAGTTGATTAACCACATAGTTATGTGGACAGTATGGTTATTTGAAATATTTATAGGCCACCTATTTGAGCCAGTTTGGCCTGAAGATTTAATGAAATGAAAAATAGAAATAGGAAATCTCTCATTGTGAGTGGTGTCTCCAATGTCCATGGGACAGCGCATCCACTCTGGGTTTTAGCTTGAGCTTTCAAAGCATTCTCCATGGTGCCAAACTCCATCCTCCAAATTGGTTAGGTTAAGCACCATGGAGAAGTTTTTTAAAGTTCAGCCTGCAGTGAATTCATGGCTCCACTGGCTTTCTCCCACATTTGCTTTTTTCATATCACATAACAAAGCAAGCAAAAATCTCACCAATCTGCATTTAATGAATTATATCAGTACAACTATTCTTAGCATGAAGTGGACTGTTAAATAGCTGTTAATGATGAAGAATTGCAAACCTAATGCCAGTACCAAAAACATGGCTCATTATACAATGCTCTAACTCAGCCTTTTATGAACCAAGCACTCAAAGATCACTGTCTAAATGGACAAATATGTCAGGTTCATTTTTTCATATTTTCATTTTTATTCAAAAAATATTGCCATTCTGTTTATGAAGACTTTTGCATGTTTTGGTAAGTTCTTAATTTTGTTTTTTAAAAAATGAAGCAATTGAAATTCTCCCTTCTCACTAACCCTGAATACAGAACTTTGTGACTACACATTTTTATAGGTGGATTCCAGTTTGAAATGTTTCCTTTGTTAATTGCAAGAAAACATCCACCTTCCAAGTCTGCCGATAAAAGGCTAACATGTCATAGAAATGGGTTTATGTTTCAGATGTTATCTGCATTTGCTTGCATTTGCTACTGCCACATGGAAAAGAGTGTGTGACCTCTCTAGTCTTATCAAAACCCATGGAAAGAATAGGTAGTAGCAACTCTTCACATATCATTTTAATCTTCAGTGGTGACTGGATTGTCCAGTTGAGGACACATATTAATTCAAAGAAGCATTTTTTTAATACCCCAAAGGCATACCTGGAAATTGGGATTTGGGGGAGAAAATGGAACACTATCCCTTAGAAAATTATGGATGCAGTACTTGTCAGTTGCTATGGATAGAAAAATATAAATAAGTAGTTCATGATTTACTAAAGTTAGCATGAAGATGAGCATGGTGTACAAACAGAAGAAAGCTATTTGAAGCACAGTGTAACTTGGCAAAATGCTTTTAACAGAAAACTTCACTTCTGAGAAATCCATGTTTAAAAGAGAGAGAGAGAGAAGAAGAAGATGGAGACAGTAAATGATCAAAGAATCCCAGATGGAAACATCTAACACATAAGCAAATGTTAATGGGTGTATTTTGAAACAACAGAAATAGCACATGCCTTTTGGGAGCACTTGTGTACCAAATCTATATCTTCACCAAGAAATACAAAATTTACATTTTTTGTTGTTAAATAGCACTTTTCCCTTGAATACATCTTTGGAGCATAGTAAATGATTGCATATTAAACTAATGTGTATCCGAAGCCCAGAACAATCAGAAAGTATCAGCAGTATGGTTCAGGATCTGAGAATGTCATGCAATATGACAAATTGCTTTATATCCTTGCAGCCATATTATCTGCAAAATAGTCTATCTTCTCTCAATCTAATTGCAGGGTAGATAAAGGAACAGGTGCATATTTCAAGCTCTGTTAAGCACTAAAGTTTTTAAGTGTCTCCCCAGACCCATGACTGATGTGTCACCCGTCACTGGGAAGTACTGAAATTTCCGTAAATAATGCAGACAGATTCCCATCAAACCTTCCTTTGTATCTCTGTCAGCAATTACTTAGCATTAAAGGTTTCTCCAATTAAACTTACAGTGCAGGGAAAAGAACAGTAAATGGAAATGACCACACAGACTGTGTTGAGTAAACAATCCACAGCAGTCATGAAGGAGAAGCCAATGAGCTGCACAAAGATGAGCTGCAAAACACTGAGGAATTCAAATTTTGCCATGCTGTCTGTTGCATGTTAAAACTCAACATCAACTTAGCAAAAAAGTACTTTTTTCTAGTGCAGGCAACTTAAATAAACCAGATGGGGCCATTTTAACTTGGCATTGCCAGACATTGACAGTTCACGAACAGCTTACAGACATGTTGCGTGTGTTTTGTCTTGTTTCCTTCATTGCAGACGAAGAGACTAGCTGTTCCAGCCAAATAATGTACTGTCATTAATTCACTGACCTTGAAATCTGGGACACAGACATGGTCATGGACCTATTCAGGAACAGAAAGGTCATATTCAACAGAAGTTACACTATGATTGATTTCAGCCTAATATGCTAGAAGGAAACATCAGCTTCCAAAGACACAGCTGTGGGAAACATCCATCTATCCCTTTAGGTTATTCAGGAAATATGCCAAAATACCTACTAGTCTGAGATCACACTAAATGTGTTCATATATTCATAATAAAGCAAGGCTTGATTTTCTTGCCCATGAAATTTAATAAACTCAGGTCAACATACAAGTCAGTATGATGTTTTTCTCCCGCTGCAAACGGTGAGAAAAATTAATGATTTGCTTCTTATGCAATTTAAAAAGCACGTTTTATAGCTGCCTTTCAGCTGAGCTATAAACAAGGTATTAAACAGTTATCCACTTTAGGCCCATTCTTACATCTATTTTGTTCCTAGTGGATAGAACATTGTCCAGCCCAGATCACCCTTTTAATGCATCCTTTTCCCACAGTGAAATGGTTATGTAAGGCAGAGGTGACAAATCAAGATGACATCTGTATGGAAGAAAAACCAACAGAAGAGAGAGAAATGAAAGTTTCAGTTGTCAATGGAAATTCTTTTTTCATTCCATCAGTAAAAGGCTTCCGTAAACACCTGACACTTTTCTAAGACAGAGGTATCCAGAAAGTACAACTCCACATAGACTGGATTTCAGCTTCCAGCCTTCCTGACTACTGGCTATTCTTGCAGTGATTTCTGGGACTTGAAATTCATCAAAACGTTTGCAAATCTCCCTTCTGCCTATCACTGGTGAAAAGCCAGTCATCCTGCTTTTGGATGCCAATTATGTACAGAGCAATTATAACTCAAATTGGCATTGTAGTCTTGCCTACAAAGAAATTCAAACAAATTTGCACTGATAGAACATACAACAGATACACATAGACAGAAGATATGAAGAATTCTGACAACACTGGCAACACTCCTGAAATTGGGATGTGTGGTGGGTGGCGCTGCACATTCTTTGAATGTCATCAGGTTATGCCAAGAGCAACATGTGTATCAGTTTATGTGGGTTCCTTCTCTTATGAAGCATCCCAAGCATTCAAAGGGAAGTCAAATGAATGGACAACAGTTTTGTGTACAATTTCTATAGACAGGTAGAACCCATCTAAATCCAGATAGTTTCCTAGAATCCACTATCCCCTGCCAACCCAAAGACTTTGTGAAGCTCTGTCTTTCATGGAAGAAGAGGTTATTAGTGGCTACTAGTCTTGATGGCTGAATGTTACTTCCAGTATCAGAAGCTGTATGCCTAGAAGGGTCCTTTTGCCCTCATGTCCTGCTTGTGGGTTCCCGTGGGCAGCTGGTTGGTCCACAGACTATGCAGTGCAGAATATGCAGAACTAGAAGAACTCTTGGTCTGAGCCAGCATGACTCTTATGCGTTTACATGATGCCATTGCTGGGGTGGCAGGAAGGACATCAATGTGCAAAGGTTCCTGCTACCCAAGCACATTGTTGGCTAGGGAGCATTATCAACTACATAGCCAACTCTTGGGGTTCTTAGGCCTTTCAGAAACAATGCAGAACTTGATATGACCATGGTAAGTCTAAGTCAAAATTCCCAGGGTGAACTATATGAAATCACCTATCAACTCTAGCTATGACTCCATAATGGAACATCTTGTAATACAACAGGGAAAAGACAATGAAAAGGAAGAGAACATGGCAGTAGCTTCAACTGGATTTATTTTGGTTCCAGTTAGAAGAATATAGGTTCTACTAGATAAACACCTATCAGAATTTTCCCCCTGTTCCTTAAAGCAAAGATGAGGAAGTTCTTTTAGCCGGAGGGTGGAATTCCATTTCAGAAATGCTCTGAAAGGCCACATTCCAGCTGTGCGTAGGGCCAGGGGCCAAGGCAGCATGCCAAATGCAAAAGGAGCAGGACTAAAAATACTAAAGGAACAGCCTATTTGAGGTTCATTGCCTTATAGTCAGCAGCAAAGGCATGCCATCCTTTAGAATGGTGTGGGGCTAAACTGCACAAAAGAGAGAAAACACTCCTTTTTGGTTTGCTGAGGAAACCAGACAGAGCCAGGAGGAACATCCAGGAGAATTAGCCTGGAGAGGGGAAAGAGAGCAAGGCTGGAGAAGCAGATGGAGAGCACAGGGGCAACAGATTTAGCCTTTGGTTCAGATGAGTGCTAAGGGCATGTAGAACTCTCACACCATAGGGAAATAAGATCATGGCTACTTCCTCAGCCATCAGGTTGCATGTCTCACCTCTGGGTGGTGAGATGCCCACTCAGCCTCCCTGTATGAAGTCCAGTGTACACAATTTTTGAATAATAGAATTGCTGAGCTGTAGGCAAAGATCACATCTGACATGTGAGCTTCTCATGAACCCAGCGGTGTGAAGGCGGTGATAGTGGATGAGCCTTGCAAAATGCAGTTCATCCACTATCTATGGCTCTATGGATTTATGCTATGGTCAAAGCAATCTAATCTATCAAGCCAAGATCTAATGTACTCCTACATTACACACCATGCAGCGCATGTACCTTAAGAATTTGCATCAGAATCTTTGTGGAAAGAACAGTCCAGCATAAGACCTGTGAATTGTCCTTCTTTCCATGATCAACCTGCTCTCTTCCCCTCTCATACAAGTAGTGTGTATGGTGGTACTAAATAAAGGAAGACTGACCAATCTCTTAAATTTACTTCCTTTCTTAAGTGCTTTGTTGGATTCTAGCCTTAGTCAATATGCTAGCCTAAAATTATTTCTTCTTTCTTTATTTATTTTCTTTTAAATATAAAACATCTTTTAAAAGATCACATATAAATATTTAAATAATTTTCTTCCAAGCATCTACTAAAAAAAAGCCCTTGGAGTTTCTGCTTTGTTTGTCCTATCTAAGTTAAAAGGGAAAGGAAACACAACTATCATATAAGATATTTTTTTCCATTTTCACTCTGGTACCTCCAACAGTTTATCTAAGTTTCTTATTATTTTTTTTTATTTATTGGTTTTACATCCTGCCTTTCTTCTTTCAAAGAATTCAAGGCAGCTCGCATCATTCTCTTCCTCCCGCTCTCAATCATATCCTCACAACACCAACCCTGAGAGGTGGGTTGGGCTGAGGGACTGGTGGCTCCATAGCTGAGTGGGGACTAGAACCGGGCTCTCCTGAGTCCCAAATGTGTGCTTTAAACCAGCACACCACACTGATTCTTCAACTAAACAGAATCAAGAGCAATCACAATCCATCTTGCAAACTCCTCGGAGCCTCGGACTCTATATTCAGAAATCCTACATAGTCATAGAGGCCACTTATCAGTATCATGATTCAGCAGAGTTGCTTTAGAATGTTCTGTGCATGGAGAAAATCAATAATAGCAGACATCTTTCTCTGAACAATTATTAATTGTATCCCATCTGTTCCCCTCTTATGAGGAACCTAGCCTAACTTCATTTTTGTCTTCACAATAACCCTGTGAGGGAGGTTGGGCTGAGAGGCAGTGACGGACTCAAAGTCACTGAGTGAGCTTCATGACCAAGGGGGGACTAGAACTTGGATCTCTCTGGTCCCCTTTCCAAAACTCTAACACCGCTCCACAATGACACACCACACAACCATAACTCACCCACCACTACCAATCTTTCCATATAATACAGAGCCAATAGCATGCGCACTCCCAGTTCATACTGGGCAATGGTGAGAACTGGTAGATAAGACCAATATTTCACTTTGAAATATATGCATGTTCGAAATGGACACATTTTGCAACGCATGCATGCTGTCTGATGTTTTTGTTATTTCAATCCACTCACTGCATTGCAAGCTCAAAACTGTATGGATTCCTCTGTAGATTGAATCCAAGTCCACACTTGCTGCAGAAGGTATAATCTGGGTAAAATCCAGAAACTGTCTTTGAATTTATGACATTTATGTTCCACCCTTTTTCTGACAAGGAACCTATTTTTGCTTCCTTTCCTTTCCTTTCCTTTCCTTTCCTTTCCTTTCCTTTCCTTTCCTTTCCTTTCCTTTCCTTTCCTTTCCTTTCCTTTCCTTTCCTTTCCATCCATCCATCCATCCATCCATCTATCTATCTATCTATCTATCTATCGCATATGTATGCTGCCCCATAGCTGGGTGGCTCACAATGTGTGTATGTGTGTGTGTAAAACAGATAAAAATAAATAGCAATAACAAATAAACCATAAACCATAGTAAAATTAAAATACAATATAAATTGTTGTTGTTAGTCGCGAAGTCATGTCCAACCCATCGCGACCCCATGGACCACATTCCTCCAGGCCTTCCTGTCCTCCACCATCCCCTGGAGTCCACTTAAACTCACGCCGACTGCCCCAGTGACTCCATCCAGCCACATCATTCTCTTCCGTCCCCTTCTTCTTTTGCCATCTATTGTTCCCAGCATTAGACTCTTCTCCAGGGAGTCCTTCCTTCTCATTAGGTGGTCCAAGTATTTGAGTTTCATCTTCACTATCTGGCCTTCCAAAGAGCAGTCAGGGTTGATCTCCTCTAGGACTGACCGGTTTGATCGCCTTGCTGTCCAAGGGACTCGCAGGAGTCTCCTCCAGCACCACAGTTCAAAGGCCTCAGTCCTTTTGCGCTCAGCCTTCCTTATGGTCCAGCTTTCACAGCCGTACATTGCAACTGGGAAAACCATAGCCTTGACTATATGCACTTTTGTTGGCAGGGTGATGTCTCTGCTTTTTAGTATGCTGTCTAGATTTGCCATAGCTTTCCTCCCCAGGAGCAAGCGTCTTTTAATTTCTTGGTTGCAGTCCCCGTCTGCGGTGATCTTGGAGCCCAGGAAAATAAAATCTGTCACTACCTCCATTTCTTCCCCATCTATTTGCCAGGAAGTGAGAGGACCGGATGCCATGATCTTAGTTTTCTTAATGTTGCATTTCAAGCCAACTTTTGTGCTCTCCTCCTTCACCCGCATCAAGAGGCTCTTTAGTTCATCCTCACTTTCTGCTATTAGAGTGGTATCATCTGCATATCTGAGGTTGTTGATAGTTCTCCCAGCAATCTTAATTCCAACTGGTGATTCATCTAGCCCCGCCTTTCTCATGATGTGCTCTGCATATAAGTTAAATAGGCAGGGAGACAGTATAAAGCCTTGTCGAAGTCCTTTCTCAATTTTGAACCAATCAGTGGTTCTGTGTCCAGTTCTCACTGTTGCTTCTTGACCCACATATAGGTTTCTCAAGAGACAAATAAGATGGTCTGGTACTCCCATCTCTTTAAGAACTTGCCACAATTTGTTGTGATCCACACAATCAAAGGCTTTAGCATAGTCAATGAAGCAGATGTTTTTCTGGAACTCCCTAGCTTTCTCCATGATCCAGCGTATGTTGGCAATTTGATCTCTAGTTCCTCTCCCTCTTCGAAATCCTGCCTGTACTTCTGGTAGTTCTCGGTCCACATACTGCTGGAGCCTAGCTTGTAGAATAGTACCAAAAGACAATATAAATACAACCATATAAATAGGAAATAGGAGGAAAATAAACACAATATAACAATAACCAATAAAACAACAAACCAGCAGCAAACCAATAGTCTAATCTAAAAACAGATACTAAATAAAAAAATATTGACTTGGTAATGAAAGCAAGATAAAGTGGGTGCTCACAGCAAGCCAATGAGATAAGTAAGGCTGAGTTGTGACTGGCCAAAAGTCACCCAGTGAGTTCACAGCTGGGTGGAGACTTGAATCCAAGTCTTCCTAGCTTCATCCGAACACTCTAACCTCTATACAACACTGGCTTTCTCACAGCTATTTCTCACCCATCCCTAACCTAAGATGCTTTGTAACTGTGCTTGCTATAGAAAGCCTGGATATCCATATGTAAAATAATGAAATAAAGTCTGGGTCAGGATCATGCTGTAATTATCTCACCAACATAAGTAAGATGCCTGAGAAGTACATACCCTGTCCTCTCATAGCCAGAATGGATGTTAACTGTCATGGATGACTCATATCCCTTCTAGCTGACATACCATTTTCTACTGGAAGTAATTGTTTTAGAGAAGCTGGAGAATTTAATGTGCTCATATTTTTAAAATGAATTGACCTAATTCACACTTCCTAGACTGGATCAGTTATCCTTCAGATTGCATTCTTCCCTGAATTTTGTGATACAGTTGTCAACTCAAAACTGCATATTTCAGGACAAATGCATACAAGAATGCATGCACTGGAAGGAAATATGTGCATTTTAAATGTATTTTGTGTGGTTTTATTTTCAAAATCACCAATGATGGGATGGCATGGAATTGCAGTTAAACTCATGCAAAAGTAGCATAGGCTGGAAAGACCAATTTGTCCTTTTTTTTCTTTTACTGTAGACTTATCAAGTTGCCTGGTATTTTGTTTGCCCATCGAGTTCATGTGCTCCCTCCTCTGACAGGCAACAGGTCTGCTGGGTCTTAGAAATTGGTTATTTCTCATCATGCTCACTTTGAGTCTTTAATTGCAAGCTGGATTCAGCAAGGGCTTTCTGTATGCAGCTTTCTACCAAAGAGCTACAGTCTCTCACTAAAGATGAGGGACATACATGGACCCAGACTGAAGTGGAAAGATTTAGTAGAATAAACCCTGTGAAATGGTACAACCAAGCACATCTTAGCAGCTCAGGGAAAGCTAGGCCACAGGAAATTGGAAAGTACCAATCAAGCAGACACTGGCACGAGTAGCCAATTAGAAGTTGCCATTGGTTTTTGAAGAGCATATAAATCCCGTTACTCCTATGTTAATTAAGGAATTGAAGGTCTAGTTCTCAGTCCTTCCCTGGTTCATAATATATATATTGTAAATACTTATAAACAGCCACCAGTACCTCACTTGATTAACAGTTTATAGGGAAGGAAATCTAATTATTATTTTTTTATTTGGTCAGACTTGGTCAGCCGCATGTGACTTTCACTAACATAGTATGGATTTGTCCATATTTCACTGTGGATGTAAAGACATTTCCCTAAATCAGCAGTAAACTTGTAACATTAGACTAGGTTATAAAAGATACACAAAAGATACAGAGACTATAAACAGAAAATGAGCTTTAGATGTACCATCTTGTTTATTACCAAAAGGCTAAACTAATTACATCTATTAAATCTAATCAAATTGCAGGGGACTCTTGTATATTTCATAGATGATGGAATCTCATTATTATTATTATTATTATTATTATTATTATTATTATTATTTGAAATTTCAGACATGGAAACCCAGAAGAACTCCCACAGCTGTCCACCTATGTCCTGAGCAGGTCTCTTTCTTCTGCACCAGATTCAGAAGAAACTTTACAGGCACAACTCTTGGTCAGGATACAGAATAGTATATCAGTGTGGTGTAGTATAGTCTATATTATAGTTAGACAATATAGATGACAAAGTTCCCATTGGATTGCACAAACTCTGTTTTAATAATTTCTCACAAGTAACAAACTCTGTAAGGATTTGGTTATCTAAAATGGTTTATTTGATGCAAAGACCTCCCAACTAATCTTTCTGTAGGCACACTGATACATACTGAAGCACACTTTTACAAGAAAGGAGAAGTTGCAAATTGACTTCCTTCTCCCACTCTTTTTCTCAGCTTTGTGTGTTTGTGTATGTGGGTTCACACACACATGTACCCATATGCTCATAAACAAATGTGAATAACATTTTCAAAATTTGTCATAAAAAACACCTCCCTCCCTTCCTCCCTCCCTCCCTTCAAGAAAAGAAACATATTGGGGATTTTTCCCCTATTGTTGCCGTTACGAGAGTTGGCTAGAAAAGACAATTGAATTTACCATCAGAAAATAGTAAATAGGATTAAATGTTTCAGAAATGTTGCAGGGATGAAAGGGAAGTTATTATCTTTATCTCCAACTCTTGCTTCTCTTCAATTTGACCATTGCTAATCCAGTTATCATACTGTGTAGATTTCCCTAAAAGCTCACATCAATACAAATATGGTGGCCAAAACCATTAATTCAGTTCAGAGTATAAGTAACTGGGGAAAAACAATTATCCAAAGTATTGTGGATAGTAAGGCACTAAAGAAATGAAACAAAATTAAAACAAAGTCCCATTGATTATAGTAAGAGAGAAGCAGCAGGGCTAGTACATGTGTGGATCTGCATTACACAATTTCTCATATTCTTGTAGTGGCCACTCAACTTCACAGACTCAACTTGGATTATAATTATTATTTAGATCCTTTCCAAGTAGAATTCTGACCCGTTTGTCTGAATGAAACCATCACTGTTTGATCACTGTGGTAGATGACTTACACTAGGAAATGGATGAAGGAAGTATGGTTCTGGCGACTTTTCTAGACCTCTCACTGATACCATCAACCATAGGATCTTTCTGGATCTCATATCTGGAATAGACTTATGAAAAACAATGGTATAGATGTTCTCAGGTGATGTTATTAGAGACATTGGTTCAATTTTCTGGCCTTTAGCTTACAAGGTACAAGATTATTTATTGCTTCTCATACTTTGTAACATCCACATGAAAGTTATCCAGAGGTTTGGGTAGAAGTGTCATCAGTATGCAGATGATACTCAGCTCCATACATAATTTCCATCCACTTGTCTCAAGGAGTCTATGGAGTTCTTGAAACAATGGTGGCGTTGGGGTAGATGGGCATGAACAAGCTGAAACTTAATCCAAACAAGATGGAGAAAGTCTGGCTACCAAAACCAGCTCTCCTTCACAACTGGTCTTAAATGTGGCGGTGCTCTCCCTGAAGGACCAAGTGTGCAGTTTGAGGTAACTCAAATATCATCACCAGTCAGGAGTGCTTTTGCCAACTTAGGGCCACAGCTAGTGTGCTAGGATGTTGGGAGATGATGGACCTTGCTTCAGTTACCATACATTAGTGACATGCAGGCAGGACTAATGTAATGCATTCTGTGTTGAGCAGTGTCTTAAAAATATTTCACAGAACTCAGCTAGTGCATGGTGCAACCGCCTGACTCTTGGTTGAGTGACCAGTGACCCAAGTTGATCATGTGATGCCTCTACAAAACCAGTTGTACTGAATATCATTAAATCACCAAGTCCAATTTAAGGTCCCAGTTTTAATCTTCAAAGCCCCACATAGATTGCAAGCAAGTAGATTTAAGGAACACCTCCACTCATATCAGCCCACCCAGACTTCGATATTATCAATGGAGGCTTTTGCCACTTGCACACCTTTGAGGTCAGCTAAGTGGGCAAGTACAAAGGAGAAGGTTTTCTTCCAGGGTTGGCCCTACCATCAGGCAGAGTAGGTAGGAGATCAAGGAAGCAGCAGTGAGGTGTTAGAAGAAGACATGTAGACCACATGTCCTGCCCTAAGTTAGACTATTTCCTTCAAGTGCAGTGGGCTAGGGCTTCCCATTGCCCATATCAAAGAATGATCCATTAGCTTTCAAGGAGCAGTGCAAGGAGGTCCATCTTATCTTCTGCTTCAGGCAGCAAACAATGTTCTGGTCTTTACTGCAGCAGATTAACAGCTCTGGAATTGGTTGCCATCTGGGGTCTGTAAAGTCTCATCATTACAAGCTTAGGAAGGCCCTGAAGGCATATCTGTTGTCTTTGTCCTTTCCTATTTCTGGACATTTCCTGCCTTTGAAGCAATTGTGTTTTAGATTTAAATACATAGAAACAATCCATAAGCATAAAGCTTGTATGTATGTCTAACACATTAGACAAAGGGCCCACTTTCAAAACCATGTCTAAGATAGCCTTCCCAAAAAGGTTCCTCCAAATTTCTGCAAATTTCCTAATTTACCCCTATAGATGTATACCCTAATTTTCCTCCTTAGATTAAGGTGGGTCTCACTCATTCTAGAGGAAAATTTGTACAACATGGGACTGGGAATGAGAAGAGAGTGGGAATATGAGTGACACTTCGTGGAATCGTGGAATAGTTGACTTGGAAGGGACCAGGATGGACACCAGGTCCGAGCCCCTGTTCAGTGCAGGACTCAGAGCTAAACCGTCCCTCTCAAATGGCTGTCCAGCTGCAGCCTGAATGTTTCTAGTGTGGGAGAACCTACCACTTCCCTAGGTCATTTTCATACTGCTCTAACAGTGAGGAAGTTCTTCCTGATATGTAGCCGGACTCTGGCTTCATGAATATGCTACATGGAATGTGCTTATGCTCATATTTGGTGCTTCAAATGGGGCATGTTCACCTGTTTTGCAAGCAAAAATGAAGCACGTGCGTTCCTAGTCAAGGCACCAACAGACCTTCGTCACACATCACTGAGCACTGCCCAGAGAGTGTCAGCTATTGGGTCACATGGGGTCATATAGAAATGTAATGAATTAATGCATCGGTCTTACCCTTCAGCTGGGTTGACCCAGAATTCAACTCACAAACATAAAAGGAATATCTGCTAATTCACACTTTCCCCTGTAACCTCCTGCACCAATGAAATGTCTACCCTGGAGTGTTGGAGGACCATCCAGAATGGTACAGAAGATGGCACAGGAGACCTTTGCCAGCTTTCCATGACTGGAAGGAGCCATAATATGAATGCCTATGCATATGTCTTCTCATATTATTTCTTTATTTCTCTGCTGACCTTAGATTCAGAAGGGAATATACCCCTATTTATCAGGTGTGGTGTCTACTGTGGTAGGAACTCATCTGGTAGTAATTCCAACACTAACTAAAACCATGCTTAGCTTTTAATTTACATTCTTAAACTTAAACCACTTAAGTTAACTCCTAAATAAATGGGCTTAAATATGGAGCAGCAGTCCTAAATATAGAGTAACCATGGACAGAATTGTACTGCATATCACATTTTGTTTATGCCCAACAATCCCTAGATTATATTTATTTATTTATATTGCTATTTATATCCTGCCTTTTTCCTACAAAGGGCTCAAGGCAGCTTACATCATCTCTCCTCCTCCATCTATCCCCACAACAACAACCCTGTGAGGTGCAGACACTTTCACACATCCAGCTCTAGATTCATTTATCAGAATATTTATTAAAATTCTATATGTACATGGAAGAGAAGAGAAAAAAAAGTCAAAGACTCAAAAGCATATAGTCATTCCTAGAACTAAATCATAATGCCTTACTATGCTTTATCATATTAATGTGCATTATGTTAATTTGCAACATTGCAGAAAATATTCATTGCATTATCTTCCAATTGCCTAAGACTAAATTTCTACAAAATAGTCTGAACTTTCTTTGAGACACAGTAGTTTGTTGCAGTAACATAAACAAGAAAGTGGTAAATAATAAAGGAAGAAATTGCACACTCACGTGCAGTTAAGGTAACTGGCAAACTTAATGCAAGAAAAGAATTTAGTTCCCTCTCAGGTGTCTCCATGGTATTAGATTATCTCCATTATGCAGACATGCTCTTGCTAAATCAGTTTTAGTTACATGCAGTATCACATCAATTCAAAGGAAGAAAGCATGGATTGTTTAATCAAAATACTCCAAACTATTTCAAAACCATCCTGCCCGCGAATCTGAAGATGAGGCGAGGATTCAAAGTACGTATTTGTTAAATGACTCAGTGCGTTATCTTTAAACATTGTCAGTGTGCTAGGCTCCTGCAGCTTCATCATAAGAAAGTTGTTTCTCAGAGTAAAGTCAGCAAATGATAGAACTCTGGTTATAAAGACTATGGATAAAATATAAGCCCTTAAATAGGCTAAAAATACTGTTCATAATTTTACAATACTCTGTACTCTGACATTGCATAGACTGTGCATTAGATCAGACAGCAAACTGGGTATTGATGGAGCTATTCTGAAGAGTCAATAAGCTTTCTGATGATTGGTACCTTTAGGCAGGCTGACAGTATCAATACCATTATTTGGAAACTAGAGAAAGGCAGTGTAATGTAATATTCTCTTTGTGGGATCCTTAAGGGTAACACAAGCTCAGAAATCTAACCAATGGTCCAGTCTCCAGGGTTTTCATTAGCTTCTCCTTAACAATAATGCAATGAACATCCCCCTCCAGTTCTTTGCAAGTTGGTAACATTTCTCAAAAATGTGGAGAGAAAAGCATGATCCATCACAAAGATCTTAAAAGTGCAGTCCTATGTATTCAGCAGCCCTATTGTGTTCACTGAAACTCACTCCCAAATGAAGTGTTCATAGAGTACTATGCAAATATACAAGGAATAATACACAATTAGATCTTGAGTTTTTTTCCTGTTCAAACACTTAATCCTGTAATTATAAGGACACAATTCTATGGCCTGCTAGACAGAGTCTAGACAGTCACAGGAGAAGCTGGGATCTCAATTTCAACCTCTGAAATCCACCCCAAGGTCAGACATGGGACTCTGACTTGGTAGCACCTTCTCTTTGCCTCACAGCTGGCATGGAAAGAACTGCACCAGTTGTGACTCCAATGTCAGAAGACAGACCTTGAAGCTGGAGTCCCTGTGTGTTCTTGGGACTTGGAGCAGTGAAGTCTGGCTCTGTCAGCTTTTAGAGTATGGAACAAATGAACAAATCATTTGTTATCTAGTCTAGCGTTTTGTTCACACAGTGGCCAATCATGGTACAGCAACCCCTCAAAATAGATGAAGACCCAGGCCAGAAAGTCATGATTTGTGTAGGGAACACACCTGCCTGATGTCCCAGATACTAGATTCGCAAGCCTCTCTGCCCACACTTGAACCTCAGGAAACTCACAGTTGGGTAGAGCTACATTCTGAACACAAGGCACAGGTCCTGCTGCAAAGTGGATTTTGTACCATAGGGATGAAGAAACTTTCCATAAATCATTGTCAGAGGAGCTGAATAGACCCTACTGTGTTATGAAACTCTGTGTTGTATATACTCTAATTTGTTTGTTGGCTTCTACTTTGTTGCACAACTTCTTTTTTCTAATAGAAAGTTAATGAACGCATGATGCTTTGGTGCATTAAGTAGGGAGTTAAAGAACGTGTGTGGGAAAATGAATAAACAAATCCTGTACTGAGAGAGGAGAGAGGAATAATAGGAGCTCAGTGAGTCCTTCCCACACACAACTCACAATAGAATGCTTTGTAGGCCAACAAAGAATTCAAAATTAAAGAGGAAAAGAAAAGAACAGAATCTTTCTTTAGAGTAAAGGGAGAATTGTAAATATAATTATTGGCTGATGGGAAGAGGCGTAAGTATTCTACAATTCATTTCCATCTTCAGGTTCATAACCACTTATTCTTACACGTGTATTCCCACTGATAACTGTGGGCGTATGCCAATTTTTTCTGAATGGGTTTGGGGAAGTGCCTGAGGCATCATCCTGGCTGCAAAGCCGATTAGCCTAAGGCCATTAGGATGTGTAAGCTCTGCATCTGGGCTCTTGGCAGTCCAAGGAGTTGGGATTACTAAAGGAACAGCTTCTAAGAAGAAATGAGTTGATATCAACAGGAAGCACTGGAAGAGATACAGTATCTGGGACATCACTGAAAGAGATACATGCAGCTGTTCTGATGTGTTCCTTTTTATATGGCTCTGCAACCTTGCTGCTATGCTGAATCATAGCAATTGCTACGTGGTTGTGTTCTTTCGTGTGTGTTTTTAATGTTTGAGTTTAATTTTTGTTAACTGTCCAGGGATCCTCTGCTAGTGGGTGGCATAAAAATGAAAATAAATAAAAATGTGAGCAGCCAGCGTGATTCCACCCACTGTCACTTATTTAGAGAGAACAAACACAACTCTGGTGGTCTAGGGCAAAAGGCATGCTTTTGGATCGCATCTGAAGGAACAGTCCCCTTCCACTGCTTCTACTGGAAAAGTTAGATTCTGATCTTTAACACCAGCTTTCCCTCTAAACCTGCTTCTTCTTGTTCAACATCTGCTCATGTTTCCTCAAGCTACAATTTCAGTCCCTTTCTACAATCATGTTCCGGCTCTTGTGCATCAGTCCACACCCTCCCACCCCTTTATTTACGAGTATTGTTGGTCTCTCACCTTCTTTCTCTCTGCTTTGCCCTGAGCATTAGGCCTTTTCTTCACAATAGAGCTGATCAAATAATTTCAGGTTCCATTTGAATGTTGTTCATGAACTTAAGTATAATCTTGCAATCAACACAAGTACCCTAGCTCTGGCTTGTTGCCTTTTTATTCTATTCCCCATCTCACTGCCAAAAATCTTTCCAGAGTGTACTATTATTCAAGGGTAAGCATCCTAACCCAGCTGGGTATTGCTATGCATTAACAGAACTTAAGAAGTCCTCCTTCTTGTTTCCTTGAAGGCTCCTTTATTCAGAATTAACTGTCTTTAGCTCATGTAGGCTATTGAGATGATTGCTTATTTGATATATCTATTTTATATATAATCATGCTCACAGAAAGGTCAAAGCACAAGCTGACAATGTTTGCATTATGGAATTAGTTTTGCAAATTCAAAGAAGAAGTCATCAGGTTTCACAAAGCAATGTCCATACAGGACTTCAGCAACCAAATGGCTCAACTGATCTTCTAAGCAAATCCAGGAACCACTGAAAACTTTACTGAAATACAAAATTGAACCAGATATTGTTGAAGGTTGATAAGAAAAAACATTTCAAGGGGGCATTCTTTAGAGGGTCCAGTATTTGCCAAGGTGCTTAAGAATACAAATAGTACCAATGAACTGAAAATATGCCCTCTTTATTTCATCATGTCTAAGAACAGGTGGTGACAATCTCAACATATGCCCTTTTGAAAAGGTGTTCTTGTTTGAAAAGTTAATGTGCAGTTAGCATACAGTGTATTTCTCTGTGTTTGCCGACCTGTTGAAAATCAAATAGAAATGCTGCAGCTTAGAAAATCAGCAAGCAAGATATGGAGGTATTCAAAATTATACATGGTGCAGATAAAGTGGATTGGGAGAAATGATATCAAAACACATAGATCCCCCTGTAATGTAATATCAGAATCCAGGTTCATTTGGTGAAGCTGATTGCTGGAAAAGGGGAGTGCCCCTTCACACAGAGCATAGTTAAACCATGGAGTTCACTTCCATAAAATGTAGAGATTTCTGGAGAAGTCTATCAATGGTTACTGCTCCCAATGGTGATGTGGCAGCTCAAGTTATCAGAAGCGATACGGCTTTGTATACCAGGTGTTGGTAAACATGGGCATGAGGCTGCTGTGTCTCATACCCTACTTTTGGATTTCCTGGGACAGCTGGTTGGTCGCTGTAAGAATACTGAACAGATAGACCCTTTCTTGTTACATGTTTGCCGTGCTGAATCTCCATCCTCCCACCTCTCTGCACACATACAGGACTTGGTTTTACTTGGACCCTCAGATTACAGGCCAACCAGCTGAGCCATCCATAACTGTTTCCTCACTTAGAGATTCCACAAGATGAAAGACTGGGAAGGGGTGAGGAACACGCTTCAGTCTAGACATGGAGAGTTATAGTAAAGACAAGGTGAACAGTACAATTTGCCTACCTTGGAGACTCAATGGAGAAGAAAACTTTACTCGATTGTTTTCCTCCTGCCAGGAACAGGATCCCCCCTCCTTCCCAAAAAAAGAACAACAGCCCTACCCATTCATTCCAATGGCAGCACTTTTCAAGAAAGGTGTCTTCATGTTCACCTGTACAGAAAAGTGACTGTGTTAGGTACAGAGATGGACAAATCTGTCAAGTTCGATTTCACTTATTGCTGTATTTTACAAAGTTAAGTTCTTGATGCCATGTTTCTGTTTCAGTTTCCTGACCCACCACACAAAAAAGGTGATGTCCATATTTTTGCATATATTTTTACAAGCAAATTCTGAAGATGAACTCCGAAAGAGTGTGGTATCACTGTTTATGTGTGTTCCAGGTTGTCCATTGTTTCAGATGGTGTGAATTTGGTAAGTTCACAACAGTGCAAAGAATGCTTTTCTGCAACACCTTTAAGTTGGGATTGGGACTGGGACTAGAGCTGCAAGCAAGTGCCCTCTTGAAAATCTCTGTCTGTTTGGTGGCAGAGAAACTTAGGGGAGAATCTGACTACATTTGTTCAGATGGAGGACAAAGTAAGGTGCACCATTGACAGGGGTAGTTTCAATTTTTTTTTTCCTTTTGGTAAGTTTTTTTCCCTACCCAAGGGAGGTGAAAAAGTGGAAACAGTATGAATTGTGTTGGCAGCATTCCCACCTTTCCATTTTGCCTCCTCTAGAATGCAGGTGCGTCGTGTTGGTCTTGTTCTGCCTAGCTCCAAAGAAAGCTGGAACGAGTGCTGTTTCATAATCTGTCTTCCAATTTTCTGATGATTTTCTTAGCCCAAGAAAAGGGCTCCTACGAGTATGGATCTGCTTCTTCTCAAAATGTTTGTGGTGCTTTTGATCTTGCCTAATCATGATGAGATGGCCGAGAGCACTGTGTATTTCTCTTCTTTCTATCACCCATCTCTCCATTGCTCCACGCTGCCTGTGCTTTCTGAAAGGAAAAGGTCCTATGGAAGGAATCTGGGGCTATAACTGAAGTGTGGGAAGCCAAGGAGGCTACAAACTGCCGGAGAAATAATTGTACACTGAAAGCAGGACACTCGTGCACATTTCTTGGCCACTGCTAAGGAACATAAACAAAAGATACCCAAACCTGACTAATGAGAATGTATCTGAAATATTTTTACTACTAGATTCCTTTTTGAAGATGCTTCTTTTCTAGCAGATTGAATGAGAATGTGGGAGAAATTTTCAACACAACACTAACAGGGACATCCACTTGGCCAGCATTGATCTTCTGAAATATCAAGTTATGAGAATCCTTCCCAGGAATCATAATGTTATTGTTCCATTTTTTCCTCTTTGGCTTGTGTTTGTGTTGTATTTATTCAGCTCTTCAAAACAGCAGCCAACCCACCATGCATTTTTGATCTTGTGCAGACATTATACTGTAAAAGATGCTGAATCACTCATTAATGAAAGCCAAGACTATCAATGCTGCATATGGTCTGCCTTTTATCTTGCTTCACAAAGATGCATTTTCATAAGCACTTCATAATGAACGCCACCTGGGCTCTGCATAGCACATATATGCATTAAACTATAAAGGATGAGTCCAGGTCTTCTAATACCAGAGTGGGGGAGTGGAGAGGATCCTAGATTATACAAGGACAACAAATAGAAGTAGTTCTTTATGGCTGCCAAAAGAACTAAGGTTTTCTGAGGAAAATTATTATAGGAAAAAAAAGCTTGTTTTTGAAGAAAATATGGTGGCCCAGCTATATTGTGAGGGATGAACTCTATCGCAGTCTCTCCCAAAGGCCCAGGACCTCAAACTGCCCAATGATTCTTGCTAGAGTAGGCTTCTTCATACTGTTTGGTGTGAGGAGCTCCAGGACATCCTTAGAAGTGGAGTCATCTGCAGCAGGCATGATAGTGGCTCTGTTTGGATACAGTTTATCTGAGCCAATGCAAGGGGAGCTGTGTGTTCTGGCCCTATGTCATGGCCCTGTCCCTGTTTGCTCCATGCTTGGAATTCCATTTTAAGATGAACGAGGTTCTATAGCAAGTCCATTCTGATAAGCTGCAAAGGACTGTAAAGTGTTTTTCCCCACTATGCCTGAAAAAAACAGAATTTTTTCAGATTCTGCCATTTGTGCAATTGGGGGAGAGGGGGTGCATATGTTGTGTGCATATGTTTTCATATTCTAAAAGATTCTGGTATTCCCAAGGTTCACAAGCATCCAGCTCTGACTAAGCAAACTGCAAAGCCTTTCCTGGTCAATATCCTAGTAAATTCCTGCTGTCAAAACAGGCAGCATCCATGGACATTAACAAGACCAGGCTTCAAATATGTTTTGCTTTCATCTGACAATTAACAAGTGGAAAGCAAAGCTGCGAATGGATCCTTGCTTGTAAACTGAGGAGGTGGGAGATAACACCTTTCACAAGGAGATCCTGCAGTATTAAAATGTTTTCAGTGTTGGCCATCTTTCGCACCCTTTTCTGAGGTTGCAGGTGGTCAAGAAACTAAAAAAGTGCATCCACCCATCTATGGTAAAATTAACAGCCATCAAAAGCTGTCTAAAATTACGTTTACTTTTAAAATGCGGTCTTGGGTGGTTTTTGTTTTTTAAGGGCCATATGCAACCATGGCATTTGCACATGTTTCAGGAACCCTTCCCAAATTGCACAAACTTCAGATCAATATACTGGCTTGACTTGCTACAGCTTGAGTTGATGCCAGCCAAGAGATAAGAGAACACAATCTGCAGGGCTGAATCAGAAAAACCCATCAGGTTTTCATCCCTCAAATAGAATTCTTTTACATCTATATCTATTGAAAGAAGGAAATTTTTCATGCATTTGATTAAATGTGCTTCAGTCAGGAACCATGACCATGAGCATACAAGGACAGCGGAATGCATAAAGAATTCCTCTTCGGAACCTTCAACACAGCAAGGTCAGGGATGGGAATAGCATGCATGGAGAAGGTGGGCACAGGGGTAACATTTCCTATCTCTTTCCCTAATTCCATGTGGTCAACTTGAACACCCAACTGGGAATAAATTGATCTGCAGACAATGCATTGCTATTTACATAAACAGGGTCAAGTGAATCTCTTTTTGCCTGTTCCTCCACCCTGGCACCAGTAGATGTAATGGGGCTGTTAACAGAAATGAGAGAGGAGGGTTTTGTTTTAATCACTGAATGGCTTCTAAACTGACTCTGACATCCATTTCTTTACAAATAACAAATGATCTAATAACAAAAGGTTAAGACCTTCCTCTTCCAGCAGACATTTCATCCTTGATCTTTCTGATGATTAACTTTACTGTTGGCTTTTTCATATTTTAAAAGTCTTAATATTTCATTATATTGATATTTCTACCATCGCATTTGCTTTTGGGGTAGTTCTGTTACTGTTCTGATTATTGCTATTGTCAACGACCCAAGTGCTTTTGCCACTTTAGCAGTATATGCACTTACCAACAGCAACAGTATCTTACGGTTTTGAGTGATAGGAACTGGCTGGAGAGCTTTGCCTCTTGGGCAGTATGTGACGATAATAAACCAACAATACACAAACAGCAGAAACAAATGTGGGGGAGGCTTGTTTAAAATTTCTATTTGTTACAAATAAATGTACATCCTGCTTATTTAGTGTCCTGTACCCGTTTTGCCCTATTTTGAAAAACGCATTGAAGTTCAGCTATGCACTAATGTGGACACTCCTGGGTTACTGGCAATCATTTAAGAAAGTTTATTTCATTAAGCGGGTATTCTCAGAAGAGGCAGTTGTTTCAGGATGACAAAAGTACTCAGGAATCTCAGGAAAGAAATTGCACATCACCCTCGTGAGTCTGGAGTTATTTCTGATCCCTGTGAATGAGCGAACTGAGCAGACGGCAGCAAAAGGCTTAGCTCTGTTACTGGAGGGTGACACAAAAACATTTCACCATCAACTTCCCATTACAGATTGTCACTGCCTGAAGCCTGTTCAAACTTAGTGGTAGCAGGTCAGCTTTACTCTGGATGAAGCAGTACCATTGAGAAGGAGGGGCTGTTACACATGAGAGCAATCAATGTAATTCACTGAGACATGCACTTTGCTTAAAAAAAAAAAATCAGAAGCAAGGGACAGTATTCCCAGTAACCAGTATTTCAGAGGCACTCAAAGCAGTGGAAATTAGGAGTCATACAACTGTCAGGTTATTAAAAGAACTTGGTGCTGGTTTGACAGAGCCAACTGTGAAAGGGGCTGTAAGAAGGAAACTGGAATGGCTGCTCATATGGTGTGCTAGTGTATTTTCAGATAACAGAAAATGTGGCAGAGGGTTCAGCCTCAACATTTTACTAAAGCCATGGAGTGCTCTTGGAAAATGACTATGCTCTATAACAGCCTTCCCCAACCTTGTGCCTTCCAGACATGTTTGGACTGCAACATTTGGAGTTGCAGAACAAATGCCTCTGAAGCCCACCAGGTTGGGGAAGACTGTTCTGTAAGAAGTGTGGCTTTAAGAAGAAGTGAGCTATATTTTCCTGGCATACCAGCTACTGTGAAAGCAATTTCTTGAAAGATGGCCTGATAGGTAGAATCATTTTACACACCCCGTGGCATTTCCATTCATACTTACAGAGAATGCTAATGAAAATTTCAGGATATGAGATTATTACAGGAGATTAAATAATCTGTTCAAGTCAGCTACCCATTTGCTAACAGGGCAGACACATCATATAAAGTATCTAGAGCAAACTTGTTGGTTTTGAACTGGCATGCATTCTAGATGGCATCAGAGGGCCAGAGGGCAATTCATTTGTTACATCCTATGAAGTCAGCAGAAGGACTTTCTGACTTATGAATGCCACAAGTTTCTTTCAATGAATTGTAAACAACTTAATCATGTTTTTGCAAACTGATAACATCCTTACTTCCTTGGATGCTTCCATAAAGCTTGAAAGGAAAACTTCCATTGGATGTGGAATGTAGGAAGGCATGAATCAGTAAAGCACATCAAAATCGTCTGATTTCCACCTTGAAGCTGGTTCTAGCTCATGTCCCTACCGAATTGCAAGCTTTCTTCTTTTTGGTAAGAAGGTATGAAAATATGCGCATATTTTCATACATATTTTTCCAAAAGTGCAAATCGACTGTATGCCTTCTTTAAGCACAGACATTTCAATTAAAGTCAGGTTAAAGTGCATTTTTCAAAAGTATTAATCTTCTGAACATTTCTTTCTGAATGTTCCATGAATTGCATTGCAAGCTTGGAAATGTATGGACTTGAATAAGAGATTGTGTTTGATTGCACTTCAATTCAAGTATTTACCCAATTTACACCCCTAAATTCATAAAACCTTTCAGAGTCCATATTTAAACTTGTAGCTAGTTTGCAAAGATCCCATCACTTTCTTAGAGCATAATGTCATTCAGAATGGGTTGGAGCCCATCCTTTTAATGCCATGTAATTAAAACCTTCTTTGGAAGCAGTGCTTAGGTGCTGTATCATTTGTTTAGGAAGATGATTCACGGACTATCTGAATATACCTTCGCCGTTTGTATAAGTATATAGAGCAAATGTGGTTTTAGATATACAGAGGGTAAAATAAACTCAGCATGCTCATTGGAGAACATTTGGCAAGAATGCTGTAAAGACTTTGTGCCAACAGATCTATCTCAGACCTGGACTGAGAAGCACCATGGAGGAAAAATTATCCACTGATCCAGTTATAAATATGCTTATTTATGAGCATAACAAAATTGTTTTGCCAATAGGCTTACTGAAGATGATATGGTAAGCCTAATGAAGAGGCAGGCATTCAGCTGCCTAGGACTGTCCTTATGAGATGCTTTTTGGACTTCACAAGTATGTACTTCCATGTGATTTGAAATTCAGTTGGCAAGAGCAGAACTGGTTGAGCAACTAAGTTACTAAGCCCAGATATGTGTCAGTGACCTGAAGAAAGGAATGGACTAATCAGACAAGTCCATATCTTGCCTGTATCCATTTGGCATGCACTCATTCATAAATTTCTTCAAGGAAAACAAGCACAAACATCATCAAACAGAATAAGTGTTCCATCCAGTTTCTGAATGAATTTGAAGTTTGAAAAAAGATTGACTCTTCATACAAATAGAGGAAAAATTTAAGAAATCCATATGAACGAATGGTTAAATGTGTATTAAGTAGATGCAACAAAAGATATTACCAACCTTTCATTATGGGGAGGAGTGAAAAGAAATTGCATCTAAAATTGTAGGAAAGGAAGAAAAATTTGAGGAAATTTTTTAGTGTGCAGGATTACAGCATTTAACTTACTGTGAGGAGGTGATGGGTGGCATGTGTGCTGTTTATTTTCAATTTTTATCCCATTTTGCCCTTCTTCTCCAGCTGCCTGGGCTTTGTGAAAATCGCCCTCTTGAGGACATAACCAGAACTTCTTCCTTGGCAGCTTCCCAATGCTGCTGCCTGCAGATTGCCTGAAAGCAGGATAAGTTGCTATTCCTGATCATGTTTTTGTTAAAAGAACTTTTAGCAGCAAAACCAAAAATACCCTGCTCAGCTTTCAGGCACTCAGTAAACAGCAATGCTGGAAAACCACAAGGGTGGAGGTTCGGCTGTGATGGATGCTTTCTGGTCTAGGAAAGGGGCATACAAAAAGAGCAAACCAGCTGGAAAAGTTGCTGGGAACGACAGGCAAATGGTGAACAAGGAATCAGCCTCTGGGTCCAAGGGATGAAATGCACTGGGTTGCAAATCTGGTGACTGGGTCCTTGTGAAAATGAAATTAGTAAATAAAAACAAAAGGTGATTCCTCTCTTGATCGGATTAAACAAAGGGAAAACAGTTACAGGGGAGAAGCTAAAATGTATGCCTTTCTGGATGGCTGGAGGACATTACTGAGGACATTACTGGAAAGAGCAGCTTGTCCAGCCATCAGCCAAGCCGTCTCCACCATTGCCCAGTGCCCATTGCCCTTGTCCAGACGAAAGGCCTGAGCCCACACCTAGAGAGGTCACTACTCCAGGCTCTGGCTGAGTCCCAAGCTGGCTTTATTCCTCCTATGCCTTCAAGGTGGTGAGTGAGCTGTGAAGAGGGTTCAGCCATGGCCTCAAGCAGCTCACTTTGCTCCTTCCTCCTCTTCCTCCTCTCCTTCTTGGGTAAGGAGCTAAAACCCAGCGAACTGCAGCCTCAAGGATGCATCTTACTTCTTCTCTCACCATTCATACTCTTGAAGGGGTGGGGCTTTGGTAGATTCTTGGAGCACAGCCTTTGGCCAAGACCCTGCAGGCTACACAACCCAGCTTGGTGGATCCAATTCAGCTCACAGGTCAGAGGTTTCCACTCCCTGGCAGGATTGAGCTCCCTGCTCTTCCTTTCCCTGTCTTTCCTCAAGTCACCATCTTCAAGCAGACTCTTGGCATCATTACTTCCTTTCACAGAGGCTGCATCTAGATGAACATCTCATTGTGGAAATGCCCTACCTCATTCATGAAACTTTATGTCAGGGTATTGGTGTCCAAACAACATCTGCTGACTGTAGCCTTCTTGGGTTTGTCCCCCCGCTCCCCACCACTACTTCTTACCAGGGGCCAGGGAAATCCAGAATAGTTGCATGATTCCATTGACTCTGTCTGGAAGCATCCAGAATTAACAATAAATACTAAGAACTGAGAAAACAAAATAGCTCCTCAAAATCAACTTCTCCTGACATAATTGACGCAGGACCACTTCAATATGCAGGGACATAATGCAGTAACCAACAAGGTTCATATCTGTTCAGCCGAATAGGAAGGAGGTGGCAATATGCATATACCTTTCCCTTTGCTGCAGCTGCAGACTAACTTAAGTCAGTGGCAGCTATCCAGTAACCTAGCCCTTTACACAGCTCCATCTGCTGCGGCCAGCAACCCTGCCCTGCGTGTGCCTCTGGGAATCTGGACTGCAGCCAACAACAATATTCACCAGACAAAGGTTTCATTTGGAATGACAATGTCCTTCTCTGCTTCTTCCCAGGGCATCTATGCAGCTCATCATTTGTGAAATAACCTTTTAGAACTGAAGACTGACACTTGGGTTAGTGGTCTAACATCCACTGTCTTTCTCCCAAATGTTTAAGCTGTACTCCCTTTGGTGATAAATCCCTTTTCTTATTGGAAATATAGTTTGCTCCCACCTCAGATAGGTCTCTGCTTACTGCCAGATAAGCTCTAGATAAAATTTGGGTGAATGAATCTTGGAAATACTCATTCCTGTATGGATACTTCTGAACTATAATATCTGTGGGTATTAGCATTAATTAACAGTGGGTTTATTTTCTAGAAATAGCATTTCGTGGCAATGCTTTTGTATTACAGTATGACAATATTTGCATATAATACTGGGTATAAACTCCCTGTGGTTTCATTTGAAATTGGCTAAAAATCAAAACATGAATTCTTCTGTGCCAGATTTTGAATGCTGGAAAACCTGACTTCCATCAGACCACGGCAGGGTCCAAAACCAGCCCCCAGCACTGAGAACCCTAGGAACGCCCCTGCCCTTCCACTCATGGATTCTCCTCTCCAGCCAAAATGGGGCTGTGGCAGCAATAGCAAGAGGCCTCACTGGGAGGTGTCTCTTCTTTTCCAGAATGTGGAAGCAGTAACACGACAGAATCCAGTGTCCCACCAACATGGTACTTTCATATAGCGTAGGTCACTATCCAGCAGGTGTCCTTGGAACTACATGCTCGACATGTAGGAGAGGGGAAATGCTAAAGGGATGAAGACCAGAAGGTACAAAAACAAGGACAGCAAGCCCGGAAAGACACCTGCTGTTTCTCTTAAAAGGATGGAGAACTAAAACAGATGAGTGTCTGCTAGAAACAGTAGGGGAGACCTTCCAGAACAGAGAGCAGTAGACAGATCAATACAAAAGAAAGTGGGCACGGAAGCTGAGCCACTTTTGCAACAAACAAACAGAATAATGGGACCTTCTGATCCCACAACTAGTGGCCTGCAGTGCAGTTCACGACAAAGGCAACAATTTCTGCTAGTACTTACATGGTCAGCCACATCCTGTTTTCACTTACCTGGCTCTGTTAACTTTCACTCCAGGCTGCAGGTTCCTACCCACGGTGTCTGCAGATATTTATCTTCCTCATGTAACAACTTATCAGTCTTACTCCAGGCCAAAGCTCCTTATCCTGTGAAGACTGGCTTTGTAACATAAGAAGCATTCCTGATCCTGCAACAATAAACTATAATGATCCTGAGAAATAACAAGGATTGATATAGTTTATAGCTTCTATATGTACGTTGTCAAATTGTTGTTTTGTCACAAAGAACACGGCTGATGCAGGAGATGCTCCTATTGAAAAAAGGTCATCTGAAACCCCATTGTGACTGTTGTACTGGTACCAACCCCAATCTTAACCCATTCCCAGCAACTTCCTTCCATCTTAAAGTATCTGTAGCATCCTCAGCTGTTGATTTTCCCTGGAGTAATTTTGGCAAAAAGCACTGCACATTTTAGCAAGCCAATATTTTGGAGTCATTTTCAGACTCAAAATTGTTCTGAAATCCAACCTGAATTCCTTTCTTGTTGAATTTGGGCAAGAGAATTAGCCCTCTCCCTTGCTTCCTAATGTCCTTCTCTCCATAACATGGTCAAAAATAGCTGTAGCCACTGATAAATGCTTTCTAGCTTTAATGACCCTTACATATTCCAGTGGCTGCATTCACATAATATTTAAGCTGTATTCCAGAGGGAGTGCATTCCGTTGACTACAGTATAACTGTAATGTAACTGACTTGCTGATCAGCTGGATGACTCAGTCCATCACAGCAGCTAAGTTGCTTTTCCACTACAGGGAGGATGCAAGCTGAATGCCAGTTGCTGGGAGAACAGGTTGGCCACCAACACCTCACAAATAAAACACCCTTCCCTTTCAAGAAAGACAGGAGTAGGGGTGGCAGCTCGGGAAACCAGGAGCAGAGTAACCCCAAACCTAGCCAGTCACAGGAGACAGGTGCTGCAAAAAAAGAAGAAAAAAGCTGGCCTGAAGTAGTGACATTTGCTCAGAAAAACTTGCATGGCTGTAAAGATTTCTGCTCATCCAGACAAGCAAATTAAAAGCAATCTGACATCCCTTCATGCTCCAACAACCTTTCTTAACAGCCACCTCTCTGTGTCTGCTTGAACCCCTTTGTTATTTCCCTCTCTCTTAGTTAAAGTCTGCAGTGCTCTGTAAGAAGGTCACCTCACCTCCACTCTTGCAGGCTGAGCGCCCAGATTTTCAAGCATCAGATTTATCTCTGCCATGCTTCCCTCTCAATGGTATGCCCCTATTGATTAGGGGCACATTGAGGCTGTGACACATGTCCTCTAGCAATGAGATCAATCATTCATCGAGGACTAATTTAGCCAGATGTCCTGGTTGGGAACTATTCAGACTTTTTTATTTGTGAAGGCATTCACTCATTGAGGCCTTTCCACTTGTGAAGCCCTAGTGTTGTAGTCAACATGATCCTTACAGAGCCCAGCTGTGTCAAGAAAAGAAATTTGGCATGCAGCTATTAAGTTCTTCATTGCGCTCAGCTCAGATACAACATTGCTTCAGCACTCTATAATCTTCACTGGCATCCTCCGCATAATTTCCAGGTGCAGTGGAAGATGGTGCCTTTAACCTATGAAGGCTTCAACAGCTGTTTCTGTTTCTCCTGTAATTGCCTCACATTTGTGCAGCTACATGGTGGCAACGCAGATTATGCAGTTCCAGAGAAACTATTATTATTATTTTTTAATATTGCATTTATCTGAGAGGAAATTAACTAACAAAAAAGAGCAGTAAAAACTGCATTTTGGCCTGTGCCTTTTCCCTAGAAAACAGCAACCTTGTTTAGCTAATGGAAACAAAGACTGCAATAAATACATGTGTCATTACAGTCACCTAGGAATATGTGAATTTTTTCCTTGTAACTTTATAGACAGAGATGTGTGAAGCACAATGATTCACTGAGAGCTTTTTATTTATACACACACACTTTTTAATATATTTATACACATCCAAACATCTACATCTTACTGGAACAAGAGATGGCTCTTACATTGATAGCAAAACTAATTTATAACTGCATTTAATCCAAAGGTTTGTTTTCTCTGAATTGAGATGAGGTAAGCATAGGGAGAATAACTGTGAGGAGGGTCTTTATGACAATTGGTTAACTTTTGATGGAAGGTTTTCCAGGAGAGGGGCAGGGTAAGAAGAATGTGGAAGCTGCACCAGTTAACTCACCCACCCTGTCCCATTGGTCATCAACCATCTATTATTGTATCAAAAGAATTCCAGGAGAGAAGAGCTAGGTGAGATAACACTGGACATCTTTTTTCTATTCCAGCTGGATTCTCTCTGTCCCCAGAGCTATTTCCTACCCTATTGTGGTGGTATCATATTTATGGTACCTTGTAGGACTTATATTTTGAAAGGTGTCATACAAATAACTTTAACCAATCCACCAATACAATAACTTTAAACTAGTGAATTTGGTTTTTCTACTTAGCTATGCAGGATATCTTCACCATCCTTTCATTATACTCCATGTTTTTGGAAATAACGTGGGTACATTTGGGAGAAATTTAAGTGGATCATAAAAAGTTGGTGACAGGAAGGTTGTTAGTACACATCTTTATTTCAAATGCGCCCATAATTTTCTGGTTCTTTAATCAAGTGCAAATGCTTCAGATTATTTCTAACAAGTATATCAGTTTCAATAATACACCTTTTCCCTATTATTTTAGGGCTGTTTACAGAGAACACACATAGCAGTTAAAAAAAAAATCAAATATGCTGTGTGTTAGCTTGTATAGTTCCTTATACAGGACAACAGCTTAGATGGTGATGGTGATGGACAGCTTTGTACCTGCAGGTACCAGGTGCCAATGGACATCCTTCTTGGTGCCCTTTCAGGTGTTCTACCACTAATAAAAAATCTGGTATCACTTTAAAAGAAAGTGATGGCTTCCAGAAGCTGCCACCTCCATTTACTATTAATGCTTCTGAAATGCACATGTCTGTGGGTACCACAGAATGTCTCTGGATGATGACAGCAAAAAAGAAAGTACCAAAAAAAATTGTTGGTTGAAAAGAGAAGAAATGTTCCTTCTGTGAACCAGTGTTCTATTGGGTCTGAAAATTGCACGTTCAAAAATGTTTTTTTGATATGTTGGGACTCAGAATCCACCTCGAATGTATACTTAGCCTTTTAGTTAAGTTTCTCATACTTTAAGCCTAGCCTCCTTTCATGGAAGCCACTTCGTGGTAGTGGCCGGGGCAGTGTTTTGAATTGTCAAACACTCCCATGAGGCCCAAAATATTGCCTACTTCTGCTTTAGATTATCACTTGCAATACATGGCTATGGCTTCAGGCAGTGTCAGTTCTTCTCACAAACTTATTGTCTCAACTCAAACTCTGCCAGTTGTGGTTTTCTTGGACTTTTTGGAAGCTTTGGCTATCATCAGTTAAGACCAACAACAGAAGAATATTTATTTATTTATTTATTAAAACATATTATGCTGCCCCATTCGCCGAAGCCTCGGGGCGGCTTACAACAAATAAGTTAAATAACATTTTAAAATATATACATTAAAATAAATTACAAATATACAATATAAAATAAGCCGCCCTGGCCAGAAAAATTCAATAATATTAACATTTAAAATGCTGCTTGAATAAAAAGGTCTTCGCCTGGCGCCGAAAAACAAATAATGACGGCGCCAGGCGGACCTCTCTGGGGAGCGCATTATGCAGCATAAGATGAATTATCTTTAATAATAAGTTAAAGAAGATAGTGGCACAAGCACATCGAGCCACAGCTGAGGCGGCAGCTACCAATGGTCATGGCCACTTCCATCTTGAATGTTATCCATCATGATCGCTTTAACACTTCTTACCTCAGACTGATAGCCACCATTCACCCATTTGTTCCCATCTCTTTCACTATAGGCTGATGTGGACATTGTTAAACTGGCAAAAGTAGAACACAGGTGAAGTAGAATTCTAAGATTCTATCCACCTGAAGTGCCCCAACCATCTTGAGGTGATTATTCCTTGTATAGATTTTTCTGCATGAGTTCCATACACTGAATCATGATCTGTTGCTCTTATGGTCCCTTTTTCATATGTGAATTTTCATGGGTTTTGAAATGTCTGCACAGGACTTCTGTCTTGCCAACAACATTGCATAAACACAGTCACTGCTCCACAATGCTGTCTCCTACCTGGTGAGCATGCCTTGCTTCCAGGAAAACTCTACCACATAGGAAAGACATTAACTCACCTTTCCCCCTTATTCTCTGTAGAGGCATGGAGAGCTGATTTTTCTTCTGCAAATCAAGAGGCTTACCAAAACCAGAAGCGTTTTGCTGCTGCTTCCAGTAAAAACTTGAAACAAGAGACAAGCCTTTCTTAGTTCCTCACTATCCATGTTGAAAAACATGGACGTTTCCTCGTTCCCTTTGTGCTAAGACTTGGCATAAGGTAGCAACAACTAGCTGCTGCTTGAAACTTCAGCAAAAATCCAGCATGAAGCCAAGCTCCTGTCATAGCTCAAGAGTAGGAGCACTCAGAAACTGGCATCTTATGCAGGAGTGACTCCACAGAGGCACCAAAGCCATCCATGGTACCCTCTACTTCAGATCCCACTGCCTATCAGTTTGACTCCTGAGCTGCCACTTCCCTGGTCCCTGAGGAGCAGACCTCAGACTCTTCAAGTTAACATGGAAAACCTGAGGATCAGTGCACCACTGGCTCCTCACACCCAAACTCCACAGGGGAGGCCACCAGCCACTGGCCCTTTAACAGCCAGGTGCAGCTCCTGAGGGCGTGGAGCTCCCAGAAAGCCTTTTTGGCCTTGCTATTTGCTTCCCGAGTAACTTGCAGCTGCTCTGATTGCTCTCTGTGGTCCTGAAACCAACCAAAATCCCAGATGTGATCCTGACACCCACCCGAGATCGAACAAATGAAAACAGTAACAAAATGTTAACTTTATGTATTATTTTATTATTTTAATTTAGTTTTATCATGCAATAGCTGAAGCACTCTGGAGGGTGAATCATTAACAAATATAATAAAGAACACATATAAAATAGAATTGTAAAATTCCAACTTGTTAACACCAAAGCGACTAAAATCATTCCATGCCACTAGACATATCATTGTCGTCGTCGTCATCGTGATCATCATCTTTCAATACTCCTCATCCCCATGAACTTTGGCAAAGAGAGCAGTTTTAATGCTACCAGACAGAAGGCCACTGAATGAGTCTCCCTAGGAACTGACAGGGCTCCAGTAGGATTCTCTTCCATCTGCGCTCAAGTCATCTCATTGTTTCATCACTTTCAGCACTGGGGTATACCATGGAAGCATACAAGCTCTAGTACAGAGAGGGCACTCAGGAATAATTGTCTCAACCACCCAGGTGATTTCTGTGTTCTAGAGAACTGACTGGCCATATCAGCCATAAGTTAAACACCCCAGATACTCTGTTACATTCACCTTTTCCACTTTTTTCCACCACCACCTCAACAGTCATCCAAAGTGAGAACCTGAAGTTCTCACCAGGCTGCTCTGGCTGTCCCCTTCCTTCCAAATTTTGTAACCATTTTGGTCACATAAGCCTGGTGCTCTCAGTCAGAAATGGAAGAATGATATCTTGAGTTCTCTGCACATGCTACAGGACTCAAGGAAGAGGTCAGTGGCAGACAGAAATAATTTGATTGGTCACTAAGCCAAACCAAAAAAGGTTCACTACTGTATATCAATATGGGAAAAGGAAATGCAAGGCATGGAAGAAATGTGGGGATCTTAATACAGTTTACTAGCCACATCATTAGTCACAATACCAAGTTCAACTGCTGTGCTGCATTAAGACTATTTTGGTATGATGTGTAAAATTTATGAATATTTCCTTCAACACTAGGCAGCCATGACAAATACAAATACCAGTTTCTTCTCATGCATACTATTTCCTTTCTTAAAACAAATATGGACACCTTGTTTATTTATTACTTTTATAGCTCTCCTGTTTTCCTTTGCCAAGGAACCCAGGCAGCTTACAGAATCTCCATTTCTTTCCTCACAATAACCCTGGAAATGAGACTCAACTACTGGCCCCGATTCACCCAGTAATGGTTGAATTCACTGTCGTGATTTACTACAACAGTGATCTTCTGAGCCTCAATGTAGAATTCAAACCCCTGAACCTCTCTAAATTGCTCCCAGATTGTGGCTCACCAAATGAGAACATTAATCATTTGCTTAAGATTTTCTTGTGTTCTTTGCCTTTGGATCTCTGGGCCATTCCATGTATAATTCATGCATTGCCTTCCAAGCCCTTTCCATGTAAAACACGGATTTGAGCACGATGCACAGCACTGTTCCCGTCGTAGATCAGCTTCTACAGCACACACATCCCATGGAGATTATCATAGTTCCAGCCACGGCCATGGACTCAGTACATTACTTCCTCTGCTGGAAACTCCCACCACTGGCACATAATTAAAACAGAGGAGGAAAGAGTTACAAATTAAACACTGATGAAATTAAATGGGGAATTGTCACTCTTAGGGTGGTCATGCCATTCATTAAGAATTAGGCTGCTTGTCTAATTTGCCTCTTGTCATTTAGTTAATCGCCCTGACAATTGGAAGAATGTCCATTGTTGGATATTTTGAATGAGCTTCCATTTCATGGCCATTCCACTGGGGTGCGATTGCCCATTATTTACCCACGTGCTGGCCATTTTCAGACCCATTCTAGGGTGATCTATCAACAGTCACAAATGAGAGTATACCATAGAAATCTAGCACTGGGGTCCAATTCCAGTACCAGCTGCTACTATAGTCCTCCCCCCCACACTGCCCTCCCCTCCGTTTTGTACAGATTTGGAGTGAATCCACAAGAATCAAACATTGGATTGATGTAGGTCTATGAGCATATTTCATATTCAGCTAATGTTGTCCAAGCACATGCATGTGTACAGAAAGACACAGTCTCTCTCTCTCTCCTTCCCTCTGTCACAAACACGCACGTACCCAATTGCACCCATCTCTTCAGACAAAAATTGTCAATGTTTCAAGGGTGCTAAAAACTTTGGACAACACTGGAACAACAATGTATTATGCAAAAGTAAATTCTTTCAGAAAAACATAAGATAAATTCAGGCATACAAAAAGGAACATTAAACAGCTAACTGATCTTCCAACTTAGCATAGATATTAAATGCCATTGTTCAGGGCACCAGATTTAGCATGCAGACTGAAAGGCTCTAAATCTGTGAAAATTAGGAACAAAAGATATGTAAGATGTAGAAGGCAGAACTTTTTTCTTAAGGTAAGCTTTATAGTTAAGAAGAGAATGAAGTTATTATGTATAGCTCTTGTATACTATCCTGCCCTTGACATCCTGTTTCCTTCTCCCCCCCCCCCTTTTTTTTTCTTTTTGGTGAATGATTCTTCATTTTATCTCTTGTTTCCTGTTCTTCCTTCCATCTCCAAGCCAGCCTATTGATAACATTCAGGAATACTTTTTGCTTCATTACTGCATCTTTCTATTGGAACCTTCCTCTTTTGCTCTATACCTGTTCAACCCTGTTTCAATGACATCACAGTAGGTCAGCCGATAGCTAGGGAGAATTTACATATGTAATAGCAAATAATAAATAAACAACCAGATGATATTTAAACATTATCCTTTTCTAGAATGTTGGGGGATTTGTTTTGGTTTTCAAATATAAATACATAGGGAACCTACTTGTAGGAGGAATAGAAGAGAAAATATGTATTGATAACCAGTATAGTCATATCTTGCTATTCTTCCTTTGGAAGGAACCTGAGCAGTTCACACAGTCATCTTTCTCTCCATTATTTTTTCTCACAACATCCCTGAGAAGTCACTCAGTGAGCATCATGGGTGCGCTGAAGACTAGGATCTTCCAAGTCGCAGTCCAGTATTCTAGGCATGGTATCACACACTATCCCTGCTTGTCATACGGTGTTCATATCTCTGTGCCTCGGGGGATTTCCCAGGAAAAACAGCCACAAAAGAACCCCAACAAAAATGCATTAGATTTCAAGTTGCCACAAAGGTGCTTGTTGTTGTTACAGAAAAAGTTGTGCTGCTTCACAGCAGGGGGAAGGTATAGAATGGGGGCTATTTTCTTTGCCCTGTTCAAGTCCTTGGGAGCTTTCCCCAGCAAAATGTTGATTATGAAGGAAATGTGCATTAAATACTAGCAGTCTCCCAGGCCAGGATATTCTTAGATCATATGGCTGAAAAAGACTCCAGAGGAGACAACCTATAAGCATTTGTAAACCAGTAAGTTTTTGTAAACTGTACTGTCAGGTGAACACTTGGCCATGGAAATTCCCAGGTTTCTTGCACTCAGTCCCCAGAGCCTGCATCCCTTTGGAAGGGTAGATTTATCCATTTGGAATCCACATCTCATAGACAGCTGCCCCATTACATTTAGTCTCGTCCTCAGACAAATGAATTGTGTGCAATGGGGGAAAATGTGAAGGTTATTACCAATTACAGTTGCAAGGAAATTCACCAAATGATCCCCCCCCCCCCCGCAACTGGCTAGGCATGATTCAAAATAATAAATTGATTTAAAATGACAATGAAGGCCCAGTCAGTCAGCTGGGGCCCATTTCGTGGTCAGCCACTTCGCTGGAAGTGCTAAAGCTGAACCACAATTGCCTATCCAGGGCAATTGAAATGTTCAGGAATTACAAAATGAAGCATGCTTTTAGTGATAAACATTTTGGCAGCAATCCTGTGCACAGTCATGTACAGTTAAATTCCATGGTAGTCAATGAGACTTGAAAGCACATAACTGTGCACACACAATTGCAGCCAAAGCATTTATCGCTATAATACAGAATTATATCATCGCTTGCAGAAACAAACTGCGTGTGATGCAGTGGTGGAGGGTGGATTTCAGGGTTGGTGAAACTGGAGGTTTTAAAATCTCCCATTTGATTCTGCCCTGCTGATTTAGCTATTTGTTGTATGTGTAAACCTTGGCAGCCTGAGGCCTACCTAGCTGGAATGTACTTGTGTATCGGTGTGGCATTGTGTCCAAGAGTCCGAGCTATGAAAGGATTTTGGAATGGACAGAGGAGCACTTACATTAAAAGCACGTGGCCCTGAGTGGCATGCTAGATCAGGCATTGTCTAACAGCCAGATCAATACAGATGGATGATGTCCACCTACGGGTGTGCAAAGTTGTACATTTGCTCTCAGTTGTCAGCCCAGAAGAGTTCTACTTCTGCAAATGGTTCCCATGAGCGGAACATCTTTGCACCATTAGCATCATGTCTTCCATCACTGTTGAATGATTGATTTTTTTACAGCTTAGAAACAAGACAAAGAAGTGGGATTGTCCCAGCATGTTAAAGGTTCAAAAGGACAAGGAGGAATGTGTCAGCTAAGATTATAAGCAAGGATTTCCCACCTTAACTTATAGTTCACCTCTCCACTTGATGACTTAGTCAACCCACTGTATCTCAGTCTCATTCTCCCCCTTTGAAAAATGAGGACATTCTCCTGACCTATCATATAAAATTGTTGGAAGAATTCCTGAAATATTGTATATGAAGAACTAAGGATCAATATAAAGGCTAAGGATCAATATATAGGAATTATTCTTACTATATTCAAATCAATAACAGAGACCATGCTCTTTTCCCTCTGTGGTTAAAGATGTAGCAAGGAAGTATATGATTTGGAGCTTATGGTGACCCTTTGAATGAAACCTCCAAAATGTTCTGTCCATTCATCTCTTCAGAGCTCAAGACAGCGGCTTCTCATATGGATTCTGGAGATGTTTCCATATTCTGTATTGAGCCTGCCTTTCTGATTTGGCACAATTTTTACACTGAAATAATTGAAATCAAAATTGCAGGCGCACACACACCTCCTTTTTATCACAGCAGAATATTCTAAACCACCTTGTAATTCTTCTACCTACTTGGTATTTGTTGAAGGGTTTCAAAGTTATAATCAATTTGCCAAACAAACAAAAGTGGTGTGGGGTATGTGTTTGGAGATCTGTTCTTTATGAAACCTTTTACTTGCTAATGGTGAAAAAAAATCAGCATGCGAATAAAGGATTAACAAGGATTCATAATGCTAAAAGTAACTCTCACCTACTCACAAAATTGCTTAAGATTCAAGGTCCCTGAAATTGTATTATCTTTTGAGTAAAAGAAAATAGAAAAGAAGATAACCCTAGATATTAAACTCTAAAAAAAAGACATAATATATCTAATCCTGAATTAGATATAAAAGTGAGTGGCAAGGAGCTGTGGAAATCCGCTTTAATGCGCAAAAGCTAGGATCTTCTTTGTTCCCACACAGAATCTATATTTAAAATTACAACATGGAAGGTAATTTAAAACCATTCTTATATGTTTATGGAAGATTTTTCAAGGGGTTTAAAAACCCGGATTTCATTCAACATAGCTTTCTAACAAATCATCACCATTAACTATACAGCTATTTTGCATAATGACATTTCATATCTACAGGCCAGTATTGAGATGTGAACACATGTTCACTGTTACATGAGAATGGTAAGGCAGTGTACTCGTCTAATGCCTGTGTGCGCACGTACACACTCACAGTCACACGTATGTCAAGCAACACACCCATCTGCTGAACCACATAGTAGGTCGAAATGTATGCATGCGCAGCCATTGCCGTGCTACAAAGGTTTCATGTAATCCTCTGCATGCAGAAGTCATGTTCATACAACACCTAAGCATCCAGTTGTTGTTTCATTCTCTCAAAATACAAGCAAGCCTAATATGGTTGACTAAGAAGTATGTGGCTGGGAAGTGGGCACATATTTCCATATGTGGTGGGAATGTGAATATGTGATGAAAGTGGTTTTTAAGGGAATTAGTAAAACATTTAATTTCGATATTGAAGTAAATCCCAGAATTGCATTATTGTCAATATTTGATAAAGTATAATGGGGATGGAATATTAAAAATTAATAACACATCTACTAACAATTGTTAGATTAAAGATAGCAAAGAATTGGAAAACAGAAAAGTATTATCAGTTAAGTGATTAGTATAGAGTACTTTTGAATATAAGTATTAATGGGAAGTTGACTTGTGATATTAAAGTGGAAAATGTCTGATAAGTAAGAATAAGTGTGATGGCATTTGGGAATTGTTTATTGAGCATGTCTTAATAAATGAAAGGAAAAAATTTGTACTTTTACAAGTTTCAGTGCAGTTCTGGAAGAGGACTGGGCCTCCTGAGAGAGCAGGTGATTTAACATGTAACCAAAGGTCCCAGTGGAGAGATGCACTGACCTTGTTATTGTATAACAAGGCAGCAAGATTGTTAATGGGAACTGGCTGACGAGAATATATTATGCCAGTCGCCTTCCAGGAGCACTGGCTGCTAGTTGAAGTCTGTGCTAATTCAAAGTGCTAGTATTAGCATTTAAAGGCCTAAATGGCTTGGGGCCAGACTATCCGAAGGAACACCTCATCCCCTATGTATCTACCTGGGCCTTATGATTATCTTCTGGGGCTCTTCTTAGGGAGCCCCCTCTGATGGAAGTAAGGAGGGTGGCTACTAAGTGAAGGGTCTTTTCAGTTGTGGCACCCCAATTATGGAAACAGCTCCCCAAACTGGGTGTACCTGGTGCCTACTCTTTATTCTTTTTTGAGCCAGGTAAAAATCTTTTTATTTACCCAGTATTTTAACAGTTAAATATTTCTGCTCATCTTTTACATTGTATTTTGTCTGATATAACTGTTATACCTCTGGAATGATCTGAGTGGGTTTATTGTTGTCATTTTATTCAATGTAGTATTTCTGTTTCATTTTATATATTAGTTATTATTATATTTGTTGTTTATTATTCTCTGTGTTGTATATTTTAATGTTGCAAACTGCCCAGTGAGTCTCTCTGGCTGAAGGATGGTACAAACATTTAAAAATAAATGAATAAAGTAAAATGATTAAAGGGCTGAAGCAACTATCCTGTAAGGAAAGGTTACAAGATAGAAACCCAGCAGCTCAGAAGGGGTCTCCTGGGCCATCCAGTCTGACCCCTGGCACAAGCTGGCTCTGCTCATATATTGTCCAACATGTGGGTGTCCAGTCTTTCTTTGAATGCCCTCACTGATGGGGATTTCACCAGCTCCCATGGAATCCCATACCATATTCTAGATGTCCTAACCCTGAAGTACTTCCTGGCATCCAGCCTAAAGCCCAGTTCCTTTGGCTTTGCCCCATTAGATCACATCCTTTTCTCTACCACAGGGGAGAACAGGTCACAGCCTTCTACCATATGACACCCCTTCATATACCTGAATGTCACTATAGGATTCCCTCAGAGTCTCTTCTTCTCCAAGCTGAAAAGTCCCAGGTCCATCCATCTCACACGGCATCCCCCTCAATCTAGCTACCATACTGGTGACCCTGTGCTGAATTGATTCCCAACCTGGTATGTCCCTCTTGTAATATGGAGCTCAAAGATGGACACAGTACTCCAGTTGTGGGCATACCAGAGTCTTATAGAGCTGTACCTGCACCTCTCTTGATCTGGAAGCCACACCTCTAGCTCTAGATCCAAGGATGGCATGTCCCCCCCTAACCTCCACCTCACACTGCTAGTTCATGTTTAGCCTGCTGTTGCCAAGTACCCCAAGATTTCTTTCACAAGTGCTGCTGTCCAGCCACTTTCCCCCCATTCCTGTAGCTTCGGCACTTCTCTCTGATTCCCAAGTGGTTGTAGCTATGGCTCTTATCTGTATTGAATACCATCCTGTTGTGTCCTGCCCACTTCCACAGTGTGTCTAGATCCTTTTGGATCTGGAGTGCCTGCTCCTCTGTTGTGGCCACCACTCCCGCTTTGGTATCATCTGAGAATTTGAACAGCAGACTGTTTACCCCTTCCTTCAAAGGCTGATCAGAATTGGTCCCAGAACTGAAACCTGGGGCTCTCCACTTGTCGCCAGCTGCCATCCTGATGACTCTCCACTAGTTACACTCACTTGCGGTCTGTCAACCTTTCTCTAATCCATCAGACAGTGCATCAATCTATCCCAAAGCTCATCAATTTCTCATTGACCTATCCCAAAGCTCATCATTTTCTCAACCAGGAGATCATGCAAAATCCGAGTAGACCACATCCACCATGTCCTGCCCCCATCTAACCATCTCAAAACTTTGTCGTAGAACTCCACAAGGTTTGTCTGGCAGGACCTATTTTTGCAGAAGCTGTGCTGAGTGTCTGCCATCCTCTCTTCCCTATCCAGGATTTCTAGAGCTTTCCCTATTACAAATATTTCCACCATCTTTCCCAGAATGAACCTAAGGCCCCTCTGGCCTTTTTAAAGATTGGGACCACTGATGCCACTCTCTAATCCTCAGGAATTTCTCCCTTTTCCACAAGGCCTCAAAAATGGAAGCCAAGAGATGCGAGCATAGCTCTGCCAATTCCCAAGTACCCTTGGGTATAACCCATCAGGATCTTTGTATCATTCAGGGCCCCAAGGAGCTGATAGTTTAGCTTAGGTGGAAAAAAGGCAAATAAGAGGAGACCTGGCAGAGGTGTAAAAAATTATGCATGCTGTGGAGCAATTAGATAGGGAGACATTTTTTTCTTTCTCCCATAATACTAGAACCCATAATCATCCCATGAAGATGATTGGTGGGAAAAATAAAAACTGTGAAGTTCACTTCTACAAGATGTAGTTATGACCAGCAAAGTGCATTGGACAAATTCATGGAGGAAAGGCAGTCAGTGGCCACTGGACATGACGCTGCCTCCAGTATCAGAGGCAGTGTGTTTGTGTACACCGGTTGTTGAGGAATGCGAGCAGGGAGGTGCAGTTGCAGTCATGTCTTGCTTGTGAGTTTCCCACGGGCAGCTGACTGAGTGAACAGGACGCTGAACAACATGGACCTTGGCCTGCTCCAGCATGGCTCTTCTTATGTTCTTAACCTCTATAAGAATCAGGAAATGCCCTCTGACTCCTGAAAGCTTACAGGCATAAAGATTTCTTTTCCCTGCCTTTCAAGGTCAGAGGTGGGTTGTGGCACAGAGGCTGAATCTCTGCTGGTTAATCCATAGGTCATGAGGTGCAGCACTGTCAGGAGTAGATATGCGAGTGTTCCCCCTTGAGCACGGCACGGCACATGCCAGTGCTTCATACTCTCCCTGCTCCTGTACAAGGTGCAAAGCTGCTCTGAATGCAAGTCATGCATCCACATCGAATTCTGTGAAACACTGAGGGATACATATTTCTTTGAACTAGCAGGGTAGCCTAGACTGCTTGTCATCTTAACATAGCCTTCTACAACCTAGTGCCTCCAGATGTTTTGCACTACAACTCACAGAATTCCTGACCATTAGGTAGGCTATCCAAGGAGTTGAGTCCAAAACAGGTAGAAAGTACCTGTTAAAACAGGTAAAAGGTACCACACTGCGGAAGGTTATCTTACTGATGTTCAATAACAGGGCCATTAATTGATAACAGGGGAAGCTCAATAACAGGGACATTCAAATTGTTGCATTGACTTGCAGATCTTTGGGGCTTGCCTTCTTTCACACTGCCTTCTCCACTACAGCTCTTAGAGTTATACTATGTCTAGGCATTATTTAAACTTGTTCAATCTTCAGTGACCTTTCAGCCTTCCATTCCCTTATGAGCTATCTGAACTTTGAACGACACATGGAAAATACCCAAGATGATGGCTGCATGGTGACCTTAGATTTCAATGAGTCATCAGAGTTGCTATCACTATGGGAACCTTATTAAGTCCTTCTCAAGAAGTGATTCCCTCTGGGTAGTTCCACCAGATAATAATAGGCTTGCAGCATCTCTCATCCTGATTAACATAATAATAGCCCATAAGAATATAATGAAGCAATGGTAGAAGTGTTCAGTTCATTACTTCCAAATATTAGTTTTCCTTCTTCCAAGCTTTGCCTTGTAAATTAAAGGATATGAAGAATGACGTAAAAGAAAATAGGATATGATGAGATCCTCGATTCATAGGCCATCTACAGAGTAACTTCTAAAATGGCCTATGAATAGTGATTATGTCTGCCTTGGTTTTCCCTACAAGGAAATAAACTCCATGCGGAAAAAAGCATGTCTTTTTCACGTATAAATGAGGGCACAAGATATTCAGTAAGTACATGACTCTGGAGGCTGATGCTGTATGTGCCTTGATGGGGATTTCTGGAGCGAGAGAGAGGTGAAAGCTCTTCAGACACTTCTACAAACCGATACTGTGACATCCACTGTTTAGGACATTTATCCAAAAAAACAAACAAAAAAACAAACTGTATGTAATGTATGTCAAGGCTAGATTTCTAAATGCTAGATGGCCAGGGCCCAGTGTGAAGGCTAGTCCCACATATGAAGAAAACCCTGTTTGAGCCTGTTTCCCTGGCATCTTCCTGTCACAACAACAAACAACACAAGAAAGAACCTCTAACAACACTTCTCCATTGGTGAAACAAGAGATATACTGGCAGTCAGACTTCACTGCTAAAAAACACATCGGACAGCCTGGAATCTACATTTCCCAAGGCTCTGTCTTCACCTGAAACACATTTACCTGGGAATAAGCACTACTTCTTATTTCTTCTTATTTCTTGTCCCTTATTTATTATCCCTTGTCCCTTGTTCTTTCTAATTTCTTCTTATTTATTAATTCTTTCTTTGGTAGATGAGGACCAGACATTTCAAAAATAAAATAAAATGGATGTTCCTGGCCCAAAGGTCCACTCTTGTGTATTTTTTTTAAAACAGAGGAGGAGGAAGAGGAGAGGAAGTAGGCTGCTTTGGTGACCAGCATCTGATCTGGTGGACTTTTGCCTGCCCATGCTATTTAGGGAGAGGATCCAGACCTGCTTGTTGCCACTTCCATTCCTTGCTTTTCCCTGGGAAGTTAATTGGCAGCCCTGCCCAAGCACAGCTATTAAATGCAAACATGCACTTTTGTCTCCTATGGAGTCCCTTCTGAATTACCAGTTGGCTTGTTTAACATCAGAAACATCAGCCTCCAAATAGCTTCAGCTCTGGCTTCTAGCTGACATCCCTTGAAGCCTTGCATACCTCCTGTTACCGATCAGTGCTTTTCAGCATATTCTGTTTGTCACATTAACTGCCTTGCCTCATGTGGAACTAGAGGAGCAACGAATCCAAGCTGACAAGGTGTACTGCTTCTCCAAAATGCTTCATGTGAAGTGCTAATGAAGTGTTTGTCCTGGAACCAAATTAACGCTAAAATGACACATTCCACCCTTGCAGGAAGATGGGAGGAAGAAGAAAATGGCAATGGAACTTCATACTGAAGCAAGATTCACAAATCAAGGTGTTGTCACTGTGTTTCAGCTTAAAAAATGAAAAATAAAATTTTGTAGCTCTGCGTTTTGAAGTTACTTGCAGATGATAATGTAAATTGCTTGACAGAACACTTTGTTGGCAAGCATCAGAAAAGGATTGGTTTACTTAGTCTTTATCTTTTAATGAGTTCTTAAAAGGCATCTAAAATTAAATCATCTATTTTTGCTCATTCACTTCTTACTTTTCTTTCTTTTTCAGATCACTGGGCTCTCCTCTCCCCACCATTGTCTCCAGTCTTTTGCTCTTGGTTGCTTCAGTCTGGGTTTCAAAATTGCTTTGGGATGAGAAAGAGCTCTAGCAGAAGGAAGGGACAACAGAGGTGGAGTCATCATGCCTACTGGAAGGGGAAGAACACAGCTAGTAAGAATTATTTTAGGATGCAATCCTATGCATGTTTAGAGAAAGTCCTACAATTCCCAGCATTCCCCAGCCAACATGGGGAATTCTGGGAGCTGTATGATTTCTTTCTCTTCAAACATGTCTATGATTGTGCTCTGAGTTAGAAATTAGCCAAAGAGTAAGCTACTGGATTCAACTGCCGTTCGATATATCTCCACAGAAGACAGTATCCAACAAGGTGCTCCACTACCCCTAGTTACCTCAACTGGGCGGTGGAGCTTCCAAAAATCGGCTGCTAAGCAGAGCTCCTTTCTGCAAACTCCACTGATCCCTGCTCTTCTGGAAGGACCATTTATGCTCATTTCGAATTGCATTGAGGACCACTTTGTTCCCACTGCATTAGTGGAAGAATCGGCTCATAGCTGGGCAGTGTTCTAGCTAGAATATGTTGACTTTGCAGGCCATGTTACTGGCTACCTACTGGCTACTGGTCCAACAAGTATGTCTAGCTGGCAACCCCAACCAAAGTTGCTCCATTACCAGAAAATATTTCAGTAGTTTCAAGCTGTGACTTACTGAGTACAAAACAATTTAGAGACACCATTTTGCCATGGAGTGTAGAAAGTATACTTCTACTCCCAAATGCACCACATTCAGCAGAGATCACAGGCCACATTTATGTATGCACAATAAAGCACAGAGCAATCCTACCAGGAACCCAGAGCAGGGGAGCTGGGCTTACATCTGCAGAGCTGAACCAAGGGGAAAATCTTCTTTCCCCATTTCGGCAACCTCTAAAAAACAGTTTATTTCCCATTGGTTTCCATACTTATGACTTTGGATCCCACAGATCTGCCAGTGTGTTTCCAGCATGCCTCATTTTGCCATCTCTGATTTTGGAACTCTTTCCATAGCCTCACAAAAGGTTTCAAAAGCTGGACCTGTTTCTCTGCCTTCAGAAAGGACAACCCATAAAAAACCTAAGTTCCCTGCAACACTCTGCCAGGGACCATAGGACTGAACCCTTAGTCTTACAGCTCTTTTTAAAAATCATGAAATTTGGCAAACTCATTAATTTGGTGAAATGTGGGATACATGGGCCACTTAATATTTTGGGAAAGCAGTAGAGAAAAAGAGAGATTTCTGTACCTGAAATATGAACTCCAACTCTTCTGGCTGGCCTTCTATTTCCTCCTGAATAGCAAAATTAATTGAATAATAGGCAGCATCAGATAAGTGAATAGCTTAGGCACAAAGGAATTTTGACTTTGTTTTCTTTCAACAGCAGGTCCCTAAATAATTTAATAAGCTAGTTCTGGGTACCTTTTCATTTCAAAAGTTGTTTTCCATTTGAGTCAAGGGTTTGGTTTTTTAAAAAGCCAAGCCTTCCAAGTCCCTTTGGGTGTGTGGCACTAGTTACACATTTCTTGGACCCAGGCCACAGCACTGGAAGAAGCCTAAATATACCAGCTAATTCTTAGTGATGATGCTGTAACTTTAAGATCATTGATAATTACAGCCCTATGTTTGAGGAGGATTTATAATTCACACCATAAATTACTTTTCCTAAGAAAATTAAAAATAAGATAGGTCCAGAGTGCAGGTTATCCTTAAAAGATAACATGATTATGTGGTCATTAGATCCAGAATGTAATAAAACCAGCTAGTCTTTAGATCCAATGCATCAGTTTGAACTGATGGCTTCTAATTTATTTTGCTTCATAATTTTCTCAAACCATTAAAAATGTAGACTTCACTCAGCAATTCACAAGAGAAGCTATATAATATGAGAATACCCTCAACCAGCATCCAGTTCAAAATCTTGCATATTGAGGAACCTATTGTGTTTCTGCAAACTGGGATTAATATTGTAGGTTTTCTGTGGGAAAAAAATTCATTGACCCTGAACTCTTCCAGCTGAACGAATTTACAGGTCCTAATTATACATTGATTGGGAAGCACAGAGGGGAAAAGGGTGCCGATATTTGTCCCCATTGGGGACAATGATGGGTGGGGGTGACAGCAATTTGTTCCAGAAAATGACACAATGGAACCAGTTGAACACCTCTGCTTTCCCCTATTCCAAATAAATGTGTAGTTTGCTGAAACTGCATTGCAGCAAGGGGGTGGGGGGGAGGAAATCAATCACAATTTCACACAGAACAAGTGATCTGGTCCTATGAAACCTTTGGATTTCTAACTGAAATCTTCCTACTAAACTGCAGGTACATCTTTCCCTCCAGAAAATGTCTACTTTGACTCTGGGAAAGGTCACAAAATGCCATTTAAATCAGTCACCAGGCAGTGATATTTCACCTATAAGAGGGGCAGTGAAGCATTAATGTTTTAAGTTGAGTCAATCTGAGAATTTTAAGACCACGGTTCTTGATTTTTTTCTCAGTCCTTTGTGAACTTCCCATTCGAAGGGGCTTTTGTTGTTTTCTGGGAGATTCATACATCTGTCCGATGGGGCAGCCAGTCAGTTAACAATGAAAACAAACACTCTTGAAACAGTATTTTTTCATAAACCTGAGTGGACTATATTGATGTGTTCTGCACAAATGAATGAGATCATAAAAGTGTTTCTGGATAGTATTGTATCAGACTGCAGGGCTGGGACAGGCAGAGGTTTCTTGACTGTGTACATAAAAACTACACACCCGGAGAGGAAGTCTAGACCATTCTTCTTTCACACATGATAGTTTTCTAAATGGGGGAGGGATCCCCAAGTGTCAGAATATTCAAACCTATGATTCCTTATTGTTGTAAGCCGCCCCGAGGCTTCGGCAAATGGGGCAACATAAAAATGTTTTAATAAATAAATAAATAAATGATTCCCATGCAGGGTCAGCCCTATCAGGAGCCAAACAGAAGCACCTACATCAGTCAACAGGGCAGGAAGACTGACAAACTGGTCCACTATTCCCCTCCCCTAACGTGTATAGGGTGTTCTGGAAAGCTCCACCAGCTGCCTTCTTTGTTGCAGAGAGAGCAGCTGGCAACGCTCTCTGAATCACCCACCCACTCCATGTGGCTTGCCCTGTACATGGCCCCTTCCTCTCAGCTTCGCTCCTGCAGGGCTGAGCTCTCACATGAGTCCCTGCAGCCAGGGAGGCCTGGGCTCAAGCACCATGACACCTTGGACCAGGGCTCTTGCCATCCTTTTACCAGCTGTAGTAGGATGGACGACTGCAGTCCAAGAACGTGCTTGTATAGTTCTTGCCACCCTATTGACCTCTTGCCTCACTTATCCACTGGAAACCCTCCAGAAAGGGTGCAGGGTTCTTAAACTTTGTAAAATTTCATGCACTAACATCAGCAACAATATCATTAATAAATCATTAACATTAACAACAGTGATGATGGGAGGTCAGGTGACCCGTTTTAATCATCAGAGAAAGAGAGAGAGAACATAAAGATGCATAGGAATCATACTGACCTACCTTAAAGGAATGCTGTAATGATTACTTAACTTTGTTAAGTGCTTCAAAATCACAAAAGCATTGCGCACACTCCATCATCAGGTAATAATCTTATTGTATGCCTTCTCTGTTGGAAGCTGTGATATGCAAGATTAGGTCCTTACAATTTCCCATCTAGCCTGAATATTCAGTATATATATTGTTAACAAATTCTATAGATTACTCCTGTTCATGCTTAGGAGCAATGCACGCAGCGCCTGCATTCTGAATGAGCACATTGGGCTTGTCATAATAGCAGTCGGTTCACATTTCCCACATTCATATAGAAAAACTGTCTCCTTTGCTATTTTCTGATTTGGGGAATCATAGAAAGTGTGCCTCTTATTAAACCCATTCTTCATGGGAAAAACTTAGGAACTAGTCAATGGAGTCATAGAAAATCAATCTATTTGTGAATGAATCACAAAGCATATGAATGTTTTATACAGCCTGTTAGTCACCCAGCTCGGCTCATTACAAATTGGAATATTATTACAAAGATGTAGGCAGGGTTGTGTTCTGTTTGGTTTTTTTTAACTGCCTCATTTTATGTGTCACACATTTGAGTGTAATTCCTGTAATAGTAACATATTTCAAGATGATTTCCAGATTTTTTGATAATGGATCTTGTTACAATCATTTAAAAATCAAAAAGCTTTTTCTGTTTATTTGATCTAGATGGAATAAGGATTAAGATGAGAATAGATTTAGATAAGTAATGAAAATAAGGATTAGTTAGTATACCAAAATAGCTTTCTCCATCTCTTTCTTTCTCACCAAGCTCCTCAACATATTTCGGCTCTGTTGCATCAGAATCAGCAAAGAGCTCAGAGAAAACTTGAGCAACACATTACATAAGATCCCTTCCTAAAGCATGTGATTTGAAAATACAGGCTACCCATCTCCCAATCATGGTCTTTTCCATTTATGTTTGACCTTGAAACAGATCTGAGTCCCACATATATTTGTTGGTGCCTCACTCCACCATGCAATCAGCTAGCTTTGCTTCTCTTTATTAGTGGTGGCCTTCAGTAATCATGGTGGTGATGTCTTCTATCTGGAATGTCTTCCACGTGGAATGTCTTCCAGGGAATTCCAATGGATACCTTCCAAGATAACCCTGTTTTCTGTACATTGCACAATCTACCAAAAATGTATTCACTTTCTAAAAGCAGCAGCAACTTGTGTCTATCCTGATATTTTGGCCTACAATCGCTTCTCATCATGGCCTTTGTTGAGTGGCCTGATAGGAATTCTAGTCCAAAACATATGGAGAACCTAAAGTTGTCTGACCCCCTGGTTTAAAGTTTTTGGGTGGCATTGTTACACCAGCCTCTCTGATGACAGAGGCTTTGGTTTTAAATGGAGGTTTTAATATGTTGGCATTTTAAGGTCCCCAGCATTTTTGTTGCTGAAATTGCTTCAAAATTGCTGCTTTAAAGGTTTGTTTAAAAAAAAAACCCTCTTTGCATCTTTTTCATTGCTTAGAGTACTTCATTTGTGCAGGAAGGCAACTCATATATTTTCTAAATCAACGTTTTAAAATTTGCAAGATACCATCAGAACTAGACAGTTCCTGGATGCTTCAGCTTTCTTCAAAGTGACATTATAATTCAGCTTTGTTCCCTCTTCATATATTTTCAAGGGAACCATGTTAATTTCCAGCTGTTTTCAGATTAGTCCATGGCACAGATATCATTGAAATCAGCTTCTGCAACAGAGATTAACTAATGCCTATGCTGGATTATCTATGTAGCATCCATAATATTACTTTTGATAGAATCAGCTTTGGGCACATAAGCCCCTTTATCTGTTACACAACATTCATTCTTTCTGGGGTTCTACATTTTCTGCTCCCTCATGCCAAAATTAATCCCAATAAAAAGTAATAATAGTTACCAATTAGTCTATTTCAAGGTCCTACACTTTGCCCACAAAACAGATATAAATAAATGCAGCGTTTCTCCTGTTGCCAGGGTTTTTAACTTTGATGGTAGGAAAGAAAAAAGAAGAAGGAAAAGTGGCTTATGAAAGACAAAGCCATTCCAGAGAAGTTGTTCAACCACTTTGTTTGAGTAGGTAAATTTGCAAAGACAATGGAAGTGAAACTTCAAAACAAAAAATGGCAATACAGCATGAGTTCTATAAGCCTGTAAAGAAAGAAGCCATACAAGGTGAAAATATGTGCTTTCCAGAGTGAAACATGAATCGGGGGGTGGGGGGGAGCCACTTCTATGATTTGGATGCCTGGATCATTTCCCCAAACTTACTGGCCTCCATTCACACCAACAGAATACAGAATGCAAGGAGCTAGTAGGCTTCACTTTGACATAATGATTTGTGGCTCAGAGAACTCACCAATCAGAAGAGCCAGAACTCAAAGAAAAAGAGGTAAGCTTAAAACTGGCACTATAAACAAAAAGGATTATTCTATAGAGAAGTACAATAGCAGAAGTCCATTTTAGAGAAGCTTGCAGGGGTACCTTCCAGTTGTGGGCAGGCCAAAAGCAAAAGAAGCAGGGCTTAAACTATCGAAGACGGAGGCAAATGCTAGTGTAAAATTCGTACTGCCAGAAGAGCTGAGAGGCCTTTTAACCTTTTAGAATGGGATGTGAACCAAGTCCGGAAACCATCAAGCAACTGGTGGTTGTGGGGGAAAGGGAAAGGCTGACTGGGAAATACTGAAGGGCCAGATTAGTTCCAAAGATGAAATGGATTTGATCCTCAGACCAGAGGTTCTGGCCACCTGGATTTACAATAATAGATCTTCTTCAGAAATTTCAGAGATAACACTCTCGGGATCAAGAAGAATGCTTGTCTCCTAGTTTACCTTCACAACATGCCCAGATGTCAGTTAAGTGGAGGGATCAAAGGTCACTCGGTCTATGTAAGAATCTTGTTTAGGAGAGCATGCTAAATGTGAAAAAAGGCCAAGAAGTTTAATATCATCTAATCAAGTTTTATTCCTTTTGTGGAATGCCTGCTGGTGGAGAAAAATGTTGCACTCTTTGCTACATAGTGTAGCAAATCTGCTCAAGAATTCTTACCTCATCTCCATGCTTGGTAATGGCTTATAGAAAGATTCCTTCAAAAACTTTGGCAATTTCTTGCCCAGTGTTCATATGCTAAGTATTAGATCGGAACTTGTTGCTCTGCTGTGGTCCAGGGATTACAATACAGAAATATTTTGCTGTGTTTCTGTATCTCTAATTCAGATTTCAGGAGCCTTAACATGATTTGTTCATTGTTTGTTTCCTTTCTGTTGGTTGCTCAATTATTTTGACTGCAGGGACTATTTTCAGAATTTCCACAGGGAAATCTAGGCAGCTTTGACATTGTTGTGTTAGTACCAAAAAGACAGGGGGGAAAAGCCCATCTACTCTGAACAAAAGCTGGAAGAGAAGCAAACAGGGCTAAAGAAACTATTGATTCTGGAATAACTCTGGTATGTTTAGAAGTCCTGTCCTAAACATACATAGCAGCATGTACCTTCAGGTCTTATCCTCTATAAGGCATGTCATATTATATGGAGATTTTCATAGGAAAACCAGGAACTTAAAAATGACCTTGAAAGTTCTGGATAAATCTAATGAAAGATTGGAAAAATCACAAATTGAGAGAAAACAAAATTGGCAGATATATTCGAAACATGTTCAGAACCCCAACGAAGCTCAAAAAGTACATACTTTGTTAAAAGCATGAACAACAGGCATGAACTCCAACTTTCATGTTTATACTGAATTATCATATCTTATTAGAGTTAGAACTGGACACGGAACCACTGATTGGTTCAAAATTGAGAAAGGAGTTTGGCAAGGCTGTGTACTGTCGCCCTGCCTATTTAACTTATATGCAGAGCACATCATGAGAAAGGTTGGCCTAGATGAATCACCAGTTGGAATTATGACTGCTGGGAGAAATATCAACAACCTCAGATATGCAGATGATACCACTCTCATGGCAGAAAGTGAACAGGAATTAAAGAGCCTCTTGATTTGGGAGAAGGAAGAGAGTGCAAAAGTTGGCTTGAAGCGCAACATTAAAAAAACTAAGATCATGGCATCCGGTCCTCTCACTTCCTGGCAAATATATGGGGAAGAAATGGAGGTAGTGACAGATTTTATTTTCCTGGGCTCCAAGATCACCACAGATGGGGACTGCAGCCAAGAAATTAAAAGACGTTTGCTCCTGGGGAGGAAAGCTATAGCAAATCTAGACAGCATACTAAAAAGCAGAGACATCACCCTGCTGACAAAAGTGCATATAGTCAAGGCTATGGTTTTCCCAGTTGCAATGTATGGCTGTGAAAGGTGGACCATAAGGAAGGCTGAGTGCAAAAGGATTGAGACCTTTGAATTGTGGTGCTGGCAGAGACTCCTGTGAGTCCCTTGGACCGCAAGGCGATCAAACCGGTCAGTCCTAGAAGAAATCAACCCTGACTGCTCTTTAGAAGGCCAGATCCTGAAGATGAAACTCCAATACTTTGTCCACCTAATGAGAAGGAAGGACTCCCTGGAGAAGAGTCTAATGCTGGGAACAATAGACGGCAAAAGAAGAAGGGGACGGCAGAGAATGAGGTGGCTAGATGGAGTCACTGAAGCAGTTGGTGTGAGCTTGAGTGGACTCCAGGAGATGGTGGAGGACAGGAAGGCCTGGAGGAATGTTGTCCATGGAGTCGCGATGGGTCAGACATGACTTCGCGACTAACAACAACAACATCATATCTTGTGATTGCCACCTTCAATAAGAGAAAGAGAAAAAAGAAAAAGAAAAGCAACTCAGTGAACTTTTTCAAAGCTTTTTTTTCATTGACAAACAAATTATATTTATGTCCATTATGTTTAAAATGCACTTCTGTAGCACTTGGTTTGCATTGTTCATATTATTTAAAAAAAAAGATGCTGGAAAAGATCCCAAGCTACTGAAGGGATGTCAAACTGAAGGTTATGCACTGGGGCTAACTATTGTTAGGAGTAACACCAGAAGTAATAACAGAGCCCTTTCTATTCAGGGAATTCAAAGGGCACTTCAAATATGAATAAGTTCTGCTGTATGGGTCTCTTGTGCAATGGGTAGGCAATAACAGACCTCTTAGTAATGAAGAAAATTAGAGATTAAATGAGTCTTTAAAATATTCAAACTCACAAAGGGGCTATAAGTTGGCAAAGTCTGAAAGTCCAAGGGCTACCCAATAAATGTAGTAATCCCACAAAGAAACTATGTAGATATTACAGTTTTTAAAAGCCCTTCTTCTCAACGTCTACAGTCAGCCCTACCATGAAGTAATGTGAGGCAGCCTCTTTGGTCTGCAAGCTGGATGCCGAAGTAAGAATGGAGAGCTCAAAAATACATATTTGTAAAAGTAGTTTCTCCTGAATTATGCATTTTTATCAGTTTTTGAGTGAGAACTGTGTCAGAATATTCAAGAAGGAAGACACCTGGTGGATAACACTGAAGGCTGGCCCTACCATGAGATCAGGTGAAGTGGGCACCTCAGGTAGGAGATCCCAGAGGTGCCAGCAAGGCGATGAGGAGAGAGCTCGGGCTGTATGCTCTGCCCTGCATCCTCAAGTCTGCTTTCTGCCTTCAGGTATCGTGGGGGACGCAGTTGTGCTCCCAGTGTCAAGGAATGATTCAGCCTCCTGTGCAGCCTGCTTTTGTACATAAAATGGAAGAGGACAGCTGTTTGTCCTTTACCCTAGGCCAGTTGGGTGGACCCTGCACTTATTAGTCCTGGACATGTGGATCAGGAAATCACAAAGATATCATGCCTTAAGCATACTTACCCATGAGGAGCAATCCTCCAGAAAGAACGCTATGGAAAACCCACTGCAACTCAGCTCGATGAGGCATGCAAAGGTGAGCTGCCAGTGGTTTGTTTTCCATGGATGGAAAGATGATGGTTTGATTTTACAACTCAAGAACCAAGAAGTCTTGAACCAGCTATGGATATTCACACTATTCACTGTCATTTTAAATCAGACAAGACTATTGTAGAGGTGTTAGAAAACAGTGTTCATAATGAACAGCACTATTCTTAATTCAGGCTCAGCTTTCCTAAGACATTGGAAGCTAATATTGAGAAATGTTCGACAAGGCAGTGTATGGATAAATGTATATGTTTTTAAAATATTGAAACTCCTATGCATAATGTGGTTCATCTAGCTTTACTGCCAAGTGTTTTATGGCAGTGGTCTACACTGGCTGCAAGGATAATGTAACTGCAATTTTCTGCTTTCCCCCAAGGACATTTTGAAAATGAGATATAATGTCTCAGGTCTTTTATCATAGCAGGTAAAATGTTAATAAATGGATAAATCTAACACCTGCTGAATCCTGTTGGTGCCTGAGGGGCTTTGAAAGGGGTCTGGGTGATTCCTCTGGGTTTTGGGAAATGAAATGTGAATACCATGCTTCTTTCACCTCTAGGCTACCAGTCTAGAATGAAGTCTAATCCAAGATTGCGATTGACGTGCCCAATGAAGTCAACAGCAAAACTTGAATGGATTGAAATAGCTCTGGATTGCACTCTGAATAAGTAATGATAAAAGCCATGATCCAGCACAATCCATTGAATCCATTGTTTTAAGCATACCGGTTTGTTGGACTGTATTAATTGTGCACTACTGACTAACGTTTAGTCTTCTGTTAAACACTGGATTTTGATCAGCTAATTTGGCTCAGGTTTCATCTCTACCATGAATGTATTTGGTAGACTTAGAGAATGTACTACTAATGTGTTTGAGCTAGTAGGGTTGGAGGATTAAGCACTGACTCTCCATACCACAAAAATGAATGTTAGGTGGAGGGTACTAGAGGTATTTCTAACAGGAAGATTCACATCAAAACACAAATCTCCTGCCCTGTCAAGTCAGGAAGCACCAATCTGGTAACATTCACTAATAAAACTACTTTCCCATCTGGGGACCCCACGGCTGAGAATATCTCCTTGTTGCCTTCTAGATAGACACGGTGATCAGATAGCCCTTTATAGTCCAAGCGACCATTGCACATTATCATTACATTACTTCTTTTTCATTTCTACATTGGTTGTAATTGTTTACAACAAATCATAAAACAGGTGCTCTTTGTGGGAATAAGCTGTGTACCACAGACCTATTGTTCAATGTGGAAAGTGCCAGAACTCAGTGAAGCACTTATGGCTCAGTTGAGCACATGCTTTCCATGCAAAGAGCAGCTCATTCAGAAAGCATCATCTGCAGATGACAGGGCCAAGAAAGGTCTCTGCCTGAGACCTTTGAGGGTTACTGCCAATTACGGTAGACAGAGGCTTACCCACATTGTATGATCATCATCTGAGGCCCTACTCTATGTCCTACCACCGAATGAGATCAGGTTCATGCAAACACAGGATAGGGTTCTTTCTGTCGTTGCATCGTATCTGTGGAATTACCTTGCAAGGGAAATTAAATTGGCTCCCTCCTTCAGACAATTTGGCTCGGCTTTCCCTGGCTGTCTATGGGTTGGTTATTGCTCTTAGTTCTAATTGTGCAAGTTTCTAAATTCTGTGGATTGAAGTACTTCAGATTTTGCATTGTGCATAGCCTTGAGAATCTTTGACTAAAGGCAAGTTAGAAACTGCTGTAATAACAAGTAAACAAACTGCTATTCCTAGCATCTGCTTAGCCTCGCCTGGAAGCTGGTACCCTGAGATCCTTAGAGGAGGAGATGGCTCTAAAGATGAGAATTAATTATTGGGATAGATGGTCTGATGGTTTGGCTTGGTTTCTGGCAAATTTACATACCCAATCATCTGCAAAAGAAGTCACCGAAACTTACTCTGATACTTGTAGTGCTTGGGCATTGGGCATCCTTGTTTCACGTTTTCCTCTATATGAATATAGTAGGAGATGTTTTAAATAATAGCTACATCATTCTTGAAGTGCATGTTATTTTTCAAAAATAACTTTTTAAAAAAATTATTTCATTATCAGCTATAAAAGAAAGTAGAGATGAATTACTATCAATGATAATTATAATTCAACATTATGAATTGAAGTAGCACACTTCTTGCAACACTAAAAAGGTAATCATTTTATTTGGAATCTAATGCTTCATCTATATTATCTATCACATTACTACAATATGGTGTTAAGATTAGACGTTCATTGCTGAATGAGGCATTGAAGAGATTGTTTTAGGAGATGAAGGTCAAGGTCACTCTCTACTTTGGATCTTACATATGTCTGCTTATTGCTCTGAACTGAGTGTTCATCCTAAACTAGCCAAAAGAAAAATGCCACGAAAGCATTTTGTGAAAACCAAAGAAACTTTGCAGGTTTGTTTTCAGGCAAAACACATAAGGAAGCTTCAAAGGAAGCCAAAAGAATTTTAATAACCAAATTTTGTGGCATTGCATGGATCAGGCCTAGGCCGAACTGGAATTTAAAGCAAACAGAACCTTCTACAACAGTGTGGCACTCTGGAGTGTTCATCCTCACACATGGTTAGTCTCTATGCCCTCCTTCATTATCTCCGCCTGGCTTTCTAAGTTCCCCCCCGAAAGCTAAGTCCTCACAAGCAGTGAGCTGATTTTTCCAATCTATATATGTTCCATTTCTTGGGCAGAGAAATAAAATAAACAGATCCCAAGAAATGTGAGATGGGGCAAGAATATTGGAGAAGTATTTCAGGCTTCTGAGCTTGTTTTTCCCCCTATGATTGTTCTCCTTTCTTTCCATGCAGACCTTTCTCCTGGTCAAACTGGAGCTGTTGTCTTCCTGTGCTCCTGCCTGTTGAATACCAGAAAGCTGAGAGAGTTGTTGCTGCAGTCATCTTCCTATTAGAAGGATGATGGAGACAACAGAGCAAAACCTTGCTCAACTTTCAAGAATTCAGCAGGTAGCATCATTAGAAAGCCCAAGGGAATAAGCCCCAGCTCAGTCTTCTAGGAGCTTCCAAGAAACAGAAGCAAGAACTGAACGTGCGCAGTTCAGGAGAGACTGCAAGGACAGAACAGAAAGGAAATGGCAAAATATGGAACACACATTCTCCCTCAGCCAGGTAGGCAATAAAAAGCACTTCCCAAATTCTAAACATCCCAGTGAAAGAGACAGAACAATGGCTGACTCCTTTGCAAGGAAACTAAGACGTTGCAAAAGGGAAGGTAGGGTTCTGGCACAGGATCAGCAGCCACTGACCATGTTCTGTTCTCATTCAGCTGATTTTAGAGAGAGTAGGATTAAAGAAATTGTATACTTCGGCAAACCTTGCAGTTTGTTGAGCCAGGTATACTATCAATTTTCACTCTATAAGCAATGGTATTCACAGCCTGAACATCAGAAATAGAGAAAACCACTGTGACCAGCAGCAAAATGCTGTTGTAATGGAGTGATCCTGTTCATGGTTGACTGGTTGAAACTTTGCTCTCTTCCGGGATACACCATTCCATCCAATACACCATTCTATTTCAATATGACAATGGAATCAATTACCTAGGGAGGTTGTGGGCACTCCCACACCAGGGGCATTCAAGATACATCTGGACAGCCATCGGGGGGGGGGGTAGATTTGAATCTTGCACTGAACAAGGGCTTGGACCCAATGACCTTGGCTCCTTCCAACTCTACCATTCTAAGATTCTGTGATCACACAGTATCAGTTTTTCCTCTCCCTGTCTCAAAACAAAAACCAATCAGATAACATCAGGGGAAGCTGGTGGCTCCTGTGTAACTGGGGCTCTTTCCATTTTATGTTGAGTTGTATAGGTGCTATCATGATGCCCCATGCTAGTGGACCTATTTTGGGGGTGGAATTTAGAGCCACGTACCACTCCTATAAAGATCAAAGTAGAAATTGCAATGGATGAGGAGACCCCTAGAGATAAGAATCAACTACCTTCCCTGAATAGCACGTCATGCCATTAATAGCCTCTTCTTCTAAGGAGATGGTGCTGCTTCACATCATAAGGTTCAGCTCTCACAGAATTGGAATGTTATTAGCACATATGCTGATTTGGAGGATGCTGCTACAACCCAACAATCAAGGACTTCAGAGCAAGAAGACTTTTGAAACTTGGCTGGTTTCTGGACCTTTAGAAGCACCATATCATTGTGAAGGTCAGCCTGTCACAGTTGTGAGACTCAACTCACCATACCAATTGCATCTATAATAAACATAAAGTATCTGATAAGCTGTTCTTTTTTCAGTCTGCATCTGTGCCACATCCAGGTTTCCTGGTACAGTCATTTAGAGCTACAATTTTTGTGACAGACATGGAAGAAAACAGGTTAGAATTTCAACAGGTTTGTCCAACACAGGTCAGTCCAGGCTGCCTGTTAAGTCACACATCCTATATATTTTAACAGAGAAAATGAGGGCATAGGTTGAGAAAATGATGAAGTGTACAAGTAGTACAGAGCTATAAAGTATTACATCCATTCTTATTAACAGCTGCCATTCCAGTCGCTCTAGCCTGGTTGATTCTTACAAAAAATGGTCGGCCTTAATGTCCTAAGTCTCATGCATGTCCACATGAAGACACTTGAAGCAGTTCCACATGACAAGTCAAATCACACAATTAAGTCAACATGGAGGAAGAGAATTGACAGAACAGAAAAGGCAGGAAACAAATGTGTGCAGATAATTATCATTAAGTGTCCGTACTAGAGATGGGTCAGAAATTTGTTTCAGTTCAGTTTTGGAACAAATTTGTCAAAATTCACAGTCTATGAGAATAACCAAGATGCACTGCTAGCAGGAGGGAACTTGGAACAAGGGAGTTTCTTAGACTCAGGTGAGGTGGGCACAGCTATCAACCCCATGTGGCATCATTAGTAGAGGAGGACAACCCAATTAGAGGATCAACATGTGGAGACAAGGCATAATTATGTTCAGAAGGATCCTCCCAAATGGATGGAGTCCAGGCATGCACATGAGTTCCTGGAGGTGAATACTAGCTTGGGTTCAAAAAACTGTTCTGTGCATGCTCAGAGATTCTTCCTGATGACGTGCTTTTTGGTCAATGAAGAACAGTTTGCAAAGCAAAATGTCTTTGGCTTTTGAATGCATGAAGGAGGAACCCTGGCTCACAAAAGGTGCTACCATGGAGAATGCCTTCCTAGCTTCTTCTATTAGCAGAACAGTAAGCCAGGCATTTCTTGATTGGTAACAGGGCAGATGCTTCCTGGGTTCCAAGTACTGGACCCCTGTGTTGTTCAAGCTGAACATCTCTCGCATGTTAAGGATGGAGATCTGTATTGGTTTGGATATGCTTGAGGAGTACAAAGGATAAAGCAACTGATAACTTCTAGTCAGGGTGGCTATATATTTACCTCCAGTATTGGAAGCAGTATGTCCTTGCATGCCAGTCACTTGAGAACATGAGCAGGAGACTGCCATTTAATTCATCCTTGTAAGCTTCCCAAGGGCATCTGTTTAGCCCTCGTGTGAGCAGAATGCTGGACTGGATGGGTTTTGGGTCTCATTTAGCACATCCTTTCTTAAGTACCAATGTTCTTAACAGTCAGGGCTGCACTGTGTAAAGGAAAAGGATGTGTTTCTATTGGAGATCTAGTTTAGAAGTATGGAGCAGTGCTGGGAGAAAGTAAATGTACATATGGAATGCTGCACTGGACCTAGGAAAACGATTGTTGCAATACAAAATGTGGTGCCTACCTCTGATTTGACAGGAAGCGATGGATTTCACCAACAAGCACTACAACGCCAGTCAGTCAGACGCAGAGCTGTCCATGTGGCCTTGCATAGATTGTTACTGCCATCAGAAACAAGCTTGTATTATTTCCACACAAGGGGTTTGTGCATCCAGCCTTATGAGTGAATCCTTTCTGCTTGCAGTGACTTGACAGCTTTTACAGTGTTTCCAATTTGCTTCCAGGGAACTGGAAGGGACATTTAAAAAATCTAGAACTAAAGAAAATATTATTGACAACTAGTCAGCAAAGATTGAAGCGTGCACCCAGATCTATTTCCATTATGTTTTCTTCTTGTTCCACCTCCTCTTTAAAACTTTTCCTTTTTACAATTCTTGGTAGTCATTTTCATGCAATGTTCTAAATAATGAAGACTGGGCTCTTCCCCTACTTTGGTAATTATTGTACAGGAAAGGCAGAATCAAGCCACAATCTTCCATACTCCTAGTTCTTCCTGATTGAAGAAATCATTATACAAATAGGTAAACATTTTTCTAGCAGCCGCACAAACGAATATAAAGAAACATCTGAATGGCGCATGGGAGTGGGTGAAGCTGCATGGAGACCTAATAGCTAAATGCTATTTCGGAATGAATTAGGTGTATAGAGTCACCACTCTTCACTTTTTAAATAAATTGTGTTGTTTATGAAAGGAGTGCTGTATAGTAAGCAAAACTGTTGATATGAAAACAAGTTGTCTATTGGTAAATGCAGAATCCAGAACAGCAATAACAAACATGCTTTAAAAACAAACTAATAATTAGTCATTTTTGAAACAATAAATGTACTATGGAATAGTGCTCATTTGTAAGACATGCTGTAAAAAGTGATGTGGTGCATGTGCTGGGCAGATGTGCTCTTTTTTTTTATAGTACTGCATGATATAAATAGGAAATATCTAGACAGATACTTCTTAGTGTGATCACAGTAATGTGATCAGAACAAGTTCCTTGATTGCTCTACTCTCATTTCGTGGTGAATGATTAAGAGTGTCCATAATAATTTGCTGCCTTAAAGCTGGCTTCCTATACACGATTCTCAAACACTGCACTCATCTTCTGTGCACTACTGGATAGCAAACTGCTTTTCAAACTGAAAGCAGCATCAAAAGTCATTTATGCTCTGCCTTGGGGATCTGTCATTTAAAAAAAGGAAAAACAATCCTTCCCTGTCCATATCCACTTTGAACGACGAAGTTCTTCAAACTTTGTTGTTCAATCAGGAGCCAAGCAGCGGACTTCAGGGTCCATATCAGTCCAGGTTCTCATGCAGCTACATTGGCCAAACACTGGTGTCTGCCTGTCCCTGCACTATACTCGTAGCTCCTAAACAGTATTGCAACAATGCTCATGTGCAACACATTGTGAGCAGCCAATTTTAATGGCTTTTTCCAGTCACTTTTTTTAAAAAAAATCATTTATATCATCAGCTTGCAATGAGTGGCCCAAAAAATACTAGTGTTACTTATCTAGAAGACCTTGTGACCAAAAATTAGTGCAAAAATACGAGCCAAAGAGGTGCACATTTTCAAGGACTGTAGCTTTGCTCTGTGGATTGATTGCTAACTTCTATCCAGCTGAATATTTCTGATAGTTTCTGCTGTGCAACTCTGTAGGATTTTAATTATATTGATGCATTAAGAATTAGTAATTGTGGATTAAGTTTCTGATATTAACATTACGCTAGCATATTTTCACCCCAGGTCAGCACAGAAAATGAGATATTATGTATGACTGTATTTATCCAGGGAAATGAAAATGATTTTTATGTTACATTTTTTCATTAGAGGTGACAAATGACAGATCTATATATAAACAAATCATGCATTACAGAAGGACTAGACTGAGAAGGAGGAATAATTGATTTCTAAAAGAGAGAGACATTCAGACAGGGGTGATGAAGTCACACATTAACCTGGAATTCACAATTCTCCAGCTTACAAGCTCAATAATCAGTACTGTTTTGGGCCTAGCTGTAATTACTTATTGGTGTGGACTGGTGCTCAGAAATAAAATACATGCATAAATAAAGCCCTAAACTTTATTCTTCATTCAAATCTGGAGGGGTCAGAATGAAGGGGGGATGAAGCTTATGGCACTTTTTGGGACATGAAAAGTCACCATTTTTAAAATCAACATGGCCCCTTAAAATGGACATCAAGTCCTCTCAGATATCTGCATAACTAAAATGGTAGCTCCCCAGCAGCAGCCTTCAAGCGAAATGTGTACGATTTCCTAATGCATACAGTTTTACAGCCTGAAAAGGGGGAGTCATTTCAGTTCAACCCTACTTTGGCCATGCTCAAATGCATCCCTTTTTTATAAGGGGCTGGCAGAGATTCTTTACAATGGTCTTGCATATAGAAAATGAGTACCTGGCTACCTATACGAAGTAAGCTTCTTTGCTCCCTTAAATTTGGACAGAGAATGCATAGAATAATCAGCAACAGAAGAAAACTATGGATCCTTCAGTCTACTCCAAACACTAGTGCATGGTATGCTACGATACATAAAACACCCCTCAGGTTCTGGCTTCTGGGAATGGAACTCTGAATTGTATTTATACTACAAAATGGGTAACTGCAAATTGTGGTGACTCTTCTACTTGCAAGTCATCATCTGAAACTCTGCAGCAAAATGTCCTGGCAGCTAATGTTTGAGATGCAGAAAAAATTGCTGTATCTTTTTAATAAAATGAATGCATAGCACTGACTTGATGTTTATTGAAGGTATATCCGGTTCTACCTTCTATGCAGGCACTATAGGAAAAATACACCATTCCAGGACTCTAGAATTTCACTGTCTATATTGATGAGGAAGAATATTATTCCTCAGTGTTGCTGCCCTGCCAAAACAAGTAGCTTTTGAGATATAGGAAGCTCTATGTACAGCAAATTCTGCGGGATACTTAAATAAATTTATTAAGTCACACACTATTCATAAAATGTCAGTGTTTTTGGTTAGAACTTGACATTTTCAAGAGCTGGCTCTATTAAATGTAAGTTTAAGTACCCTAAATTAACAACCCTGCTTGTACTGAACTGTGACTTAAGAATTTAGAACATAAAGTATACACATCTGAATGAAAAATGAACTTGCTAAAACATAGCTATCATTAACACCTATATTATTGTCACAGTGGAAGCTATGTAGGTAATTATATTTTGCAAAACAGTGCATCACAACCTGACATTCCAGGTGAGGAAGAACTGATGGTATTTCATTTGGAACTGCCATACCTTTTCCCACATACAAATTCAGTCTCACTATTTCAAAAGCCCCCAAGCATGCTTGGAACGTCCAATATGCCAGCTTAAAATTCATGTCAGGCTTAATAAAATGAGAATAACGCCTCACATACATGTTTGCAGTTTGGGTATGCAAGAAAAGGATGAGCAGAACATCTAGGGACCGGGGAATCCAGCAGCATTATAAATTCAAAATATATTGAATTTACAAGCTTCTTTGGGTTCTAACTTTGCTATTTTCTCCATTTTCATGTACCTTCTTCACTTAACTGTCTTAACTTCTTAAATTCTTCGGTCAGATAATATATGAATGAAGTGGGGCTTCCTCAAAGTATCACCTCTTGATTTACCAGTCACTAGCAGTGAGTAAACTGGTGCAGCTCAATTTTGCAATTTGGAGGTAGGGGTCCCAAAGCTGCAGGGAATAAAGACTACAAATCCTGTTCTTGACCTTGCTGTTGTAGAATGGTGGAAGGAACACTAGGAATGAAAAGGAGGAGTAGGAAGGAAAGAAACTGCTATTTGCTACTTTACATCAGTAAAGTAAAGAAAGACACAGCTTTCTTTCTGTTGCAGCCAATATGTTAACTTTGCTCCCCAGATTATTCCCGGGGCTCAGATGCAATGAACCCCTGCTCCCCATTTGACAAAGTAATCTGATAATAACCATAGTAGGAAGTCAAAGACTAGGTTTCCACTACATGACAACCAACCACTGCTTGTTATGGTTGCTTGTTCATCACATCATGCAAACCCACCAATGGTCACCAGCAATTGTAACTTATTGGTTACTGTCAACCATGACAAGGTTTGTTCATACCACAATTGCTTGCTGTGTCATCCAATCATACATGGTCCAAAAATCTGTCAAGAAGTATGGCATCCTTGAATCACATTTTTTAATTGATAGGGGATGAAAAAATTCAAAACACTTTCATCTGCAATATTTTATCAAAAAAATCTGACACACACAGAGAGAGAGAGAGAGAGAGAGAGAGAGAGAGAGAGAGAGAGAGAACACTACACCTAATAGCAATCCCCTCTGTATCTATGTGAGTGTCTTTTCTCATATTTCCCCAGGCAGGAAGTTGGAAAATGAGAATTATAATGTGTATTAGGGATTCTACAAACTTCCTTTTACAAAAGTAAGCAGAATGGTTGAATCTGGGAACTTGGCCATGTTCTATAGATTTAATACTAATTGGTAGCTTCTTGATGGTTCAATTGTAAGCACTTACCTCCTATCCAAGTATATGACATTAGGGAATGGAGCTTTTGCCTCCATTTTTTAACCTACTTTCCCCCTTTCTACGTGTTTCTTTATAGTAAAAACTGACAAATTCAAACATTTGGGAGCAATGAAAATCACAGTAATATGAACTCCAGTTGCAAGGTATTGATTCAAATGTCAGAACTCAACTCAAAAGTATAGCAAGATATCAAAGGCAAAGTGTTATGATGTTAAAAATGTCAACATCTCACTACCTGCCACTGTTTTTTTTTCTAGGGTGAAAAAATAATTATTTTTATTGATTCAGAAGTGCAAGAAAGGGGAATATAATTCATAATTTCCAGGGGGATTGTCTTGTTAGTCTCTTGCAGCAAAAACAATGAAGTCTTGCAACCCCTTCAAGACTAGATAATTGATTATGGCAAAAGCTTTCATGGAGTATCAACTACTGCTGAAGTGGACTACAGTCCACTAAAGTTCACACCACAATGGATTAGTTAGTCATGCTTTGTTGTTATTTGTATGTATATTATTTTCAGACATTCTCTGAAATTTATATTTTTGGCACTGACTTGGCCTGGTTCTGAAGTTATGTTTCTCAACAATTAAACAACCTTAATGGCAACAATGAAGAAATTGAAATTTTGAAAGACTTTACATACTTTGACTCAATCAATAATTCAGACAAAGACTACAGTCAAGAAATTCAAAGAAAAGTGAAACTTGGAAAGGCTGGGATGAAGGAACCAGAAAATATAATGAAATGTAAGAATGTTTCACTGGAGACCAAGGTCAAGATCATCCAAATTATTGTAATCTTGTTCACTGTATTGCGTGTGAAAGCTGGACAATGAAGAAAGCTGACAGGAAGAAAACTGATGGATTTGCAACATGGCGCTAGGGGAGATTTTTGTGAACCTAAAAGAAAACTAACGGAAAGAAAAACATTAACCATAAACTAACAGAAAGAAAAACATGTGGGTCCTAGATGAAATCAAGCCAGATTTAAACATTTGCAAAAATGGGGTCACCATAAGTCAGGGACCACTTGGTAGCACATAACAGCAATGGCAACAAAGCACAATCATAGGGTCCTCAAAGTTTAATATTTTAAATAACCAGCACACTTAATCCATATAGGAAGCTTCTTTAATTTTTTGAGTCTGGTGTATCACATTAGCATTAAATCCCTGAGGGGGATAAACAGCCACATTTTTGGAAAGTTAGGGTTTTCCTAAAGATTTTGGCCTTCCTCAGATGCCCCAAGCCAACTTTTTCAACTTCCTGTTTACACAGTCTTGCTCTTCAACTGTACTATTTACATTTCAATGTGCTGTTATAAACCACTCAGAGAGCTTCAACTATTGGGAGATTATAAAAAATAAACACTAAACAAACATATCTGCGCTTTCCCTTTAGGTCAGCAGTGGCCTTTGATTATAATACCCCCAGAAATACACATGCCACACTGCTTGAAGGCAGAGCTTAGTTTCCATTCCCGGTGCTTCTTCACAATAACTGCCCTTCCTGCCTCACTGACTATTAAGACACAAGTAGAAAAAAAGCTTGATGTCACATGAGCAGATGTCTAGTGTGGTGGGACTTCCCATTCCACATTTTCCCTGCTGAACTCCTCATTCCAAATATCTGATTAAGAGGGTCCTGCAACTTTCCAGAATAGATTTTGTGGGCATGCAGGAGAAAGGGAAACCAACCTCTTCATTCAGCCTATGGAAAGGGTAATTAGATAGAACACTTAGAAACAAAATGGCTGCCAAGCTCAAGTTATTGTTGGAATCATTTTCTCTGATAGTTTCTTTCTTTCAGATAGTTTCTTAATTCCACTATATTGTACCACATTATATACACTGCTCTAGAATCCATTCTGAAAAAGTGTGGTTTATATTTTAAATAAATTAATTCATAATGATTGTTGGCTAGGTATGAGTGCCCAGCTAAAGATGTCCCACCCCTCAAAACTTCCAGTGAGGACAGAGTTGAAGATCCATATGAGAGAAGGAAGAAAAGACACCACCCAAAATGGTCATTATGAAGCATGAGATGATCATCTCATGAAGACAATTTGTTGGAATTCTTTGCCTATATAATTTGTGAGTTCCCTTCTTATTCAGGCAGAAAGCTATCATATGGAAATGATGTCATGAAATAAGGGGAGAAGGAGGGCAGAAATAGATCCATGCAGCAGACCCTATGAGTCATACATGAAAATTTTGGTCCTTAGAAGGAAAACACCACACTGTACCCCATATCCAAAGAAAACTAGCTGTACAGGTGGATTCTGAGGAATAAGCAAGAGCTGATGGGTGTTGGGGAATATGCAAACAGAAGGAGCAGGAATATCAAGATGATAATGCAAGATATAAACAAATATCAACTATCAGAGAATTTGTACTAGGTTTATTAGAAAACTTCAAAAAGTAAACTGATGTACTTGAGAAGCTGAGCATTGCCATTAAAGGATGGTGAATTTTAAAAAATGGGTAAGGAAAGTAGAGTGTAACAAATTAAAGAAGTATGCTTTATTAGACTTTTTGTGTTTTAATAAAAAGACATGCAAAGGATACAATCATATACCAGATCTTAAACGTAAGTCCCATTGAACTCAACTAATCATGATACACTTTGAAATATTCATGGAATATTTTCATATATTTGTATAATACACATTTTCATGTATTTGTTATATTCTACCCTTCCTCCAAGGATCTTGAAACATTCTTCCATTCATGTGTGAAGACTGATGCCAGCTTCTCTGACAGAATCCAGTCAGTGCTCCAGCCTAGACCCCCTTACATTTAGTGATTGAACTGTATCATGAGCCTTTGGGCATCATTCTCTGGGGCCTGTAATACATGAGAAAAGAAAGAGAAAGGAGTTTTGGAACATCCTGGAATGATTAAGCAAAATCCCTTTTCACACAACACATGCACATTTTTGAATATATTCAGAGAAGAACTGGAACTGGACCTGCTGCCCCTACTTATGAACATGAAATAATCAGCTGAAATCCTGACAAATGCATATTCATAGGCTCTGTACAATATGATCAGAAAACCTGTTTTTGCAGGGTCCTGCCCATGTAGAGACCCCTAGTAAGGGCTGGGGACTAGAATCTGGCTCATGAGTGAGTGGGGACTAGAATCTGGCTCTCCCAGTTCCCCAGCCTAACACTCTAAAATCAAAACAATAGAAAAGGTAAGTGGAGAAATTGGACCATACAGAAAAGGAAGTCAGTACATATAACCATTCTGCCAGAATAAATACATGCTTCCAACTTTTAAATAAATACAGTTTCAACAAGGAGTAACACAGTGAATCACAGTGAACTTTTCATAGTTATGTCTACCAGAGCTGCCATTTCAGAGAACCCCTAGAAATCTCTTCTCTAGCTTCAGTCAGAATTGGTTCACAGCACAGATCTTTTGATCTTTCAGGAATAGTCACTTCTGTTAACAGTCACTTGCTACTGTGTCACCGCTTTTATTCTGTTTTCTCAGGTTCTCATTCCTCACTTTTTCCACTGCTGCTTCTTTCTGTAGCTTCCCTCTCTGTCAGCCATGACTTCCTTACTTCAGCTCTTCATTCTCTCCTCCTCGTTCCACATCAACTGCCAACTTCTTTTCCTACCACCTGGGCAACTCTTCCCTACCACCACCTCCTGTTGGATTTATTTAACAAGTTCAGTTCTTCCTACTGATTGTTCCATAGGCGTGATCCTACAGAGCTCTTTAGAACTGAGACCATCCAATTAAAGAACATTAAAGTAAAATGTGGAGAGTCCATAGGAACAAAAGAAGCTGACCTATGCCAGCTCAGAGTATTCATTACTTAACCATAATACTCTGATGCGGACTGGCTGTCCAAGATCTCAGGCAGAGAGACCTCTTTCCCGGCACCTGCCACCAGTTCCTTTAAGTGGAAGTTTCAGAAATTATACCTGGGATCTTTTGCATGTGCATTGTGTAGTATACTTTGAGTTATAGTCTGTTATATGTTTGCTAAAGATTTGTGTTTATTTTTGCTAATCATTTTGTTAGCAAAATGATTCTCCAACTCTGTATGATGAAAAGCGCTTGATTAGGAATCTTCATGAACAAATGTTAACCACTAAATAAGCCAACAGACTAGCCATATGTGAAGTTTTAATCATCCCTTTGTAGTACGCACGACTGCATGGATAGCTAAAATGAAACACTTTAAAGTTATCAGAGTGAAAGCATGATCACCCAAACTCTCTTTCATGGCTGTAGGACCTTTTTAATGTTCTGGGTGCATACTTGAGAGAGGGAAATTGAGTACCTCAGAGAAGGATACCCACAGTTTGACTACCAGTGACAAGAAAATATCTGCAGAGCATCGGCACTCATGACTCCACCCCTCCTCCTACCTCCTCCAATCCCCTTTGAAAAAGGAAAGCATAAGGGGACAACCACTGGCATGTTTAAACAGAAAAATTTGCTACAGTGCCCGGCATGCACATGATTGCTCCCTAAATGAGTTCTGAAGCTCATTGTGCAGAAGGAGCAACCAACATATCTCTCTTCCCTGTAATTTGCAACAAAAACAGCTGTGGTTTCATTTTTGGCCCATCACATTGCACTGCTTTATACCAATAAAGTGCAATATCTAAGTTGAACCCTCAAGAGTAATTAGGGAAATTCCATCTGGGGATGTAGTGGGGGAAAGAGAGAGCAAATGGCCAGTGTTGTGCCAGCTTCATTACAGTGAAGCTGTTTCTATAGTGCTTTTATTTATCTTTCCTCTTCAACAAAGCCACATAGGTGCACAAGCACAGGGAGGCAAATAGGGAGGAATGCAGAATGTAATTTCCCACTGGCCACAGCAAGGCCCAAATCATAGACACATGGGCTCCCTGGGGACTTAAACTATGGAGGAGAAGTGACTGAGTTCTATAGGTAAGGTAGCAATCTATATTATCTCCCCTTCCGTTGTTGTATGGCCATGTGGTTTTAACACCACCCAGGTAGGCAAAAGAATATCAACTCCTTACACACACACTGGGGGTGGGGGGAGAGAGAGAGAGAGAGAACACGTCCTCCCCCCAAGATTCTCTGTTTGATTAGGCTGCACAATTTAATTCATACAATCCCTGCAACTTTTCTCCATCCTTGAGATTACAATTAAAACGGGCCATTAAAAAGGATGCTTCTGTGCACCGGTTTTTTTAACGATGCTCCCAAAGAGACTTCCTCCTCCTAGTCTAAGATGTGCCAGCGGGTGTTTGTTTTATTCAGCACTTCCACACACAAGCTCACAGTACAAATTGAGCAAAATGTTTCTGCCACCATAAGCTAAAGGGCACCTGATGTGCGCCTTGATTTCCTGCTGAAGCTGAAAAAAGAGAAAGATGTCATTAAGGATGATATCTCCGCACATGCTTTTTTATTTTTATTTTTTAAAATGGATCACTTAAGGATGCACACAGTGGGCTTTTGACTCTCTGTTTCAATTTAAGATTCCGGGGTTGAAAGTGACATGCCTCCCTCTGCCTGTGCTGTTTGCTCCCTGTTTGATAGCGTTGCTGTCACTTCTGTCCTCCTTTTATTCCTGCAGGTATTCAGCATCTCTGGGGAGCCCCTTCTTTGCGAGAATGAGGAATATGACACTGCAGGCTGGAGCTGGAGTGTTAATGGATCACTGAATGACAGCTGAGCCTTCTCTCGGAGGTATTGGGCGAGCGATCAGTGCCAGGAACACAAAGTCTCTGTGCTGAAGTGTGCCAATTTAATTTCTGTCACATGTGGCCTGTGCAGTACACACAGGGCTTCTTTTAAAAGCTTCCTTTGACAAGGCTCACACTGACGCAGGCCTTAATGGAACATTGAAAGATGCTAATAATGGAATAATTGCACTAGGCCCTATCTGTTTCTACCAATGTAATGTAGAACTAGGCTAAAGCAAGGGAGGCAGATTTAATGTATCCTAGGCATGAAGTGGGCTGTTAAATTATTCTGATTTGTCACCTAGCACCTTGCAGCTACTTTCTGCTCCAAAATCGCAAAGCCAGAATAGCACAGGGAGGGGCATAAAACCCCTCTGTGAACATGCTGTTTGATCGGGTAACTGAGATCCTGAAAACTCTGTATAGAAACAATCAATCTGATTAATTTGGTTGGGTTGTGGGAGGGGCCATCACCTATAGGCCTCTTAAATTAACTATAGTTCTAGTAATTTTTTCCTCTTTTAGCTGAGAATTATAAGCTTTATCGCTTGCCATCATTCAGTAAAATGTTTCACCAACACACTGGCAAAGGATTTGCTCAAATACCCACTATTGAAAATCTGCTGGTAATAAAGATGAACTGTAAATCCAACTTTTTAATTAGTGTTAAATCTCATTTTTAATCTACCCAGAATTAAAGGAAGAAACAGATGAGCACTTTTATAAGGTCAGTGGCAAGCCTTATATTTCATGGATAACTCTAATAATAGAAGAAAGTAGAGATAATCATGAGTGTGTTGCTTCTTGCTCTAATATATAATTTTGAGAATGTCACTGATGGATGATCTTTGTAGGCAACACTCTCAAAGGATTATACTCTCAAGAAAGCACATGATCATAGAACTGCAAAGTTCCATGTGGAATGGGCCAAATATTGAGGCTAGAGGCAAATGTGATGGCTTCCTAGAAGTCATCTTTGGTTCACTTTGTCCCAGGCTTCCTCCATCATTGCACAAATGCCTTTTGTTGAACACTATTTCTCATGGCCATTACAATTGTTCAGCATGTATTTGAGACCAAATGGCTCTGCATGAAAAATGTGGGGATAATTTGTCTGGAAGATGGAAAGATAGAGATTAAGGTCCTCTCTGTTGACATCATTGAGATACCAGCTCCACTGGCTACAAACCAGCTTCCTGAAGTGGGTCACCTGAAGAACTTCTCTCACACAAATAAGCCTGCCCAACATCATTGGCAGCAATTGCCACTTTTGATGGGGTCATGAGAGAGGGTGTCTTGGCAGCTCCTCCCAGGCTTTGGAAACCATTGCCAAGGAGGCTAAGTAGGATCCTTCCCTACTGTTGTTCCATCAGCAGGCAGAGGGATTTTTGTTCAAGCAGGCCTTTGACATGGAAGCTCACCTGTTGGGACAAATGCTGTTCCTATTCTTTTGTTGTTGTATTTTGAATTGGTTCATGCTTTTGCCTAATGACTGATTTAATTATGCTTTATTTTACAGGATTTCTGTCATTGTTAGCTGACTTGAGGGCCATTTCCTGGTGGATAGATGAGGTACAAATTAATTCATTAAATGAATTGTTTCTATTCAAGCAGGCCAATATAATAAATTTGCAATTTTAATAGCAAGTATATGAGCTTACTTGGTTTATTCTTCCCTTTTTCCTTTTTGCCATTTCTTTTTTTACTATAAGCAGGTAGGTAGGGGATGTCTTTTTAATTAGAGATTTTACATGAAATCCTCTCAGATACTTTTTAACTGAAGAGTGAGGTAAAAAAGCTTTAGAATAATTAAATAAACGATATCAGCAGAGAAAAGTTTGCATAAAAGAAGCCTTCTCTTGACCATGTCCTTTCACTATACTGGGGTAATGGTTCCTCATTGTCCTCAGTGGAGGAACCCAAGAGAGTTTTAATTTGTACTCCAGTTCTTCCTGGTGCATCTTCCTTGTTACAAGGTGGTAGAACAAAATTACAAAACCTCCCCACATTGTCCATCATCTTCCCACATTGTCAGATATTTTTCCATAAAGCTATCTCCCTGAATTTTCAGAATGCTTTCAGCTATGAGGGGTTTCAGCTCTGCCAATTTTTTTAAACACTCAAGGAGAGATTTTTCATGTTGGAAGTTTCTTGAATGCCAGCCAGACTTTAAAATGTTCACACCATTGCTGTAGGTTGGAGCTCCAGTTGGGTGTTCCTCAGCGCCATGTTTTAATTTTTTAATTTTAATTTTTAAGACATAATGAGATCATTGCATAGCAGGTATGTCACAGGCAATCAAATTGGGCTTGGTAATGAAGTCATAGAAAACTTCATTTCCAAACTGAAAGGCATTCTCTATACACTTTGTCTGCCTTTGGCAATAACATAATCATTTAGCCAAATCTGTCTGGCTCTAGCATAAACAGCCTTTACTGTTTCTAGGAAGTTGAAGGACATTTTCTTCAATGGTGTTGAAGTGATGATGATTTATTAGAATTGCAATCAGGGTAACATTACTACTGGCTGACCAAATGCTACAGCTGGGGCCCTTTTGCAGGGGTACCCTCAAATAGGCAAAATGGCATATGCTTTTCAGGGTGAGTCTTCTGCCCCAGTTTGGCTTCTTGTTATCTTCAAAAGTCCTATCTACAGTTTCCACCATCAAACCCATTATCCTTTCACTCAAACAGCACCAGCTATTCTCGTAATGTTTTGGAACACATACAGCTTTTCAAATCGTTTTTCAGTGTTGCTTACAAAAATACTATCCTACTCATTGTTGTTCTGCAGTCTCTCCCAGTTGACTTAATTTGCTGCTAGTGGTGGCATCATGTAGCAAATTCTTGATGAGATAAGGATGCAGGACTATGGAAGTTTAGGCAGAAAAAAGGGCCTACAACTCCCAGCATGCCCCTCAGTTATGGGGGCTGAGACATGCTAGCACATTTTCGGGCTAAACTTACAGGATTCCTCTTTAAATGACACAGTGCCATCATCCCATATACTATGTGATCTCTCACTGACTCAGACTGTATCTATGACTAATTCAAAAAAGAGAACAGATCAAAACTAAAAGGGAAAATGGTGCCAAAATAGCAGCTAGATAAAGCGTTGGCCATTAAAAAATGATGGACAAAAGTTGTATTTTGACACAAATCATCAGTCTGGAAATATCTGTGCAACCCCTTTACAAAAAAGTTTAACTTCAAATTGAAACTGGGTGATTCTTAGTAAAGTCCTACACACAAGAAATATTTCCAAGACAATAGGAAAAGTGATCAAGAGCAGAATTCACAATGTGGAATCCGTTTACGAACCATGCCATGGATGAAACGGCTACCATAAGTAGAAGAGGAAATTGCTGGTTTTTCAGGAGAACTGACACTGGGAAAATGCAGTAAAACTCCTGATCATGACATGCTGGCTCAATACCTTGAAACCCTGGGCTTGCCCTTACCAAGTCTATATATTCCCTGTGATGTTAGTATTATGGGACAGATCTCAGTCCATCTTGGCTTGCGATTGATAGTCTTCTGATGGATTCCTGACCTTGAACTGTTTCACGACTGCTCTTTGCTATCACTCTCTGAAACAGGATCTAGAGAGTCATAGGATACCTCCATATTGGACAAATCTAACCGAACAGACTGTAATGTGCAAGAGCCATGCCCCGTCTCTGTGGTACCTTTGCACTCAGAAAATGACGAGCAGTCATGCAGTCTAGGAGAAGTTCCAGAGGCAATCTCAGCCTCCCTGCTCCTTCCACCCTGCGTCTCGGGCCATCTAGCTGGGGTGCTTCAAAGTGGGAGGAAGGAGGCTGCGGAGATCACAGGATTTGTTGTACCCTCTGCAGTCTGGCCCTGGCAGTCTCTTCCCTTTCTCTCCCTGCCTGATTTTCCCTTCTCCAAGGCTGAATTCCTGACTCAGAGAGGCAGTCAACATGTTCTTTCCTCACCAGCTTAATGTGAGGAAGGGGATGGGGATGCTGAAACCCATCTCTGACATCAGTGCAGTCTTTCAGTTCTGAGAATATAAGGTGGACTTTGACTCTCTAGGCCATAGGTTCACCCCCTTAATGAAAATGCTGTTCTTTTCTCTGTATTTTATGCTTAGCCACTGTGGTCACTATTTTTAGTGATATAAATTTAATAAATAGGAATATATATATATATATATATATATATATATATATATATATATGGTGAAACCTCTCCACACTCCAAACATGGAAGTTCCTGCAAGATTCCCCTGTCCTTTGCAAAATACCTTAAAGGTGTCATTCACACAATTGCTAATTTGGCCCTGAATCTTGAAGAAACTTATGCTTTATGTATTTACTGAATCACTGAAATTCTCCCTTAGCTTTTAATCAAATCAAATAATTAAAGTCTTTGTGTATACCTGGAATACCTCCACCAGCAATGGCACCCCCTGTTCCTGAGGCTGGCCAGCCTAAAGCAATCAAGGGAAAATTGCTGTGCTTTTGTAAATCTTATGTAAATTTTAAAGCAGTAATAGACTCTGGGAGGGGTATTTCCTGGCAAAGCTCTTCTATTGCCAACTGCCAGGAAATGCCTGACCTGGTTCTCTGTAACTATGAAAATATTAAAAATGTGTAAAGAAATCAATTAAGTAATTACCTTTATTAATGCTGAAAATGTAAGGCCAAGGCAGCACAGGGCTGTGGCCATGACATCTTGGCACATTACTTTCTCTTTTTTCCCACCTAGCAAGAAATGTAACCCCATCTCCTGTCCACCTGCATCCTTGAAGCAGACGACAAGGCACAGGCACTATCGCTTGAGTAATGGGACTCGGTGGTATGACTAGAGCTGGACAAATCTGTCCATTTCATTTTCTCCTGCTTTTGAAGTTTCCTGGTCTTAAATTTGATGCATCTAAACTCTGAGGGGCGTTTTTTCTAAGTTTGCACAGAAGTTTATTTTCTGCTTTCTGAAAACATGCATTTTTGTGTGCCCTGTCACTAGTGTGTTGTAGTGGTTAAGAGTGTGGGACTGGGACTCAGGCAATCTGGGTTCTGGTCCTCACTCAGCCATGGGGCTCACCAGGTGACTTCGGGCCAGTGGACTCTCGGCCCAACCTACCACACAGGGGTGTTGTTGTGAGGATAAGACTGAGAGGAGGAGAATGTTGTAAGCCACTGTGAGTTCCCTGAAAGGAAAACAAGGAGGGATGTAAATATAATAGATAGACAAATGCATGTGCAAGTGACTTTTCCTAATTTACAGTGCAAATCTATAGCTACTAAACAGTCTGTACAGCCATAGGAGAAATCTGAGTCCTCGTGCCAAATTTCTCAGAAATGTACATTGAGACCGGAGAGGAGACTCAAAGGTCCCTTGTAACTTGATCAGTTCTTTCTGGACTGGCTCCAGTTCAGAGGCTCTGAGATGGAGGATTGTGGGCAATGCAGGGGAAGAGAGAAGTAAAATGCCTCTACTTCCTCATACTCCCAGAGAAAGACTTCACACAGCTGAAATCAGCCATCTAATTATTTGTAGGCTGGGAAAAATGGAGAGATGACCTTTGCCTCCATGAACCTTCTACCCTGCAGTCCTTCCAGGCAGCCGCACTCAATGGTATTCTCAATGCATTTTAGTGTCCTTCTGGGCCTAAATGCAGTGCCTCTATGGTCTTTTTGGGCAACCTGGTCCCAAATCTAAGATTAATAAAGTACTAGCCCTTTACATTGAGTCTAAAAATGAATGCATGACTTCTGCAGTCAATATAAAATTTTGCCTCAACTGCAGGAATTAGCACAGATTTTTAAAATTCACATTCTCATATCACCTCTGAACATGAGTCAAGGTATTGTGTGGTAAATTCCATTTTCTGCTTTGACAATTTACTCAAGCTTTGCTGAGTTCCATGGGGATTTTTGCCTCATTAATAAAGAGAGAGTCTCTCCTTTTAAAATAATGGTTTTATTTCTTCATTTATTTGAATTAATTCATGTGAGATTTCATGAGTTACAAACCACTTTACAACTCAGGAGCTGTGGCAGAAAACACCACAAAACTAGCCCAAAACTCTAGTGTGGGTCTGGAGAAGATACAAGTATTCACTTTTGTTACTATTTGATATGTCAACACAGGTGTGATATTTTTTTGGTCTTGGTAACAGCACAAAACTACCACAAAATTTTTAACAGGTTCAGAGGTAATGCAACAAAATGGGCAGGGGGAGGGTTACTGTGGAGCTACATGTGAATTTTTGATACAAAGTTTTAAGTGGTACCACAAAACTCAAGATTTGTGGAACAAAACAGGCATATGTTTAGAGGAGATACTCATTTGGGCGGAGAGAGTTTGTCATGTCACCTTAAAGGTCAACTAATCATTCTAGCAAAATTGTTCATTGGCAATGTCCACTTTGCTGGATGCATCTGATGCTCAACGTGCAGTCTGTCAAACCACACAGTTTCTCAAGTTCAGCTAAAGACATAGTATCCATCTTTTTGTGTGGAACATCTTGCAGGAGAGAGGCTGCTGCTGAAACTGTTTTTATGTTTATTATGTTCCCTGATTTCTGCAAGGGAACATGATCTCCAGAGCTGTACTCGTGAGAAACTGACAATGTTATAATGTCATGAATTTCTTTGACAGAAATTTCTTTCTTCCAATAACCAAGCAATGCTACCATATATCAACATTCATCTGTAACGGGGTGATAAATTGTGGAGTGGTAATTGACCTCATGATTTCTGCCATGTTTTCTCATTGTAAAATCTACAGGTTTTTTTAGTGTATCCTTTCTAAGCCTGCTTTGACAACTGGACCATAAGCATGTTCTGTGGGAGAGAAGTCACTAGCCTTTTTCAGACCTTCATAATGATTCCAGTTTATCTGGAATGGTTAGCAAGGAAACTTCATGCACTGAACCAACTCATATAGAAGCATCGTTTATTGGACCAGTACTCTGCCTCCTTTCCTTTCCCCTTTCTCTTGCAATAATGCATACTGTCTAGAATTTGTCTTTATACACAAATCCAACAAATGTGGTTTACCAGGTTTAGTTCTAATGGGAAAATATAATGCAAAATGCAAGGGAAGAGAGAGGAAAGCACAACACTGTTTCTCAGATATCTGTACTAGGTTATGCACCTTTAAAAAATTAAGCGTATAATCCTAAGATGTTTAGACAGGAAAAGTTCTACAACTCCCATCATTCCCTGGCCAGCTGTTCTAAGAAAGCAACCTAAGAGCAATTAAAAATAGAATATACAAATGAAGCAAGCATTTGTTTTAGGAACACGTATATCATAGAGATTCACTAATCAGAGGGCCCAAAAGTTTTGAAGTTTTGAAACTGCAGAATCTGAGTAAGCACTTGGTGACAAACTCACTTTTTCTGCTACATATTATATAGTAAGGTTCTGAGATCCTACATCAATGCAACTTGCATGTGCGAAGGGTTTCATTTTTCTGATCATATATTCTGATTCCAAGGGGAACAAAACAGGGCCAATTTATACATAGACTGTCCAGCTTTCGCAAGGGGTGGGAAGATAGAATTAGACTTCACATGGAGGCACCTCAGGTAAACCAGTGCAGCCATGTCTGTTGTATATAGTCAGCCCCAGGCTATTGTTAGTTTATTTATTTGTTTATTTATTTATACTCTGCCTTTCCATGCAAGCAGCCTAAGGCAATGCACACAATGCCTCTCCTTTCCATTTTATCCTCACAATACCCTGTGAGGTAGGGTAGGGTAAGAATCACCGACAGCCCCAAAGTGAGCTTAATGGCCAAGAGGGAACTTGAAGATGGGTCTCCACAGCCCCAGGTCAATATTTTAATATTACAAGAACAAAGCAGTGATGAACACAAATGACTCATAATAAAAGTGAAAGAAGAAAGTACAAAAGCAGGACTGCAGCTGAATATTAAGACAACAAAAATTAAGACTACAGATGAATTAACAGCTTTAAGGTCAACAAAGCAGAAATGGAATTTGTGAAAGATTTTGCATCCCTTGGCTCAGTCATCAATTCAAATGCAGGCTGCAGCCAACAAATTTGAAGAAGCTTGAGACTAAGAAGGGCAGAAATGAACCAACTAAAAAGATAATCAAATGTAAGGATATTTCACTGGAGACCAAGGCCAAGAGCATCCATACCATTGTAATCCCAATCACTATGGGTGGATGTGAAAGCTGGAGAATGAAGAAGGTTGGCAGGAAGAAAGTGATGTTTTTGACATGGTGCTGGAGGAGATCTTTGTGAATATCCTGGACCAACAGAAAGACAAACAAGTGTTCTTAGATCAAATCAAGTCAGAATTGCCCTAGAAGCAAAAGTGATGAAACAGAAGCTGTTATATTTGAGTCATATCATGAGAAGGCAAGATTCCCTGAAGATGGCAACAATGCTACAGAAAGGCAGAAGAAGAAAAAAGAAAGACCAACTATGAGACAGTTCAGTTCTGCAAAGGAATCAACAGTCTTCAGTTTGGAAGAGCTGAGCAGGGCTGTGGAGACCAGGACATTTTGGAGGGTAACTATTCATGACTTGACAGCACATAACAACAACCACCTTTCTGGCTTTTACCGTCTTGATGGTGGCAATTAATATTTGATCCATCTACGTCCCGGGGAGTTGTGGATCACATACAGTTAGAGCAACCACAGGTTCTGACAAATGCAATAGCACCTGAGTCAAAAATTATTCTTCAGGAAGTGAAGATGGAGACTGGCGAATGATCCACAGACACTTCCCAGCATTATTGAATTGATTGTATTCTTGATAAAATAACTCCAGAAACTCTATCATCTCACACCAGTTTCATTTCTATAGAAAGCACGACCAGTTTGGTAGGTCAAAGCTATTTTCCTCCCCACACTTGCTTCCTTCCTATTTGCCAGAACATGCCGCCATATTATGTATCCAGAAGGAATGTCAAGCTGCTATTTGAATGGGCTGTAAATTAACAGACGTAACAGTACATACAGTGCATTGACTTTATGTTTCAGTGAATATCAAGATTTATTATCCCAGGAGGTATATATTGACTTAAGCCAACAAAAGTCAATATCTCTTATTTTGCATGCTCTAGACAGCAATTAAGCAAAAACAACTGGAGGGGACAGTCAGCTACATATCTTGCAGGGTTAAAATCTTTATTCTGTTGCCCACTACACATGACCTTCTGTCATGCCTATATAACGTGTGTGTGTGTGTATGTGTGTGTGTGTATGGTTCATTCCATTTCTTCAGCATCTGTCAAGTTGGATAGTTTTTCTATTGTCAGTTACTAAATGTTCCATAATTATAGCCATTATTACCACACTGAATTTAATAAACTTCAGCAATTCCCATTCAACTATAAGCTATAACTCCTAACCAAGCACACATGAGAGTTTACACAATCTTTTCCCATTGTGGGTCCCAATCCAGGTCAGGATTCCACATTCATGCTTGTGAATAGAAAAGATTTACCACATTCTGTACTTTGATCTTCAGCAACAAAGACAACTTTTAAGGAATGTGACAATTCCTGGGTTCATTCAGGCAGGACAGTTGGAGGCAGCAGACCTCCAATTTGCCTATTAAAAAACCTCAAGAAAACAACAGGGTTTCAACCCTTTTCCTTGTAACTTATTTTTAAAATTTATTGTTCAGTTTTTACAGAGATTTTTTTAACATGTGGAAAAAGTTGAAAATTGGTCCCAATACACACGGACACAGAAACTATATATGTATGTATGTATAATGTTTTAATTGATATTTTTGTGAGCCGCCCCGAGGCTTTGGCGAATGGGGCGGCATAGAAATTTTCTAAATAAATAAATAAATAAACTCTGTTCTTCTGACACTTCATTTCACTGTATGGGCAGACTCAACTGTGCAGAATGTGGTAAACCCTGACAGGTAGACCTACATCTTAGCCCCAAATCAGAAATTAAAGGTGTCTCTAGAAACTACATTTTCTGTGTTTATTTTGACTCTAGCATATTTGAAAGTGGCCCAATCTGGATCAAGAATCTTAGCATGGTGGGTAGAGAGATGTTAAAATCTGGATTAACCAAACAACAAAAACAAAGACATAAATGAAAGATGCATCTTTTAAAGTTTTTATCCACAGAATCTTCTACTTATCAAAATTAGGTAGAAGCGTCACCTGATTCAGCTGCAGGTCCATTACTGGCCTTCAAAAAACAGAGCAAGCTAGTATAAGAAAAGTCCTCTTTGCTTGCATTTGACCTTCATTAGTCACTGTAATAAATATCTGAAGCCAAAAGAAATGTTGTAAGCATAACAAAAATTCCCTTAGTTACTCAGTCAAAGGTAGTTATTCCTTCTGTTTTTAAAAAAAAAATATATTACCATTGTCTTTCTGAAACAATTCAAGAAACGTTGCTGTTATGGGACTACCTGAAAAGACAGGAGGCAGGGTCTATCTTTGCGAAAACCTATACATAGTTCACTATTGCAGCTTATTCTGCATCCCTTATTTATTTCTCTCCCTTTTAATAATGGCAGGAAACATATTTTGAAGTAGCAGAAGCACAGCAGAGCCCTGCGCACTGAGCAAAATAAACATCAGGTGAAAGACAAAAGGCTGAAAGAATTGATTATGCCACTTGGCTGCTCTCCTGAGGAAGATAAAAGAGGCCAGGACATGCTCTGCTACCCCTTGCATGTAGAAGTCAGGCTCAGGAAACAATACTCTGACATCTCTGCCATGCAGATAACTCCAACAAGCCCAGTGGCTGATTTAACTATTCCCCTTTTGTATTTCTTCCCACTCTCTGATTGACAGCTACAGAGTATATTCTGCAGGCCTCATCTTTGTGTACTGGGTTTTAATGAAAAACAATGAAAGGATGAATGATTAAAGGAGGGGAGGAACTGGAACCTTAAGAAAAGAAAACAAAAGTTTGATCCACTTCTGCCAAGCACACACCTGAAGATTTTGAGCTGGGGTTTGGAAGTGCCATTATTTCGTAAGTAGGACACGTGATCTCAGTGGACACAGGCACACCTCCAAAAAAATGGAGACGAGAGTAAACATAAATATATCCTTGTGCCATCTGGCTGTTTTCCAAACTTGGTAATGAAGTTTGAAAGGGGTGATATCTGCTGCTACAAACATGATGAACAATGCAGCCTTCAATTTTACTGAAACTCAGCAGCTCTTTAAAAGGGAATATAAAATGGCCGTGGTGTTGGTTTCCAGTATGCCCCTTGCTTGGTGCCTTTTAACGCCAAGCTCTCAAGAAACACTTTGGAGTCTTGCTTGTGACACAAATCAGTCCTTTAAACTTGCAGTGCTTTCTTGGATTTTGGAAGTTAATGGAGATTCGACAGCGGTATGCCTGGATTGCTATGGCAGAAGCTTTTTGGGAAATCACTGATGCCCTGCTTCAGGTGACCCTTTCCCCCACCATCCTCATTTAGCTACTTCTGAGCAATGGATCACCTGAAGCAAAAAAGGCAAGTTTGCACATTGTCTTGAGCAAGTTTTCAGGTAGGGGCTGCTAGCAGGTAAGCAAAAGGCCCCCAGGGCAGTTCACAAGATAGATTAATACAATATGCAAGTTACAATGAAATACAATATAAAACAAGGCACAAGAGTTCAAAGCAAAGCAAAATCAAATCAACTACATGAGGCAGTAAATACAATTTTCAGAAATTATAAAAATGCAGCAATACATAGGAATTAAAATTAAACCAATTCATTATCATCCTGTAGCCTACAACTAACAAACCAACCAGCCAGCAGCCAGAGTCTCAGGCCCAACCAGGCATCAAAAGGGCATCAAATGGGCACCAACAGGTGATGCCCTTTGGCCACTGCCCCAGGCCTCCACCCAGGATGGAAGGTCTCCAGGGAAATAGGCCAGTGCGATGGGAGGGGTTATCTCAGAGGAGCTGCCCACAAGCAACCTCACCTGCCATGCTGCTCTGCCACTCGCCCCTCACTTTCCAAGTGCTCCGCCAGGTCAGTCCCTGCACTGACAGACCTGGGGCTGCATCTCAAAGGTCCACAGGGTGAGAACGACAAAAAATATCAGCTAAGTCTGCAATGTCTCGAGTTGAGATGCTGGCAGCTTTACTGTTTTCTGCATCTTCATTCTGCGCAGGCTTCCAAGAACTTGCTTGTTAAAGTGATCATTTATGAAACAAGCTGAGCAACTGAGATTACTGTTAGGTGAAAGAGTCATGCAGAACTCTCAGCATCTCTTTTGAACAAGTGCAACAACTGGCAGGATTGGGTGATCAATACCTGTTTCCTATTTTTTATAGTGAGAACTAAATTATGTACAGTAACAGCCAAAGAGCAAAAGAATGGTTCATATCAAGACATGAGCTGCCTAATTAAACTTCCCCAAAGCAGTGGAAGAAATGGAATGGCGTGGTTTGGGCCTTTGGCACTGGCAGGTTGGGTTCAAAAGAATGCAGCAATCTTGTTGGATCATTATACTTGGCTTTGCTGCTGACAGTTACTGGAGATGGTATAGTATTATTATTATTATTATTTAAACATTTTCTATGCTGTCCCCTTCGCAAAAAGCCTGGGGCGGCTTACAACATAAGTAAACAATTATATAATTAGCCTTAAAAATCCGGAAACATCTCGGCACGTACATAAAAACCCAATAAATACCATCAATAAATTAACAATTAAAATAACTTTTAAATAAAAAGGTCTTGGCCTGGCACCGAAAAACAAATAATGATGGCACCAGGCGGACCTCTCTGGGGAGCGCATTCCACAGGTGGGGCGCCACCACAAAGAAGGCCCTCCTCCGGGTACTCACGCTCCTAATATCTTTCACGGAGGGTTCCCGGAGAAGAGCCTCTGCTGCCGATCTCAAGGGGTGGGAGGTCATATATGGATGCAAGCGCTCCTTTAGATAACCAGGTCCCAAGCTGTTGAGGGCTTTATAGGTGATAATCAACACCTTGAATTGGGCCCGGACTGGGGTTATATGAGAACACTGCCCAGTCAGCAACCTGGCAGCTCTGATTTGCACCAATTGAAGTATCCGGACCATCTTCAAGGGTAGCCCCACATAGAGCGCGTTACAGAAGTCTAATCGGGAAGTTACCAGTGCATGTGTCACTGTCACCAGGCAATCATTCTCCAGGTAGGGACGCAGCTGATGGATCAGCTGAAGCTGAAAGAAAGCGCTCCTCGCCACCGCTGTCACCTGAGCTTCTAATGACAGCTCTAGGTCAAGGAGCACTCCCAAGCTGCGAACCTTGTCCCTAAGAGGGAGTGCAACCCCATTCAGGACAAGGTCCAGGTCCCCTACCCCGAAGCCCGAACCACTCACCAACCCACCAACAGGACCTCCGTCTTGTCTGGATTGAGCTTCAGTTTATTGGCCCTCATCCAGCCCATTACCTTGTCCAGGCACTGGTTCAGTACAGCCACTGCCTCACCTGGACTGGTTGAAAACGAGAGGTAGAGCTGGGTATCATCAGCGTACTGATGATTCCGCAGCCCACACCTCCTGATGACCTCTCCCAGCGGTTTCATGTAGACGTTAAACAGCAAAGGGGACAAAATGGATCCCTGCGGTGCTCCATGGCATAACTGCCATGGCACAGAGCCATAGTCCCCCAGCACCACCTTCTGGAATTGGCCATTGAGATAGGAGCGGAACCACTGCAAAGCAGTGCCTCCAACTCCCAATCCCACTAGCCTATCCAGAAGGATATCATGGTCAATGGTATCAAAAGCCGCTGAGAGGTCCAGGAGAACCAACAGGGACGCATTCCCCCTGTCTTTCTCCCTGCACAGGTCATCATACAGGGCGACCGAGGCAGATTCAGTACCATACCTGGGTCTGAAGCCGGACTGAAATGGGTCCAGATAATCAGTTTCATTGAAGAGTTCTTGGAGTTGTCCCGCCACCACCTGCTCTAACACCTTGCCCAAGAACAGGATGTTGGCCACCGGTCTATAATTGGTGGCCATCCCTGGATCCAGGGATGCCTTCTTTAGGACTGGCTGGACTACCGCCTCCTTTAAAGGGGCAGGTACCCTGCCGTCCCTTAGAGAGGCATTGACAACCTCCAGGATCCAAGCCCCTATCCCGTGCTTGGCTTTGTTAAGTAGCCAAGATGGGCAAGGGTCCAGTAAGCAGGTGGTGGGACGTACTTGTCCAAGCACGTTGTCCACATCATCAGGCCTCAACAACTGAAACTCATCCATCAATTTCAGACCAGACAGCAACATTGGCACCTCCCCAGAAGGTTCTGAGTCACTAGTGGAGTACAGCTCGTGACGAATCTGAGTGATTTTCTCGTTGAAATGCTTGGCAGTCGTCACAGTGGGCCGTCGAGGGTCGCACGAGGTCTTTTTTGGGGCCTGGGTGAACCAGCCCCCGTACCACCCAAAAGAGCTCTGCCGGATGGCATTGTGAGGAGGCAATGGAAGCAGAGAAGAATTTGTGACAATAGTATGTGACAATGGCATATAACAGGGATTTCCAAAGTGGAATAGAAAACTCCACTTACAGGTTGATCTTCAGAAAGTCTCATCAATAGTTATTCTGAAGTGGAAACAGAATAAACATAAAAACAAAAGTTCAACAGTCTGAGATGCAAGCAGGGAAGTGGTTGCTTAAGTTCACCCCAACAATGTGATGGATGAAGGTTAAGAAAACACGACATTATTTGCAGCTTGGGGGGGGGGGGCTGTGGACCAGCACATGCTAAGCAGGAAATGCTTTAAAGAAAGGGGAAGTTACTTTTTAACTCCTAGACAATATCTCTCACTTTTAAAGAGATACATATGCAGGCCTGTGCCATCTTGAGAGCCATGATGGTGGTTAGAACGTTGGACTCGGAATCAAGTTCTAGTCCCCACCCACCTGTGAAGCTCACTCAGTGACCTTGGACAAATCACTGACCCTCAAATTCACCTACTTCATAGGGTGGTTGTTTGAGGCTAAAATGGAAAGCAGGAGACTCATGGAAGCTGCTTTGGGGGGTTTGCAAGATGAAAAAGCCAGAATAGACATGCTGGTATGGTGCAGTGATTAGAAACTAGGACTGGAACTTAGATCTGGGTTCTAATCCCCACTCAGCCCTGAAGCACACTTGCTGGCTTTGGGCCAATCACACACTCTCCATCTAACTTACCTCACAGGGTTGTTATTGAAATAAAAATGGAGATGAGGAGACCTTGTGGGCCAGAACTAGTAAGCCACCTTGGGTTCCCTGCAAGAAGAAGAAAGTCAGGATATAAATGTAACAATAAAATGACATTCATAAAATAATACATTCAGTTTGTAAACAGAATTGGTAGAATTCACAATTTCATCCTCATCCAACCACACACACACCACGTGCACACACACACACACACACATACACGCACACACTATCATTTTGCAAGAAGCCCTGTTTCAGTGATCTTTCCTGGGCATCCTATACAAATGAGAAACACCTTTTGGAATTATTAGATTAATGGTAGATGGAAGGTTGTGCTTAAACCCAGTTTTACAAACTCCCTACATCCTAAAGACCTCTTTTGACACTGATGAGGCTGCTGATAAAACTTGCAGGTCTTCTGGAGATCACCCTGCACACTACTGAAACTTCTTGGGCTCTCCTTTTGTTCGGGATTTCAAGAAGGCCCTATCATTGTCCCATTCAAAGCTGTGGATTTGCTCACAAATTGAGCACAATGGAAGGGATCTACTTAGAAATAAACAGCTCATTGTGCAAACTTACCTCTGATTGCTAATATTCTCATTGAGGAATGACATTGACCATCTAAGGAATCCAGCCCTTTAGGAACATAGGGAGCTTCCTTATACTTAGGCAGGTTTATGATCTACTTTAGCCCATTGTTGTATCATTTGACTGGCTGTTGTTCCTGACAATCACCTACTATCTGATTCTTCTAATAGGAGATGTCAAGAATCGAACCAGGGCCTTCTACTGGCAAATGTGAGCACTGTCACTGACTTATGATTCCTGCTAGCAGCACTACTTAAAAAGGCTGAGCTAGATGATTACACAACATCAGAAGAGCCAGGCTTGTTCAGAACGAGGGTCCATCTAGTACACAGATGGAATCCACAGGTAGGAGATGAAATCAGTGGCAGCCTTCCACTTTTGTTCTCCAGCAACTGGTGTATACAAGCATCCTGGAGGTCGCTTGCAACCATCAGTAGCCATTGATAACCTTTTCCAAAAATTGTCCAATTTCCTTTCAAAGCTTCCCAAATCGGTGGTCATCGCTGCATCTTGAGGAAGCAAATCCCACCATTTAACTGTGCAGTGTGGCGAAGTCCTTCCTTTTATCTGTCCTGAATCTCCCAACATTCAGCTTCATCAGAGAATCTTGGGTTCTAGTATTATAAGAGAGGAAGAAAAACATCTCCTATTCACTTCAGAGCTGCTCAGAGTTTTATACTTCTAAATTATGTTCTATTAATATTTATCAGACAAAAGATTTTCATAGCAGCTTGGTTTTCAATGAGGCACCAAAATAAAGGCTATTTCCATAGTTATCTCCTCCAGCCAGATTTCTGAAACAGATCAACATGCTGAGTAAATGAAAGAAGGGCTTTGAAAACCCGGCCCATAGCAGGTACTGTATTTAACAAATGGTTGCTTTGTGTTTGTCCTATTTTATCCTGCTGTTATTCCTTGAGCTCTGATACATTCACTGCAAGGATTCTCTAATCCGGCTGAAACACCACGTAATGGCTCCCTTTTCCGGCACATAGCAAAGACTTCCAAGAAGTGCATAGCTGATATGTAAAATACTGGAGTAATGAAAAGACTCTAGAAGGATTTAAATAATATTTTTCTCTAATTGTTTTGATTTTATTGTTCTTTAATGGATTGTTTTAACCAGTTTTATTTGTAAAGTAACTGAATGCCATTTCTGGTAGAAAAGAGGCCTACAAATAGAGTAAATAAATAAATGGCATGGTGTGCTTTCCTTACTTCTCCTGCACTTCTACTGGTTTGTTTCACATCGCCAAAATACTAGTTTCAGTAGCAGGATCTATGCTCTCCTGTTCAAAAAACTAACTTTCTCCTGCAATATCTTCCTTACTGTTCAGAAGACAACTAGCAGTTATTCTTTCCTCTTAATCATAATATTGCTACACTCCTTTCTACCCTTTACTCAGGAAGTGCGGTACAGTTCCAGCTTTGAATGATTGCTTCCCTGTAACAGTTGGTCCACACACAGGCTCACTGCTTGATGTCAACAGATGACTTGTATGTGACAGGGAAACATCACAAATAAAACACTAAAGATAGACTTCTACATCATTGATTGTCTTTTATTGATTATATAGATGCTTTTATGATTAGAGCTCTTGCTTTTGAATTGACTATTGATATTGTTGATATTATTGCTTTAAACGGATTGATTGTCATTACAATATTTTCTTGGGTTTTATTGTACAGCCATTCTGAGAGCCCTGGGCTAGTAAAAGGGATATAAAAACATAATAAACAAACAAACAAACAAACAAAATCATATCAAACACAACTGATTTCTGTGGGGTTGGACTACCCATCCAACTACAAACTATTTAGGCCTAAATATTCCTGTCAGCAGAGGAAATGTGCCATGGTGTTGTGCTCAGCCTTGAAGTATGTCTTTTTCGAATTCTGTAGCAGCCTATTAGATCAAGAGGAATGAATGTAGGCCAGGGTTGATGATCCCTGGATCTTCATTCAACCTGGTTAAAATGCTTGAAAAAGGTGACTTGTATTGAATTTCCAGGTAATGAAAGGTCAAGTAATATACAAACAAGTACAAACCAGCCCTTACAGATGAATTCTGGGTGCTGAAAATCAGTTGCAAAAGCAGCATGCCTTGTCTGCAAAGTGTACTTCATGTTTTGCGTGTGGACTTTCCACGTGTATCTAACTGGCCACTGTACAAGCAGAATACTTGACTAGAGAGGCCTGATTCCACGTGGCTTTTCTCAAGTTTCTATGTATGTTCGCCTGATGTTGCTGAGCCAATTAAGGTTGTCATTTAATTCCACAGAATATAAACACAATGTGTAAAATAGCTATTGAAGCAGCTATTACCTTTTGTATCCAATGCTCTTTGCTTGACAGCATATCATCAAACAGGTCTACTCTTAGATTACATCTGATATCAAAACTAAATGCTGCCACAGCACTTCTCACAGGCACTAGCATCACTTCTGAAACCTGGGCTCTGTACTAGTCTGGATGAAGAAGAGACATAAGCAGCCTCGCTTCAGGTAATCCTTCAGAACCTTCACCCACTTCCTTCTAGCAGTCAGTCATGGTCTTTATGTCCTGCTCAGATTAAGGGACGAGTGTCCATCTCTGCAGCTTTGTAGAAGCCAGCAGACACAGAACTGGACAAGGATACATTTAAAGAGCATGGCCAATTCCGTTGGGACCAAGTGCAGAAAAGGCCTGCCAGCCTTCATAAGACTTCAGCATTTTGCTGAGGCAACATCCCTCTATTCAGGCCGGTAGTCAGCCTAAACTTTGAAGATACTGCCAAAACATAGGAGGAGAAAGTCATTTGGTGTACAAATATGAAATTGCAAACTGTTTTGTTGTTGCTATCTATCCTTGTAGGAAAAGAATATTTGAAGTCTTTCTACTTTGGCTTTGGATTCTGTTTTCCTAAGGAGGCAATAAGATTTCTACACTGGCATGGAAACCTCAGAAGAGACAGGCTAAACTGCAGTCAGAATTAGCAGCAACAAAACAGAGAAATGGGCCACCATACCATGGACTGAATAGCACCTGAGCCCAATTAGCACCCTGCCTCAACTCCATCTTGTGTTATGGCCACTGCAACCTCATTTTCAGCTGTGAGAGATGCAGTTTGATCAAACTGCAGCTTTCTTTGCCAGGAAAAAATAGAGGGATACTGTTTTAAGACCTGGTTCCTTGTACAATACACCCTGAAATAACACTTGCTATAAAACTAGTAAAAGCCCCCTTTGAATGCCTTCTCTGGAAAATTAAGTTTGATGTAGAGGGAGCATACCAGGCTATGGAAAGTTGGTTGACAGAATCCAGAGGGACCCAAAAGGATGGAAATTGGGTTGGTCTTTATTATGAGAATAATGGAGATGAATCAACTCATTGCTTGTGACCAAGGGAGTTTTAATGGCGCTGGCCAAAAGGAAGTACAAAAACTGCATTTATCCCAAAGCACAAAGTAGCTTTAAAGAAAGCCTAACAACAGCTCAGATGTTAACAGCAACAACAAAATGCTTGCATGCATGCCCACATACAGTCCTGTATAACAGACAGATACTTTTTTATTATTATTATTATTAGAACATTTCTATGCAGCCCCTTGCCGAAGCCTTGGGGCGGCTTACAAGCACAATAAAATACAATAAAATACAAAAATAACAATATAAAATTAAAATTAACAATATAAAATAAAGAAAAATATAAAATATAAAAGTAAACTCTATCCATGACACAAGTAATTCCAGGGGGTAAAATATAAACAAATACAGCACATCTGTCAATAAACATCTTTCTGTTTTAAAATAAGAATTGATCCAAAAGTATGCATACCTGGTGATGAAAGTATCCTTTCATGTTTTTATCTGAATCAATGAAAGTCATGGACAGAAACAATGCTAGTTGTTTAAAATGTTTGGGACCCTGGACCATATAGCACAAATCTGCATAAAATTAGCATATGCTGATTTATATCTCCATATATATAGTGAGAAATAATTGCTGAGCTTTATTCAAAATAATTTACCTCTGGAATTACGAGCAACCTATATTTGGTTTCCAGTACTTCATCATGGCATTTCCCCATGGACCAGGACGATGGACACAACCCCAATAGTATCTACAAAGCTATTTAGATGGTGTGTGATATTCACAACCTTTGCACCAGGCTTACAATTTACCATGTGGTCTGTATACCAGATGTCTATGCATCTAATGAAGGAATCTCCCATTACAAGCCTCCTGCCTCCTAGAACCACAGCTTCAGTGCTATGAACTTTTCTTCTGAAGTATGACTCCATTCTAAGGGGTCCTTTCCCTCTTCCTCTGAATGCAGCTCTCCTTCCCCAAGACCCGATTTGTCTGTGACAACAGAGATGTCACCCAAGGATTGGGGCACCACTATTTGGTCACCGGAGTTCTCATCCATCAAATTCTTTGCCTCTCTTAGATTATCCAAGTCAGCATCCTTTGTTTCAAGGAAACATTCTTTCTTGCCAAGAGACAAGATGTCATTCTACCAAGCATAGACCCACAAATTCTGTCCATCTGGCAGGCAGCTATACCTGTGGCATTCAATGCAATACAATTGATAACCACAACACTTCTGTTGGCTTTCTACCTCTTAGCTGGGTTGTTGTTGCACTGTGGTTGTTTACTGATATTATTGGGTTTGCTTATCTGGAAAATTCAGTCTGCCAATATGAAAAATGAAGTTGTTTACTAGGAGAATGCAGGGGATTTATTTACCATTATTAATTTAACATTACTTATTATAGGAAGAGAGGAGAGTTTTCACTGTCCAAACCTCCTTGCCCTGTTGCCAAACTCATAAAGTTGCATAACTCTCTTGTGCGTTGATGCTTTGTCACTGGATCAACTTGTGTTCAGACAGCTGGCTTCCTTGCAAGCCTGTCTCTACGTAGGTTGGTTCAACTGCTGCTGCAGCAAATCTATTAGAAAGTCTGATTTTAAAAACAAGGGAGCCTGTAGTTTCTATTGTTTGGGAATAAAAGTCAATGCAGTCTTCTAGTAATGGAGATCTTGTATTTAGGTGAGAGGACAAAAGTCAACAGAGTGTTGGAGATAACAGCAAGAAAACAGTGAAAAAGTTATTTAAGTGAACAACAGACCAAGGGTGAGTGATTCATCTTGTATGGTTGTTGCTTGTCTCTTTTAGAACTAATTAATACATTGAACTCTCAAGCTTGGGATGGGTCTCTTTCTAAGCTTTGGTTTATGAGCTGCTCTGTATGGCCCAAGACATGAGCCCAACCTGAAGCTAGCCTACTTCTTGTTGTTGTTGTTGTTGTTGTTGTTGTTGTTGTTGTTGTTGTTGTTTCTAAGTAGACTCTTTCTCCAGCTAGACCTGCATATTGGCTCTTGTCAATATTGCACCATGAATTGCTTTTATTTTCCCCTTCCTAAGCTTAGGTTTAGTTCTCTGGATATGGCTGCAAGAACTGTAAGATCCTACTAAATTTTCCCCCAGGAATTTAGCTCCCTTTATCAGCAAGGTCTTCAGCTGATAATTTGAGTTATAAATGACCACCTGAGGTAATTTACTATACAAACAAATAAAAAATTAAATAGTACTTCTACTTGCATGGCTGCTTAATTCCCTTGCATGCTGACACTTTTTTTACTGAGGCTGAGATATTTTATCTTGGGACATCTCTGTGTACATCACAGCAATTACTTTTATGTGCCCAACATGCCCACGTATCACGTATGTTACTCTCCACATCCTTTACTTTAGGATTGGCCACAGAAGACACCATAGGCCCTTCTGTGGGTAGATCATACTGAAAAGCATGAGTAATCATCTTCAGGATGCATCCTACGTGTACGTAACTAGGACGGTGCCTGACTGAAATATTGGGATTTATTTCTGAAGAGGCATATTTAAAATTGCCAGTGACAAAAGCAGATCATTTTGTAAGTTTCATAAAAAGGCTTTAGAAGTGTTCTGAAATAAGTGACAAATAAAACTCATCCCCAACCTTGTCTGCTGCTATGAGGTTTGAAACCAGACAAGCATCATTCATCTGTGAGAAGCAGGAATGCAATATTAAATTTTCCAATATTAAAATGTAATTTTGTGCACCTTGTAGTGATATAAAGACATCTATCTATAGATAGAGATAGAGATATAGATAGATACTTCAGGTTTTGCTAACATAAATAATGTGCAAGTGGAATGAAGTATAGGGAATAGTAACTTAATTGAGTGTTGCTTGCAAAGATATATTGCAAACAGAATACAAACAAGAAGTTCAAGCAAGTTAAAATTGCAGCAAATGTTCCATTTTAATTCCTTTTTCTTTCTGGATTTCATTTCATCATGGAAAAGAAGAAGCTAGATGGAGTAGGCTTGTGCTTTTGATCCTATGCTATAAATATAGTCTTGGGAAGAATGGCATGAAAATAGGACTGGAGTGAGACAGTTTTTGGTTTTGTCAATAGGGTTCACATCCATGCTAAGCAAGGTCCATGCAGGTGGGGCAAGCTATGGAGAACCTAGCTCCATAAAGTTGCAGAATTGGACAGTTCGGGTGTGGAAATAGGGCTACCCTTGTTCAGCCATTGTTGTTGTTATACAGTGTCAAGTTGTCTCCAACTTATGGTGACCCTATGAACAAAAGCCCTCCAAAATGTTCTGTCCATGACAGCTCTGGTCAGCTCTTTCAAGTTCAAGGATATGGCTTCCTCTATGGATTCAGTTCATCTTATATTTGGTCTTTTCTTTCATCTTCTCGCATTGACTTTCCCTAACATGATGGTCTCTTCAGTGAGACAGCCTCAGCACCATCATTTTTCCTTCTAGGGAAAGCTCTGGGTTGATTTGGTCTGGGACCTACTAGTTCATCTTTCTGTTGGTCCAGGGTATTCTCAACACTCTCCTCCAGCACCATATTTCAAAAACATCAATTTTCTTCCTGTCAGCTTTCGTCTGTCTCCAGCTTTCACACCCATACATTGTGATTAGGACTACAATAGTCTGGATGATCTTAACCTTGGTCTCCAGTAAAATGGCCTTGCATCTAACCTTTCTAGTTCTTGCATTGCTGCCCTTCCAAGTCTCAGTCTTCTTCAAATGTCTTGGCTTTGACTTGATCACTGAGTGAAGGTATGCAAAATCTTTTACAATTTGATGTCTTTATTATTAACAGTGAAGTTCTGTAATTCTACTTAGGACATGATTTTTGTTCCTTTTCCTTTTGTTCATCCATTAACAGGGGGAAAGCACATGACCATTGCAAAGGGCTACAGGGCCACACCTTTAGTTTCACTCCCCAAGGTAGTATGATGCCTCCTGACCTTTCAGTGGTTGAATTACTTGTTTCTTATGCAATTAAGGCAGGATTGCCTAATTTGTTGAGCCTCCCTACATGATTTAGAACCCTGGATTCTGAAACCCTATGGAAAACCTGCACTGATACAAAAGTTTCCTTCCTGCAAATATTCACCCACATTGCATAAAGAGCTGGGAGGAATGACATGGCCTGAGGGGTGGAGCTAAGCCTCACCATCCTTGGTACCCATCTTGGTTGTTCATTCCAGAAGTGCTCGCAAAAGACTGATTCAGCCCTCACAGAATCATCATCTCTTGGCTTTACAGGCCTTCATACTGATTTCTAGGCCTAGCATGGTTTCCAATGTATTCTTTCAGTTCTTTGTGCAAGCAAATGCTTTACTGGTATAACAATATTGTAATAGAAATATTTTGAATAGCATCACCCCCATTTTGCATTTTTATGAATGTAACATTGAGAAAGTGCTATCATTTACTATGCCCATTTATATATTTGTTTTATGTCTGAAATATCTAAACAATAATAATAGTATTTACACAAAAGGCAGTGTGGTGCAGTTTCACTTTTCTGATTGCTTTTTATTGTATGAATAGGATATTTGTGTCAATAGGATAAAGCCAGAGTGGTTAAAGGACTCAAGAGATCGAGGTACTAGTCATTCACTGGATGACTTTGGGCTTGTCACGGACTTTCCACCTAATCTGCTTCACAGGTTGTTGTGAGGATAAAAATGGAAGGGAGGACAAGGATTATGTAGGGTGCTATTAGTAGGATGCCTTGAGTTCCATGAAGCATGGAAAGGGCAATAAATATACATTTTAAAAAATATATATAAAAGTATGAACCCCAGAACATGTGAATTATGATGCAAGAATCATTTTCCTGTAAGCATAGGCATCAGAAAGCTGCTGCACGCATCAGTTGCCCAAGTCATGTTTTTGTGGCAAAATAAATTCTTGGCCATATCTCACTCCGGCTGGATAACTTTTTGAGAGGATGCTGAAGCCATGGTGTGCTTAATGAAAGTGGCCATATACCCTTTCCTCAGGTAATGGTTTTTGTGGCCTGTCATCTTGCAAATCCATCCTATTATGCATATTAAAGCCTTTTCCTGGAAAATATCATTACAATTCCATGAAGCATGAGGAGCTCCTTTGCCACAGACAGATCAGTATATAAGAGGCAGAGAAATGTTTGCATGTTGAAATGTTAATTCTAATAACCTTGCATGTTTTCACTCTTTTAGCATTGAAGTGGATGCTCTCTTGCTGTCTTTCAGCATCACCAGACATCTGAAGGTCATGTGTATGCAGTACTGACGTCTCTGAAGAGCGAGACAAACTTTTGATAATTCTCTGTATTAGTTACAATTTACAATAATTCACTACTGACTTCTGAACAAATGTGGATGCTGCCAGGTTCTCAAAAAGAATAGAGTAGTCCCAACCCTTCAAAAACCAAGCCTTTTGTCTGTACCATGCGTTTACACTTACTGTGACCAGACTGGTTTGGAGCTTTCTAGTGGGGGAAGAAAATATCTTCTGCTAGAAAAATCATAATGGTGAACCCCACTGACCTTCTGATGTTGCATCCTTTGTCCTCTGTGAGAGGGCCTGTTGAAGTTTCAGTAGTGCAAAGCAAAATATTCCACCTCTTGCATGTATTTCATGAAGAATGAATGGAGAGGAGCACATTTGGGAAATTTTCCCAAACAGAGCAATTTTATAGGAAAATTGAACTCCTACTTGTTTAAGAAGTAGGAGTGGCAGTAGTGATCTTCTTGATGGCCACTGGCTGGCAGGACATGTTCTACCACCTAGACTTCCACTCTCTGAACAGCAGCATCAAGCAAAGGTGAGACGTGTTGGCCCCTGGAGTGGTGGCCACTAAGACAGTTCTTTCCTTGCCACCACTAGTGCTGGTCCAAGGCTTATTGGTACTTAAGATGAAGGACTTATTGCCCTCTCCATTCAATATGCCTTAGATGGCTGGACTGAGCACTGATTGCCTTTTCAACACTGGCAATGCAACTCCTTTGCCAGAGAAAGAATCTACAGTCATACTGACAGTGGAAATATTTTTTGTGCCACTGCAGGCAATAACAGAGCTGCTCTCTCTTTATCTTACATTACTACCTAAACATTATTAAAGCAGGAATTGGAAGGAGAAGGGAGGAGCTTTCTTCCATTTTTTTGTTTGTTTCTCAGTATATCTGAGGATAAAGGAAACTTTAATCTCAAAATAAATGGAAGCCAGGTTGTGTCAGGGAGATATCTAGCAGACAGATAGACAAGTCGCATTGTCCATTTTTGCCAAAGCATAGTCACTATGCTTCTGGTGCCTTGATAATTTAGAGGCAGAAACCATGTCTATGTGGAAATAATAATTCCTTTCTTTCATTTTATAACCTTCCTCTGAACCATGAGCTCTGGTCAGAAATAGAAATACAAATAATGTATCAAAAACCTGTAATATTAGTAGTGGCAGTGGTAGTTCTTGTTGTTTTTGCAGTTAATAAAGCAGGACGCTCCATTTGATCTACTGCAGATAGACTATGGTGTCCCTTTCTCATTTTCAATAGGACTTAACTTCAGAGAAATCCACTTGATGTGAGACTTTTCCCAAAGAGATTGAAATAAGCCAAAAACCTGTAGTAATTCAATAGGAACTCCCAAATATCATCTAATTGCCATGTTAGGATGCAGAAACATGAGAAATTGCCAGGCTAAGAGAGCTTAGAAGCACTTGCTTGCAGGGTATTGTGCTCGAATACACACATTCTAAACTCTTTTGAGGTGTCCATTCTCTTCAATAGATCTTGTGAAGAAGAATCTCCCAGGCAACTGCAGAATCAACATTTGACATTGGCCAATGAGCCTACCAGCATTGCTGTTGTATTTTAAAGTCCCACATGAAGTGGGATGAGAGTAGCTGATAAGCAGTCTTCAAATCAACCTATTTGTATCCTGCAATGATTGTTGAAAATTCCTCTCTAAGTAATCTCAGCAACTAACTGCAGAATCCTGTGCTTGTTTACACAACCTCCAGTATGACCCAACACAGTTTGGTGGAGAATACTGGGAGTTGTACAATTGTAAAATATAAACAGGAATAGGACTGTGACATAAGTTCCATGAATGGGCTTCTCTCCTTCAGTGATTCCACCTTCTCACCAGAATTATTGCCAGCTGCTACTAATCCTCTTCCTCACCATCCCTAGGTGGCTATGAGGGGAAGGGCCTTTCTGTAGTGGTGCCTGCTTATGGAATCAGCTCCCCCAGCACTGACACTTTACACATTCCGGCCCCACAACAAAACCTTTTTATTCACCCACCATTTAAAGTGCTGATTAGAGGTTCTGTTTTCATGCTGGTTTATATCTAAATAATGATTGATTGTTCTGGCCTGATACGTTATGCATTGTTATTTTATTTCTTATTATGGTTGTTAATTTTTGTATTTGGATTTGGTTTCATGGAGGATTTGTAACTTAATTATGTGTAAACTGTTCTGAGAGTATATGCTAAAGAGAACGATCTATAATTCCTACCATCAGTTTGCTTGCCAGACAGACAGTCAATTGGAAAGCAGATAGTGGCATCCATTGCTCCTCCTTCTCAACACCACTGTTGTCTGGACCAGTGAGAGCTGGATGAGCATGCAGATTGCAATAGTGAACGGCAGGAGCAAGGTCAGGCCAGTAACTTCAGACCTGGGGAGGGCCTTGCCACACTAATGATTGCTGCTGAGCCTGTTTCCCCCCACCCCGACTGGGTCCTCATCTGTGTAAATGTATTTAAGTCACAGGCTCTCAGATTTCCTTCCACAGAGCAGAGGAAGATGGGATACTCAAATGCGTGCAGTCATTGCCTGTGCATCATGTTCTTTCCCTCTGCTTCTTAGTTGTATCCCAATGTTGCAGACACTGCCTGATGTTCCTGTTTAGAATGCAGGCCAACTCATCTAGGAGGTCTGCCCATATGGTTTTGTGGCAGAATGCAAGCCAAAGAGCTGTTTACACCAGAATGCACACAACTCTATTAAGTTGCATTCATTTGTAGTGTCAGCAAGCAAGCATCTGTCAGCTGAAGTATAAGTTCCAGTTCTCTTCAACTGACATTGTCTTTTGTACCTTCTGGCTCTCCATTCTTTATACAGCAAGTGAGTAATTATGTTTACATGGGGACACATTTATGTGGTAGCCATATATACTTGCCTATAAAAAAGATAAATTAAAACCACAAAAAGGAGTGTGACCGATGGAATATGGACTTGATAAGGAAATCTGTGTTCTCATTCTTATTTAGCCATGAAGATCACTGGATTGTCACAGTCTATCTTCCCAAAACCCAAGGCCTGATACCATTAAAACAAAACTACAATATCGGAATTATATTTATTCCATCCTTGTTTAAATTAGGCCATTAGAAGAGAGAGCACTACCACAGGGACAGAGCATATCTTGGCCTGAAACTGACCACAAACCAAGTACCTATATTCCATCCCTGGCAACTTCAGTTGACACAGCAATGCCTGCCAAAAATCTTGGGAGAGTTGATGCAAATCAGAGAAGGAAGTACCAAACCAGATGAACTGATGATTGTGTTCAGTATGAGAACTCACCTCCCTCCCTCCCCCCTCTCTCCATCCACTGGGCTATAAAGATAGACCTGCAAACAACACAAGTAACTGACGGTACCTGAGGTCACAAGATGTGAAAAGTGATCCTTTGCTTGGATAACTTTAACAGGAAATTCATGAAGGGGAGTTCCATCATTGGCTATATGCAATGCCATGGTGACTAAATGCTGGTTTTATGTCTCTAACTAGAAATCTTCTTTCTATGGGGACCTTAATGTTTACTTTGGAGCTACTATCGCCATCACCCACAGGATTCAGTTAAAAACCATCTTACCCAGATCCTGAATGTTCTGCCCAAACTCATTCCCCAAGGCCCTGTAGGGAGTGGCCCAAATCCTGCAAGGTATCCTTTACTGAGGGAGCATGGATGGAGATCCCAGAAACTGAACCATCTGAGTAGCTTCTTTGCCTGGAGTTGCCTTGGACTAACAGAGTGAGGAACCAGATATTAACACTATATGCCATAATCTGTGACCAGATAAAACTCATTTCTTTCAGCGGTGTTTCGTTTCCATGGTCAGTTTCAAAACAGAGTGGACTTCAGTCTCATGTGATCCAGTGTAACCCTGGGGTAGCCCAGATTCCTTCCACTCATCATTTTTTCCTATCATCATCTTCTGTCATTATTGGTGAAAGACTGGTAAGCTGTGTATATCTATTGATCAGGTGTGTGAGATCTATTTCTTCATAGTTTTTTTTAATTGAAAGTCTTCCCATTTCATTTAGTTAGGGAAAAGTGCAGCTTACATGATTAAATACCTCACCTCTATTGAGATATTGTAATTGGTTGATTAATGTATGCATCAATCCATTAAATTTGGGACAGTTAATGAGCTATGATTGACAACTACAATTATTACAAAGGCATGAACTAAATGAAACCCAACTCATTTGCACACTGCTCTAAAACGTATGTTGGTGAAAGGTAGGTCTTTGTTTGATTTACTTGCATGTACGCACATAATAATCTGATTTATACTAATTTTAGCCTTTTCCCTTTCATGTTTTTGTAATCTGATATGATTTTCAATGTCAGCACTCAACCTTGGATCTCATAAAACACAGGAAGCTCATAAAACAGGATTAAGACAAATTTAACCATTTATATCCCCCAGTCCCTGGCTTTAGCAGGAAATGTCTCCTTGATCTGAATAGCTTCTGAACCAATCTGTGGCATCTGGGCTATAACAGATCTCTCAGATTCTAGACATGCACCATTCTTTATACTTAACACTCTGTAGCTTTGTGGTGGAGACAAGTTAGGAAAAACACAGCTGTGCTAATGACCCCAAAGTATTTAGGATGTTAAAACAGAAAGGAATGGTAAAGAGCTCCAAAAATCTCTCTAAATTGGGAGAAGAAACATTAAAATTCTATGCGCAGTTCAGTGTAGGCAAGGATATTTGTATGTTGGATCAAAATGAGAAAACCCAAAGTCACTTATGCACTAAGAGATCTGAGCTAGCCATGACCGGCCAAGAGAAAGATCTTGGGAATAGCACAATAAGAACATCCACTGAAAAAAGTCAAATTTCATCTTGGATGTTTTTAGAAAAGACAATTCAAATAAAACTGCTACTCTCTTATGTTACTCAAGTCCCTTTTGGGAAGCAGGGTTGAGGGTTGGGAACAAAGGATGCACAGGGGACTTGTGGAATAGAATCAGGGTGCAACTTTGCTTTACAATGGGTCAGTTTTTCCTGGAAAGCAGAAAATGTTTACTGCATGGAGTCAAAGATGCAGACAATCACACTGGCAAAGTTGTGGTCAAGTTGTGGAACAACAGATCAGCACAGGAAAACATACCTTCTAGCTGCTTCCTACAGGTAGCAGCTCAAGGAATCCAGGCAGTTCTTGTAGACCCTGATAAGGCCCAAGGTAACATCAGTTGCATGCAACTGTTTTTCATGTCTCTGATCCCCAGTATGCATCAACCATTCAGAACCATTTCTAGCTGGCAGCAGGAAAGAAGGAAAAAGTCCATTCAGGAACCAGGACAGTTTTGGGGAGTCAATGAATCAAAAGGTGACTGCACCCTAGGATAGGTGCTTGCTTGCTTGCTTGCTTGCTTGCTTGCTTGCTTGCTTGCTTGCTTGCTTTCATAGCTTCTGTTTCTGTTAGCAGACTTTTATTTGCCTGGAACTCTTCTAGTCCAAGATTTGTATATAAATCTCTCTTGTTGAAGGAAAGAGAGATTTCCTACTTCAGTCATGTCTCTCCTACATTTTGAAGATTGCTGCTGACTATTTTTTCTGGGCTAGCTTTTTGGGGTGAGATGCCTAAAGCAGCTTGGAGCAGTTTCTCTGTCTCCCTTTATTTGAGTCCCACTTTTTCCATTTAAAAATATTCTGTTCACTTCCTACCTGGATTAATTTTCCTATCTGGACTTTGCAGTGTCATGTACTTTAGATATTAGGAGAGGTCACCTGCAATCTTATGCATGTTTAGACAGAAACAGCTCTACAGCTCCCAGAATTTCCTGGCTATGTCATTTGATCTTCTAGTATAGTTTCCCTAACAATATTTTTCTAATAGACTTCAGCAAAAGGTGAATTGTTGCTTACTCTGTATGATGTAATTTTTGCATTTAACTATGACACCACTTTGTGGTTCATGGTTACAATAGTATTTTCTCTGTAATCATCATGTTCCACATTTTACCTTTACATGTGATATTCTTCTGCATGTAGTTTTGACAAATCATTCTTATCTAAATGCTTCCCATGTGGCATGTCTTCATTTCTTTAGCCATTTAAAAGGCATTCACTCTTTTCTGCTTATGTTTCAAAATATATTTTCAAGACCTAAGTGACAACCTGAAAGAAAACAGAACATGTACAGGAGGTGGAAGGAGGCCCAGATCACAAAGGAAGTATATAAGCAAAAGCAAGGAATTGCAGGGATGACATCAGGCTACATAAGAAGGAAATGAGACTAGTGAGGAATACTAAAAGCAACAAAAAAAGCCTTCTTCAGATATGTCCAAAACAAAAGGCCTATGAAATTGAAAGGTGTCCAGCTACTGGAAGTGTATGGAATACAACAAGGAAAAGGTGGAGGTGCTCAGTCCCTACTTTGCCTCAGTTTTCTCCCACAAGAAGAACTACAGCCCACATACCAAAGGGGAAGTACAAGCTGAAAGTGAGAAATGGCAGCCCTGGATCAACAGACAAATGGCCAAGGAATATCTAGATGGAATGAATGCGTCTGAATCTCCAGGGCCCAATAAACTCCATACCAGAATCATAAAACAGCTTGCAAAAGAACTCTCAGAACCTCTAGCTATTATCTTCCATAAATAATGGAAAACAGGAAAAGTGCAAGACAACTGGAGAAATTGTGGACAGAAAAATATAGTCCCCATCCTCAAGAAAAGAAAGAAAGACAAACCTGAGAATTACAGACCAGTTAGTCTGACATCAATCCCAGGAAAAATTTGGTGCCAAAAAGAAAAAGAGAGAGAGAGAGAACCCAATGTGTAAGCACCTCAAAGAAAATGCAGTGATTAATAAAAGCCAACATTGATTTATCAAGAATTAATCTTGTCAGACTAATCTAATCTTATTTTTTGATTAACTTCCTAAATGGGCAGCAGAAACACTACAGACATTATCTCAAATTTAGCAAACATTTTGACATAGTGGCCGAAGGCATCCTGATAAGCAAACTAGCAAAAAATGGACTTCAATACAACAACTATTAGGTGGATCCAAAATTGGCTACTAACTGTGACACCAAGAGTGCTCATCAATGACACCTTCTTCAACTGGAGGAAGGTCACTAGTGGTGTGCCACAAGGTTTAGTCCTATATACAACACCCTTCAGCATCTTTATTAATGTAGATGAAGAAGTACAAGGAACAATAGTCAAATTTGCAGATGAAATTGGGTAGAATAGCTAACACCCTCAGAGACAGAAAGAAGATCCAGGATGATCTAGGTAAGTTTCATAGAGAAGAAACCAGATGAACTGTCTCTGTAATTAAAAATGTCAAGTGTGTGCATAGCAGGGAAGAAGAATCAGAGAAAAAGCCAATACAAAAGCCCTTCTTGGGACCCATATTTACCTGTTCCAGCAGCAATTCCCCTTGAACCAAAAATCAAATAACTTTAAGAGCGTATCCTATCCTTCTCTTTGCAAAATTAGCATTATCTGTGTGGCTGTCCTTGAAGCCATATTCAGCTGTTCCAGCAACAAGCCAGATTACACAGAGAAGGAAAATGAATCCATTGACTGCACAGTGGGAATAGGTGTCTTCTCCACATATTGTGATCCTTCAGTCATGGTAGTTTGCAGATCATTTTCATGATCTTTTTCTCTTTCAGAACCTTTCCTATATTTCTCAGCTGCATGACTTTTTTACAGCTACTTTGTTTTGGATGTGGAAGAAACTGGAATGAAAGTTTTCTGTATTGCTTTTTTCTGTTATTCTTCAGCTAGACTACAGCACTACCTTGTGGTTGAATGATGGAATACATAGGTAGACACAGAAAGAGAAACAGCCAGGGGACCTCATCTCTTAATTTATATTCCACCTATTTTGCACCAGTTGCTGAGGAACATGGGCAGGAGGGTGCCTTTGCATGCAAGTCTTGCTTGTGGGTTTCCCATGGGCAGCTGGCTGGCCAATCTATGAACAGAAAGCTGAACTGGTATGTTTTTAGCCTGGTCCAGCATGGCTCTTCTTACATTTCTTCCTGGCAGGCACACACAGGTAAGTGGAAAAATTACAAACTTCTAAACTTAGATCTATGAAACAATCATTTATTATCAATTGTTCTGGCTGGAACACTTAGCAGCCAGATAAGAATATTTAGAGAAGGAGAGACTCAGACAGTTTTATCAGTACTTGGTATTGCTTTATGGATTACATCTGAAATGATGCTATTGCAAGAACACCACCAAGTTCACTCAGAATTCTACGGAAGAGCTTCTTTATTAGATAAAAGAACTTGAAATTTAATTCATGCATTAACAATTTGTGCTACCTTCCTCAAATTGTAAGCTGCCCCACATTTTTCTTTGTTAACTGTTTGTCTGAAAGTGTGTTGCATAAAAATGTAATAAAATATTAGGTTGTAAAAAATAACACATCATGCAGGGACATATACATAGAACTCATGTGTCAGTGTGGTGGACTGGGGTACAAATGGAATTACAGAAAACATTTTAATGGTTGAATGAATGATGGGGGGAGGGGGTTCCGCAATTTCCTGGATTTGTACTTTCTGGTATAGAGTTAACCCAAGATAGATGCATGACAGATGATTCAGGGAACAAGACTTTCATTACCCTTCTTGTTACTGCTGCTGCTATTAATGTCATAGAATCATAGAATAGTAGAGTTAGAAGGGGCCATGAAGGCCATTAGGTCCAACCCCTTGATGTTGCAAGACACCAATTTACATCATCCCACTCAGATGCCTGCCCAGTTTCTTTTTGAAGGTCTCTGGTGTGGGAGAGCCCACAACCTCTCGAGGCAACTGGTTCCACTGTTGCATTTCTCTGACAGTGAGGACAGTTGATCATTCCATGTCCTACACTCTGGTATCAGTGAGAAAAGATCTTGACCTTCCTCTTTGTGACAGCCTTTGAGGTACTTACAGAGGGAGATCATGCCTGCCCTCAGTTTTCTCTTCTCAGGGCAGAACATGCCCAGTTCTCTCAGTGTCTCCTCATAAGGCAGTGTTTCCAACCCCTGGATTATTTTCATTGCCCTCCTCTGGACCCTTTCTAATTTTTCTGCATCTAATTATCCTATCTTCCTAGTTGCCCAAGCAAGATGAATCTACTGCAGATGACTGGAGGCTTTCAGACATTATCTGTGGATTTTGCATTCTTGCAAAGCAGGCCTAAGAATGTCTACTCAGAGGTGGGTCCCACTGCCTCTGAAGATCATCTCTTCTAGGTCTTCTTGAATAGAAATGCAGCGTTAGTATGCAGACCTGTGGAGAGAGATTGTCTGAAGGCATTCCAACTTAACTCCATCGCCTGCTCTGTATAAATTCTGGGGCCGCCAAAGTCTCTCCCAAGAGCTGAAGGCACCACTTGAGTGCCTTCGTCATTCCTCAGAGGCCTGCTTGACCTTGTTTAGTGGCTCCTTAATGAGGCTACTGATAAAAATTTCAGCATGACCTTCTCAAGTATGACAGGGCTTGACTCCTAACAGCTTCCTCTGCTAGCAAATGGCATATCGCTGATTCTTTACTCTGAGTTCTTGACTCTGTTCATTGTGGCTTCTGTCCCCTCACAATGCCCTGCCTAACTAACCTTGAGAAAAGTAATTATGCACTCACTATTGATTAGCAGGGATCCATATTTAATTATGTGTAACATGTTCCACTCCCGAAGTTTTAGCTCTTTGTTCTCCAGCGCATGGCAAGTCAGATTGCTGTGTGCTTTCAGCCATTGCAGTAATGATCTTCACAGCCTTGCACATTTTCTCTTTTCTTTGAGCTGCACCAGGAAAAGACTTCTTTCCACTCTCTTGAAAGAAATGCATGCCGATCTTTTTGGTATGCTAACTAAGCCAGTCTTTCTTCCTTGACCTTTCTTCCTTGCTCTCACTTTCTCTGGATCACTCCTCCTTCCTCCCTTCTATCTTTATGGAAAAATCTTTGGACACCAGTTATTTATGTATAGGATAGATAGATAGATAGATAGATAGATAGATAGATAGATAGATAGATAGATATCCTGGATTTTTTTCTGGCTAAGAACACAAGTTGGCTTCCATGAGCATCCTCTTTCTCCTCTCCATTTTATCCTCACAACAGCCCTGTGAGTCAGGTGACACTGAGAGTCAGTGACTGTCCCAAAGTTATTGAGTGAACATCATGGCTGAGTCAGACTAGAAGCCAGATTTCCTGAGCCTCAGTCCATCACTTTTACCCACAACACCGTATAAGCTCCATTATGTATTTTGTCCACAGGTAGAATGGATTTCACCTACAGCGTCATGCTGTACTATCTATGCTTCAACATCCCTCACTTCTATGCAATGGAGAACCTTTTTAAGAACTTGGATTAGTTTTCTGTGACTATAAGAGAAATATGGAGGAAAGGTGAAATTGAAAAGGTTCTTTATCTCATGGACATTTTGAGATATTTGAATCTATTTCTAATTCTTTCTTATAAAATGAACACCTTAGTGGTTTTGGTGTTGTATTGTATTTTGTAAAACCAAAAAAGGACTAGTTTCAGATAGATTATGGTGTGAGTCTACCATTAACCAACCAGAAAATCTGATAATATCTTAAATTTTAGTCACATGAAAACACACCAAAATTTATTATTCAAATGTGTTACAGGGTGCAAGGCATTTTTAAAGAAAGTTTTCATTACCAGCACAAATAAGCAAGAAGTTCTTTATTTTCTAGACACCACAGCTAATTTTGCAGCACCTTCATTTGTTTCAGCTAAATTGAAGGGATTGCCAATTTACCTAACATATGCAGACAAACCATAATTACATTTACCTCTTAGTAACCCTCTTGAAATGATGAATAGTCCTAGTCTGAACTATAATATTCAGAGTTCCAGGAAACTTTTTGTATAGTCTAAAGTTTTTCTTTGTTTGAATATTAGTCACATATAAAATTAATGATAAGCCCAGAAAGGGATATGGCTATTGTTTTATTATAGAGCTTGAAATTTCCAAAGCAGTCTTAACTTTTCGGGTAAAATGCAGATTGGTGTAGTAGTGTTTCCATTTCAGTGAGAAACATTTTTAGATAAGCTACAGAACAGAAAAGTTGAGCAACATTATTCGTGATTGTTAGGGATGAATGAGACACCCATTTGTACATAAAAAGAGAATAATTCCTGTCAAGTGATAAGAGCAAAGAATAATTCTCTAGTAATGTTGAACAGAAAAATGCAGCATGGTATTATCCATAAAGCTACCCTGTTTTATTCTCTGAAACAAAGGATTTCCTTCAGACTCCTGAATGATCCAAAGGGGAAACATTTTTGATAGCAGGAAACAAAAACACACACAAACTCCAACTTCTGTTCTCAGAACAGTACTTTTCACAGTCTTGGAATCATAGAAATGAATGCATAATAATGAGAAACACATTAATGGATTAGCAAGTTTAATGTATTAATTACAGATTATCACTAAGGATTTTTAATTAGATTTTTATTGTACCAATCTTTTATCGGGGAATGCTTAGCAGAAGTGGAAATACTGTAAATAATATCAGTTAGTATCTGTTGCATCACTTTAACCATTAGTTCTCCCCCTTTCAGTGATAACAGTGGGGGCAGGGAATTAGAATTGGGAGATGGTACTAGATGCCTCATTAGAATCACATCATGTTAACACATCCCCCCCCCCCACACACACACACTTTTTAACTGAGTACAGTAGAATTCATTTCACTGACTTGGAAGTATCTCTAGACAGGATGTTTCGCCCTGGAAGTCTAGGCTATAGAACAGAATTGTGCTGGGATAAAACAGAGGAAAGATGTCCTGATCCCATACAAAACCACTCTTCCTTAGACTTCAGGAATTGGACTGCAATTCTTCCTATCCCCAGCAAACATAGATGTGAATAAAGGGCCTAAATCTTTCCAATGAAATTACAAGACAACTGGTGGATTCCCATCTTCTTTTATAAAATTGGCCACCATGGCCCTCTTTTTACCACACCTCATATATTTGCACCCATGGCGGTTGAGAAAGGGCTCACGAACCCCATGCCTCCTCAGTATAAAGAGCAGTAAAGATGTCGTTGGAGTGCTCTATATATTATCTGTGCTGAAGCCCTAGCATGGCAGCCTCAAACCACAGGTTCCAAGGATGCTCCATTCCCTTTCACATGGGCCCTGGTAAGAAACAGCCAGTGTTGACCTGTTGAACCTGGTGAGAGAAGGACATCCCTCTATTGTTTAGGCAAAAAGAGATGACAGTCCAGGGCAGGGAAGGTGGCCACACATGACCTTTCCCCGAGCTCCAACCCTTCCCTCGCCAACCAAGGATTGTTTGCTGATTTGCCATCTTTTGTGCAGTTTTTCCCTCATTCTAAAAGACTAACATGCCTTTCCTAAGATTTAATCATTGGCAGTAAGAACTTTAAACTAAAATATTCTGGCATTTTTGTTTGCTTGTTGGCTCTACACTTTTGGATTTTGCCCTCCACCACTTGGAGTGGAACATGGTGCCTGTGAACTTCTCCAAAATTGAAGTCATCCCTCTTGATAAAAGAGATTCCTCACCTCTTTGAAAAAAAAATGACCTTGGAAATATTTGTGCTCTGTATCCCTCATCTAAGCTGCTCACTAGGAGACCCCATTCAGACAATCAAGCTACATCTCTTACCATGGGTAAGCATGCTCATCAGGCTAACTGGGGTTGTAATAACCCACCATCTCACCTTTCAGTTTCACAGGGTGTGGTGCAATCATTTCTAATTGCTTAATGAATTGACGCGTTAGCTAAAAAGGAAAAGGCTGAATTGACTAAAAGTCTTTCATAAGGTGTATATTACAGTAGGTTATTCACTTATCATTTGACATGCAATGTTAATGCTGCTCATCTACTATCAATCCTATGGGGAGAGAAAACATTGTTTCTGTACATAGCCTAACACATTATACATTGGGGCTAAGTTTAATCATAGACCCATTGGAATTAATTGAATGTAGTTAATAATAAGTTAGTGTTCCTTGAATATAATGCAGCTACACTAAGAAGTCTGGCTCCAACCTATATGTATTTAGGGTTAAATAGTAAGAGAAAGATCAGGGACTGTATCTCAGCAGAAGGATGCATGCTTTGTGTGTTTAAGGTCCTAGATTCAGTTTCTGACATCTCATGTAAAAAAGCTGGAAAATGGTTTCATAAAGCTACAGTAAATATGGGAAGCTCCAAATGAATTCCGAGAAAGGTTTATCAGGAAGATGTCCTCTCAACCATCAACATACTAAAACTACCTAACTATACACAAACAATTAAATATTAGCTAATGTTCTCATCTTTCCATATTTCTTGCATCATTCCATCCATGGACCTGTTGGTGATATGATGAAAGGGTGCAGCAGTATGGCAGTTTTGGAGATGGGACATACTGTTCTTCTCCTGTGGAATCCTGTCAGGCCATGGGTCCATGTGGAACTACCAAAAGACCTCCCTCCAATGACCTCAATAACTGAACGGATTGGTTAAGAAAGAAGGCATTATCTCAGATATCCTGGTCCCAATTTAGTCATGACTTTGTACATTCATACCAGAACCTTGGTGCAGTAGCAAATTGGCAGGCCACACAGCTCCCTCAGCAAAGGAGTTACATGCTGAAAGGGGTACCTCCTGATGATAGCGGAGCTGCTGCATGTGTAAGCAGGCAAACTTTTCCATGTTCCCTTTACGAACATATCAGTTTCTTCTGCTCAAACAGCAACATTGACCATGGGTGTTCTGAATAAAGCTTGCAGGTAGCCAATGGAGAAGTGCAAATTCTGTGAGGGATGAAGCTGAGATCATGAATGAGGCACATGAGTAAGAACTTACAGAACATGAATTTGAATGGCCTCTGGACTTTTGATTCTGATATGGAACCACAGCTGATCAAGTAAACTCATCCCACCATTCTTATCAATCTATCAGCAGGATTAATAAGAAGGGCTTCCGAAGGCACAGAACAGACCAACCAGACTCTGATCTCCTTATATTAACCTGATAAATCAAACCATCAGGGTAGAGCATACTGCCCCTTGATATGCCCGACCGCCCTTTGAGATCTGCGGGAGAGTCCCTTCTCCGGGAACCCTCCATGAAAGAAATTAGGAGAGTAAGTACCCGGAGGAGGGCTTTCTCTGCGGTGGCGCCCAACCTATGGAATTCACTCCTCAAAGAGGTCCGCCTGGCACCGTCGTTACTGGTTTTTCGGCGCCAGGTCAAGACCTTTTTATTTAAACATCATTTCAATTGTTAAAACATATGATCTGGCCTGGGCAACTTCTTCTTCCTTCTCTTTCTCCTCCTATATTTTTATTTATACTGATAATTTTAATTTTGTATTTGTAAATCAATGTATTTTTTGTATTGTTATATTTAATGGTAATTTATTATGTACTATTGTATTTCAATGTATTTTATCATGTTGTAAGCCGCCCCGAGGTTTCGGCAAGGGGAGGCATAGAAATGTTATAATCATCATCATCATCATCATCGTCATCATCATCTGTGAAATGTGTGCTCCCACGTTTCATCTTGTTTTTGCAGGTTCCAACCACAATGATTATGCAAAGTGCTTCAATGTGTACTTCAGAAGAACTACATCCCAGTACCTGTTCTGTACTGAATGATGGAGATGTTATTCTGAGAAGGCATGCCAGGTTCTGGGATGGCTGGTGTCTGAAACTATGTGCTTAGAGGAGCAGTGGGCAACTTGCAGCCCTCCAGATGCATTAACCTACAACTCCCATTAGCCCTAGCCAGCATAATCAATGGTGCAGGACAGCAAGAGCTGTTGGCCAGACCATCTGGAGAGGCACAAGTTGCCTGTCCTTGGTTCAGAGGACATCGTTATGAGAGCCACCAAGGGCCAAAATAGACATTACTGAATACGTAGCAGCTACACTTTTAAAAAATTACTCTAGGGTAGGTTTAAGGGTGCCAGTCCAGATCAGGTTTCTGGCATAGAGACTAGAGGCTTTAAAGATCTGGATCAGGAATCCTGTGCCTACTCTAGAACGAAAATGGGGAAAATATGCATTTGCTATAAAATAATTACTTTTTTGGAACTAACGGCAGAGCATGGCTGAAAACCCATGCTTCATGGATTCAGATGAGTGGTGAACTCACCTTCATTTGTAGCACACTCAGAAGAGTTTTGCACATTGCAACTGAGCAATACATGGATGCGAAGAGAACAGAATTTTTCAAAAGTTGCAATCTTTCCTAGGAGGAAACCTCATTTAACTCAAGTAGACTGACATCTGTTGGACTATACTTAGGAGTATTCTTTATGTTACTGCAAGTTTCGCATCTCATAATGCATTCTATCCATGATTTTTCTATTTATATAATATACTCAGCGGAATAATAAATACTTTGCACCAAATGAATGTAAATGAAGGTGAGGTGATTGGCAAGCAAATACAGGACAAGCTTACAAACAAAATGTTTTGTTTTGTTTTGTTTTGTTTTGTTTTGATGGCAACAAGGTGAAATCGGAACAAGTAGAAATGATGATGGTGTTGAAGGTAACTATTGCTATTGGTGGTACTTGCCTTATGACCCAATAAATGCTCATAACGTTCTTACTGAACACAGTTTACAGAAATCAGGAGAAGACATCACTTGTGAGTACTGCATATTATTATCCATGTTATTTGAACCTGCCATGCCACCTTCAGAGAAAGCTGATCATCCATCCATGTATAGATTGCGGATTATCTATAGAAATTCTCCAGAAAATGTTTGTGCATGTTCTGCTTTGGGATTTGTTTGTTCATTTGTTGATATTCTGTTTTTCTTTTGTTATTGTTTTCTTTGTGTATTTATCTGTCACATTTGCACCTTTTTCTCCACAGAGCCCAAGGCCATTTTCATGATGCTCCTCTTCAGTATTTTGTGTTCACAAATCCTGTGGGGTAGGTTAGGCTAAGAATCACCCAGTGGACTTCATGGCTAGCTGAGGATTTGAACCCAGATCTCCCCAGTCCTAATTCAATACTCTAGCCACAACATCTCAATGGCTTTCTATGTTCTACTTCAACGTTGAGGCACATGCCAACAGCCATGTTGAATAATCAGTCCCTGGCTGGAGATCACCATGGATTGCTGTGTTGTCAAACCCAGGGGCTTCTGGAAGGGAAAACTACCCTCGGGTGACCTTACCACAGGTCATGACATGGTGAACCATGAGCACTCCCTGCCAGGAGTTGAAAATTTGAAATGGCCACTAGCACACACTCCAGAATCATACAATGCAGGTCACAGAAGTGGCATGATCTTTGGCTTTCATACCATGGTAAGATAAAGTGCATTTCTATTTAAAATCTACATTTTCACCTATATAAACGTGTGCAGGCAAATGCTATGCAAATTCATGTCTTTGTTCCTTATCCTTGGCATTGCCTAGGTGGTCACCCTAGATACATAATGATTGTACCCACACAGGCCTAGCAACCCTTTTCTATTTCTAATGTTGACCATGGTCATCTAATTTTGAGGAGCCAACAAAACATGACACTAGAGAAGGTATACGGCCTGCTTGTGGAAGATTTTGAATAAAATTATTCTGTTGGCATTGAAGTTCAGGGCTAATATTTGCATACTCAAACAGCTTGTGTTTCTTGGACCAGAAAATATGCTAGTCTGACTTCACAGAAGTTTGCATTTATTGTATATAATAAGAAAGAGCTTTCTAGCATTTCAGAGCTGTTTGGTTTGGAGATTGTTATTGAAAGGTGGTGGAAATGTGGAATCTTTACCCCCAGGCTTTCTGAAAGCTCTGAAATGGCCTTGTGCCCCTGGGAGCAGTACAGTCATGTTGTATCTCTGTTGTATCTTTGTGGAAAGGGCCCTAGAGATATTCACATATACTACAGATTGTATTCTTTTGTTCAAACAGGAGCTAGAGTTGTTTGTTTCCTCATTTGCTCTATTTTGTGATCTACTTTTCCTCCAAATTGTGTTCAGCTTAACTAACGACAGTAAAGAATCATAATGCATGAAAACTGAGAAGTAAAGCATTAATTTAACCAATAGTAACTTGACCAAAGGGCAGCATTATCCAGTGACTATTGAAAGTCATTTTATGAGGCCAAAGACCTGCCTGAAGCAAAGACATCGTTGTAAAAGATGTAAAAGATAGATCTCTCACCAAACAGGTTTAAGATGTTGGTAGACAGAAGAATCTTCCAAAAATCTGCCTTAAAGATCTGCAGTGATAGTTTTACTGCATTTTATTATATTTTTTCTTAGTTGTAGAATTCTGATTTTAATATATTTGTGTGTCATATTGTTTTTGATTGTTAACCCCTTGAGTTCCTTGTAAGTAATGGTGGGACATACATATGAAGGGAGGGTGGGAGGGAGGAGACCTGCACCAGCTCCTGTTTTTTGAGTTCTCTTGGACAAGCCCCCTTAATAGACTCCCACCACTCTCAATGAACCTATTTCCTCACTGCCATTGTTACCAGGCCATCTCACTTCCTGCCGCTCCTCCTCACACCACCACCTAACAGCAGGAGACACTCCAGGGGTTCCTCCAGGGAGCCTCTGGAAGTGTGTAGCCCCTGTTGGCAGTAAAGTAGCAGCCACTGCTCTCCGCCTCATTGCCATGTTGGTTTGGACCAGGACCAGGGCAAGATGGGTGGACAAGCAGCTAACAGCCATGAAAAGGAACTCCAAGGGACTGTCTTCAAGGGCTCTCAGCAGCCAGCACCCTCAGCAGGTGTCCAACCATGCCTACATTTTATGCTGGCCTGATGTTCTCCTGATGTATGTCTCAGTATTTACTTCTGCATAGGGGAATGATTGCTACTCATTTGGATAGGAAAAGTAAAATGTAAAAATGTGACACTCAGGGACACTGGCCAGGATACTGTCCTCCAGGTGTGGGCATGCTGCTGGAAGGAAATGTTATCCATCTCTCTCCATGAGCACTCCCAAAGGGCAAATAAATGGTAGGCAGCCCACAGTGATCAGGACTGATATTTTCACAGGCAGCCCCAGGAGGCACTCCCCAGCCTTCCTGTCCTTGCCTACCCCTGATTTGAGGGAAATATGTACTGCTTGCACAAAGGGTAGTCAGTTGGACCTCTCCCACCTTTTACTGGCATTCAGGGCCTAGGATCCCACAAAAGAGAAGCATCACCCTATGTCCAGAGGTACACTCTAGCATTCTCTACCTAGAAATGGACAGGTCTACCCCTATACCTGTTAAATTAATGGGCATTTTGATGTGCATAGCTTCCAATTAACTAGGTAGTAATAAATGTCATTCTGGTAGAGATTATAAAGCAAACTGCACTATTAGACTTAGCAATCACCCAGAAGGCCTAGCTTGGGTGTCTCTGCATGCATTTCAGTTCCCAAGAATCTTCTCCTTACCTAAATTGTATTACCCAAACTGTAATTGTTGGTACATTATATTAAAATTATATCCCACCTTTTTCATCTTGCAGGGAAACAAAAGCAGCCCACAGAGTCCTCTTCCTCTCCATTTCGTATCACCACCACTGACATATGAGGTAGGTTAGGTTGAGAGTCAGTGACTGGCCCAAAGTCACCCGCTGAGCTTCATGGCTAAGTGGGGGCCGGAACCAGACTGTACTGAATCACAATCAAGCCCTTTAACCACTGTACCACACTGGCTTTTAGACATACTTTAATGGTCACAGGCACCGTATGCATCCACAATAACATGCATGCCAGCAAGAAATTATTAACATACAGCACAATATGATTGCTTTTGTAATACAGAGGAAAATTCGGTTACGTGCCTGAAAGTATTTTCCAGAGAATGCCTGTGTGTCTAGCTTATTGATATTGCTTGCTGGCATAGCATAAGTGTTTAAATTGACCACTTCTACCCATTCATTATTATTTTCTCTATATTGCAATATAAGCACATAACTGTGCAGTAGTTTGACGGTGTTGCTACTGTTGCTATTTCTATACTACCCAGGAGCTGAAGCTCTCTAGGCAGTGGACAACAATCCAAAAATACAGTGAAATACAACCCAAAATACAAATAATAGCATAAACCTTCACTTCCAAGATTTAAAACCAAGTTTACACAACTTAGGTAGGACAGGCTAATATAACTGGACCTGTTAAAGGAGCTGATATAACTTCCTTCCTCATCAGTGCCTTGGCATATAGAGCCAAGGACACCTGCCAAAGGATAACAGAGCTGGTGCCAGGCAGCCCTTGAGGGAAGGAGTGATTCTTTCATAACTGGGGGATAACCCCTGAGAAAGACCCCTTCCCTTGGAGGTGATACCTAGAGCAAGGCCTCAGATGCCGAATAGTACAAATGCAATAAACTCACCAGAAGAGCATCAGCAAAATATTAGATCTCTGTACATTGGGCAGCTTGACTGCCTTGAGCCAGACGAAGCTGCCACTCAAGGAAATGCTTTCAACAAGAAGGAACTGAACTGGGATGGGAGGAAATAGTGGAAGTAAATGGGAGAAAGGATTTTTTGCTCATTAATCACATTTGTCCTGTTAGTAGTACAACTGTCCTGGCCTTATTGTCTCCTCTATCAAATGCAATATGCATCTGCGGGGGCTAACATCTGGTGAGTGTGACTATTGCAGCTTTGATGGAACTTTCAAGGTCTGCTTCGTCTTGTGGAATCTTAGCATGGAGTAAAAGTAACGGGGACAAGTCCACAACATTTGCAGCTTGATTCCCTGTGCTGATGGCTCTCTGATATCTTGTTGGGTGGACTTCCTCTCGCCGGCGGATACTGCTAACACACGCTATGCTGACAATAATGAGACATGTTTAACAAGCCTGTCATATGTCTGTCTGTCAGGTGGGAGGAACAGGGTAAGCAAATAACGATCATCCTTTTACAAGGATCCATGTCCTAATAATGATGCCAGAAACATTCAGAGCTGTCAAACTTACTCAGCAACTCCCTTGCCTCGCAAGAGTAAGGGTGGAGAATGCTTATTGATATTGCTTGCTGGCATAGCATAGCACAGATAGGATTGATAAGAATTTCTATTTCCTTATGGGAAATAAAACTGGTTGGATGGTGCAAGCCAATGCCCTGCCCTGCAGATGCATGTGAGCCTCTGAACTTGGACACTTCTGTGCATCAGACCCACAGAAAGAGGCATGGTGATGCTGATCCCTGCCGCCATGACATCTGGCAGCACTTCTTACCTTTCGAAGGTCCTGTTTATGTGATCTGTTCTCCAGAGTCATAATCCCTGAATGTGCAAGAGGTGAATCTAAGGTTGGAGAGCAGTTAAAGAAAATCAATGCTATGTGACCGGTTCATCAGTGATTCATGGCACTCATCTCTTGCAGAAGTTAGCTTCACCTTAGAAGCAGATTCCACATCCAAAGGGGGAGCAAACTTATACATATACACACACATATGCATAGAAATATACATACACCTATTTTAATACAGAGAAATCTTGATTATAACCTGCCTTGAATATTTATTAGAATGGTGAGTATAAATGTGGAAAATCAGACATAAACTCAGAATTGAAAGTTGCTGTGCATGTCCAAGATGATACTGAATGTTTCAAGTTGAATTCAACCTCAAGGTATAAATCTGTTTCCAACAGGGCTAGGAAAGAACACATTGTAATGTAATATCAACTTTGAACACTGAAAGATCACAAGGTAATCTGAAGATGTACAACATAAAACTCTGCTTGGACACCTCCTGGACACCTGCAGCCTATTCTAAAGAGAGAAATGCAAAATATATTAAATTTTAGCAAATATATTACTAAAAATGAAAATTGTATTATAATGAGATCTGGACCTGAAGACCAAAATGACTGTTAGTGTTCTTATACAAGGAACAGTTTACTGGTTCTGGTATAAATGGTAGAATTTTACTAGTCCCTGAAATAAACACCCTTAAAAATCTTGATCGTACCAATATGTGAGCATCATCCATTAAAGCACTTGGAATAACAAATTCAAAATATCAATGATTACAGCCAGTCCTAATCTTGGACCGAGTGGGGCACTTCACCTCTGAAAGCAGATCCTGTCTTACTCCTGAACGGCAGCAAATTGTCAGAGACATGGGATTGGAATAAGCATACACAGAGCGGGCCCTTGAAAATGCAATGAATGCGAGCTAGTAATGATTCCACTAGGTCTGCTCTTAATACAACTAAGCTGGCATCCAATTCAGAGTTGATTGTTGCAATTTACCTACTATGCAGGGATATGCTTTGTATTTCTGACTCAGGCACCAAAATATCTTTGCCCATCTCTGTTGACTGTTTAAAAAAGCCTAGAACAGTTTCTGTTGTCAAAGCCCTCCAGTGACATCCATCGCTGCTGTTCAGGGACCAGAATCCCACTGGCCAAGAGGTGTTCACCAGTGCTATCAGCCACCCAATCACTCCAAGGCATTTTGAGAATTTTAAAATGGTGATTAATAATCATCCATCCCCACATAGCTGGGGACCCTCGAAAGAATTCTTTGCCAAGAGCTTCATCCAACCTGCCACTGGTCTTGTCTGGTGCAAGGGAAAAAACACACTGTTATTTCAGAGGCAGTATCCCCTGCTGATTAGCCATCAACATCTTCAGACTAGGTGTCAGATGCATAGCAGACAACACAAATGCTGAGCTTTTAGAAACAGTGTGGGAAGAAGCATGTTTTATCTGCTGATGCAACATTAAAAGCGTCAGCACTACAGTGGTTCCCAAAAGAGGATATTCATACAGCAAAGTTAAGGTTATGAAGGAAGACGCAATATTTGAGAACATTGTCAGCTGCAACAAACCGCAACAACTGGTGCCTTTTTAATTTAGCGTTCCAAAGGCTTGCCCATTTTTGCATTAAGATTGTCAAATTGAGCACAAGGCAGACTGCATGCCTCCCACTTCACTGCTTAAGAGAACAGTGCTGGTCAGTTCAGGAGGAGATCCAATCCTAAACTCACCAATGCACTAACTGGCAGTCAAGGATTAAGGTTTAATAAAGAACAGGTCAGCTATGACCAGCTTTAATTGCAGAGGGAATTGACTTGCATCATTTAAGAGGAGAACTTTTTTTTCTCCCTGTCCTATTTGGAATACAATGGCTGTCATTTTCTGAACACCCATGTCTGAGTATCTAAAAAGTAGAGATTATGAGAAATTTGTTTCAGTTCATTTTGATTAGGATTTACACAGTTCATACCATCCAAGCCGAACATGGATGCAGATGTAATCTGCAGTTGAAGTCTGTGCATTTTCAAGCTTGTAATCTGATTTATGGACTGAAAGAAAGTGGTTGACGGCCTATATACATTTGAAAACAGTGCATGAACAATGTGTGCTTTTGTAAAAAATGTGCATGAAATGCATGAAAACTTGTGTACCTTTGAAAAGTATGCACAAAGATATTTAAGCAGTTGTTCCTGCTTAAGTTTGTTTCAAATGGTGTTCATACTATTTTTGTTGTACAGAGCCTTGTGAAAGCAGGATGCTAAGCTGAGACTGAACTGTATTAACTAAATTACATAGGGTAGTACTACCCAATGGCTCCAAATCAGGAAGTTCATGAGGATCCTCTGCAGAACAGCAGAAGAGGCAGAGGTAGCCTGTGCTATCACATGCTTCCCACTTGGCAAGGGAGCCGGCTGGCCTATCACAGCCATCCTTCTGTGAGGTCTCCAAAGGGGAGGACAGTAGGCTGGAGTACTGCCAGGAGACTTGGCATCATGATGGCCCTTCATCCTTTGCCCTGTCACCCCAGAACGGCCTCTTTATTCCTTCCCCGGAGTTCATTTTCCAGTGTCAGAGAAGCAGTTGGTGGAGTTCCTTCCATACCAGCTAAGATCAGGTAGGAGTATTCAAGCACAGACACCCAGTTCCAGGTTTGGTGCTCTGCTTCCAATTTAGGATCTGGAAATACAAAGCATCCTATGGGCTCCCAAGTGCTATGGACCATAGGATCACTCTCTCCAACAATAATGAACCTTCACATTCTCCCAAGGCTGTATCCTCCAACCCTTGCCTTCACAGCAACTATGCAAACCAACTCCCTAGGGAGAATAAACAGAAAGAGGAAGAAGAGTCTTCACTGCATGCCAAACACCTACAGTAGCTCAGAGTGACTCCTTCTGATGTTTTCCCCTATTCATCTCCAGTGGATAGAGACAATCTCCATGCATGAGATGGAATTTTCTTTGGTTTGTGTTTGTTTTTCATTTGCCTCTAGTTTGGCCTGTGTTTTTGAGTTCAGCATATGAACACTCTGCTTTTCAGTCTGCTTTCATTTCTCCATCCCACCCACATCCCACCCATGTCCAACATTATTTCTTTTTTGGATCCATTTCACAATTTTCATTTTTTTTAAATTATAAACTTTTATTAAGTTGCATTCCAATAATGCTGTTTTAAAGGGTCTGTGCATTGCCACATCTCTCTAGATCTGAAAATGTTAGCATATATTAGTCCACTATTGGTGTATATTTGATATTCTACTAAAATGCAAAATAAAAATTCACAATTTTGTAAAATTGAGCTATGCTTCCACACTAATTCTAGTGGATACCCAGTGAGTAAATGAGGCAGAAATCTGCAGTGTTACAAAATTGACTTCCACACCTGCGTTTTGGTGAGCGAAGCTTCTTAGTCCATCATAGATGGGGCTTTCTGATAACCATCAGCTTTTTAATCATTACAACTCTACACAGCACAGCACCACTGTCTTCTTCTATCTTTGCAAGGAAGGAGAAATGAATCAGGTTGCCATTCCTTACCCTTCCATTACTTTCAGGACTTTGCTTTGCGCCTCGCATGTTCTGCTTGTCTAACCCTTTGGCTGTACATGTCAGCCCTGCACACAACTGACCACCTGTGGTTAAAGAGGTTTCTCCACTGCAGTCCCTGCCATCTGGAACAGTTTCCCTGTTGCTATCCAGTTTGTCAGCTCGCCATCTACTTTCAAATCTCTGCAGATAGCGTATCTTTCACTCCCCCTCTCTTGACTGTGTGTCTCTTGATTTCACGCTTCCTCTGCAATTATTTATTATTTAGCACTTCAGCTGTGTAAATAAGCTCCATAAATCATTCAGCTACACAACTGGAAAGGGCTGCATAAAAATAAAGCTGCCACAGTACTTTAGGTTGCCACCTTGTACCAGCTGAGGGGCTGCAGGATTCTGTGGAAGCCCAGTGCACTGACAGAAGCAACGATACATCACCATCATGCCAGACACGGGGCTGGAGTCTAGGATCCTAGAGACCCACCACCACTACTGGGGCACAGGGTCCCTCGCACACAGCAATGGCATTCACACCCATGAACAGGTGAGCCCTCTGTTGTCAGAAACCAAGAACTCCATTGCATTGCTGATGATGATCTCCAAACAGTCTCAGGCAGGTTCACAGCCTGCAAGCAGGGAGCAAAACAAGCCAACGGCACACCCACCAAGTTGCAGTGCAACCCCTGAAGATGTGCTGGTGAGTAACAAAAAGGGAATCCAACTCTTTCTCACAAGGGTACCCGGGATCTGGGAGTAACTATGCCTCTGGGCATGACTGGACCAAGATATTTTGCTTCCTGAGGTTAGAGAACAAAACAGATCTCCTTTCCATTCCATGTCCAGAAACTGGCTGGATGGCAGCTGAATCTTTCTTCACCATGGATGATGAACAGCCCCATCCCTGAAGGTATTCGAGTAGCTTTGGGAGTTCAAGGAAGGCCAGTGGTGGGACTCATGTGACAGGGTGCTATGGTGTCATGTTGTATGTCATAGGGGCTGTTGCACTGTGTACTTTGTGAGTGTGGGTGCATGCCCACCATTGTGAGTTCACAGTCTTCCTCCATGTATGGGTATAATCTGAACACTCATTGGTGGGAGATGGGAAGGGGGTGCTGCTGTCCTGTATCATTTTCTGGCTATATGACCCACCTCACCGGAATGAGCCTGCATTGGATACAGCAGTGGAACTGCCATTATGTTCACTGAGTTTCTCTATCCCTGCTGTACTGCGCTAGGCTCCTAAGCTGCCCATATCTGCACTGTGGGAATGGAGGGTGAGCAGTGCCACCTAGCACAATACATGGAATCCATGCAATCAAATTTCAGAGGGCTGCTGGGTAGCTAAAGCGTTGATCTGAGACCCATGGAGGAAAGGAACATTACTAATGTATCAAATATTTACTGGGGCCAAACCAGGCATTCCCTTAAATGTGTACCTGCATCATACGTTCATTTTTACTCAACAGTAAAATAGGAAGGCTAATCCCAGTCTTAAAAGGCTTCCTCCTGCCCCATGTTAGGGCCCCAGTTTGAGTCATGGGACCTACGCTTGCTCTACAGTAATCATAAAAAATAACATGCAGCTACTGGACACACATTTTAAATAACGTCTGTTTTGGCACACACATGCATTTGATGACAATGGCAAAATCCAAAGTGATAAAATAATTCTGCAGACACTGAATTTCAAAGACCATTAACCCCACTTAAACCACGTCAATATTTCCTCCATCTCTTGAATGCCTGTACAAGAAATATATGACATCAGTATTCCAACAAAGAGCAAGCCAAGTGTAGAGAGTCTTCGCATGGGGGCAGGGGAGAATTCTCAATCCCAAGTAGGAGCACCATTTTGAAAATAAAACAAGCAATATGTGGGTGAAACATTCAGCTTTACATGGTTTAGCATTCTTCAAACTGCAGGAGAGGGTTTCATATTGAATCAATGACATCATCTACTTTGCAGATGTATATATTCACTAATATATATACATACTTGGCATTTGAATAAAAATGAGCTCATGCCACAGAAATTTAGCTGCTTTCTTATATATTGTGAAGACTTTTAACGTTTTATTTCTCTGGTCTATTGCATCTACCCTTTGTGACTTTCTCTCAAATGTATACTATCTCTTTTATCCTTTCTAAATAGTTGTAGAGATAGAACAACTATTAATGTATTGATTTTAAATATTTATGGCCTGCTCTTCTGTTAAAAATAAAATCCAAAGCAGGTTGAAAGTATGAGCAATTAATATGAGAATTTTCATTTGCAGGTGGCTGGACTTTTGATCACAAACTTTAAGCTACCCATCTCTTATGGAAATGTAAGAACATCGTCAAATTGCTTTGGACATGGACATAGCTAAAAGGATTAAGAACTACCTTGAAAGTCATCGATTAGGATGTGTTTCGGAAGGAGGGCAGAGGTCATCCATGTGCATCTGAATTGCAAACTGAAATTCAGTGTGAAGGATGAAAGTTAATAGGACTACAGCCATATTCCATACTCTCCCACTACTTGACAGATAAGTATGAATTTTTTGATTGTGTCTGCAAATTGCTAGTTGCTAAGTAATGCATTTATACTTAATACTACACCACACTATATATTTCTGCTTCCTGGTAAAATATCATTTTTTTTAGTTTGCTATCAAATCAAGCATCATTCAAAATTATAGTAAAATAAACTATAGTACCACTTTTGCCTTGTCTGCACAGAAGTCCACAGTATCCCAGATCTGCATTAATTTTCTTTTTTTTATGCATTTTCTTTTAAAAATATTTTTTTCTAAATAATTTCTTTATCTGAGATTATATGCTTCTGTCTGTCTGTCTGTCTATCCATTTCATTTTTATACTGCCCAATAGCTGAGGCTCTCTGGACAGTTAAAAACACACAAAGAAGAGAAAAAAATTAACATAAGACAATAAAACCACAGCAATTGCAACTAAATCAGCACAGAGGTATAGCAGTGGTACTGGATAAAATGCAATACTAAACTGAAGTTAAAAAGTTAACTGTTATAATACTGAGAAAATAAAGAGGTTTTCACCTAGTGCTGAAAGAAATACAGAGTAGGGGCCAGGCACACCTCTTTGGAGAGTTCATTCTACAGCTGGGGTGCCACAACCAAAAAGCCCATTCTCCTGGGTGTGCATTGGATGAGGGGTTCCTTCAGATAACCTGAACCCAAGCTGTTTAGGGCTTTGACTGTAAATACTATAACTTTGAATCGGGCCTGGACTTCAACTGGCAGCCAGTGCAACTGGAAGAGGACTGGCATAATTTATTATCATAAGCCAGTCCCATTAAGAATCTTGCTGCCCTGTTTTGGATCAGTAAAAGTATCTGGCCCATTTTCAAAGGCAGCCCCACATACAGTGCATTACAGTAATCCAAACAAGAGATTATCAGAGCATGGTTTGTTTGTTTGTTCAATGTATATGCCACTATAACTAGTCTGAAGACTCTCTGTACTGTACAGATTACTGCAACTAGCCTCTGTCTGCTCAAATAGAAACATATTTCTAAATGCTGTTAAGCCAAAAACTGGTTCAGAACACTCAAGAAGTTCAAAAGCTGGTTGATAACTGGATTTTGATCCACATATTCATCTGAAAGCTGGGGATCAGATTGACCAATTAATATCGGAATTTGAAAGTTTTAATTCTTCGAGAAGGGCTATACTTGCCTAGTCACTGGAGACAGGCAGCGTGGTTTTGACCTAACTAATAGGAAAGAACTGAGTCAAGTAAGATGCAGAGCAAGAGGCATGACTATATGGAGAGTCACGTGAGTATTGTATGAAGTAGTAACAACCACGTGAATAGTTTTTGGTGCTTGGCTGTACATGCTATTTTGGGGTTTCATGCAGCCAGCTGGTATTATCATTCTGTTGGCTCAAAGCATGTCTAATAGTCCTGGTTGCCAGATACCATTCAAAAAGAGAGACTGCAAAACTAGACTGTCATCAGCAGACTTAGGTGAGCCAAGCTCCATGGTACAAAAAGGTCTTTGTGTGTAAGTGTGTGTGTCTGTGTCCTACTTCTTTTTTCCTCTTGCAAGGCACTTAAAGCAGCCCACATGGTCTTCCTCTCCATTATCTATCTGTGAAATAATCTTGTTAAATAGATTAGACTGAGGATCAATGGCTGGCCCAAAGTCACCTGGTCATCTTCATGGTCAAACCCAGATCTCATGCATCCCAGTCCGAAGCACCAGCCATTACACCCCAAGAGCTATCACAGCAAGTCAGAAGCATGGTGAAACCAAAGATGTGGGAATGTGCCACTGCTCAGGAACTGCTTCTCTCTCCAGCACAGAGTTCTCTAACCCTCTGCTCAAGAGGATCCAGCAGCCAGCCTAGCTGAGAAGAATCAGTCAAAAGCTGGAAAGTGCTCCGGTGAGGCATCATCACTAGCAATTCAGCAGTTCAATGTGGGGCAGCTGTGCACCAGTCAAGTAGTTCTAGACCAATGGTGTGATAAATGGTCTATACCCAGAATAATTCATGGGAGAGCTACTATTTACAATAGCAATGTGATTTTCAGAAATAAGCCATTCTCCCTTTTAAGTCACTCTCCCTTTGAAGAAGTCTGCTTGGTTTTATTGCAAAAATATACACATACATATTGTAATCATTTGTAGTTTATGTACACCTTATACCAATGCTGGTGTGCATTTTAGCTTGCCACCCTGTAATAGGAATATTAGCACTTGAATTAATGACTTGTCTCACTGATTTCTTAAGTATCATTGAAAGTTCTTGCCCAGATATATTTAGAACCCAGCAAAAGCCATGTTAAAGATGAGTGTCTCATAGATTTGCTGGAGGTGTAAGGATTTTTTTAAAAGTTTATTTTAAGTGTTCTCTAAAATGTGGGGGATGTCATAAAAGATTGCTGATAAATAGTTGCCATTTACTTCTGGTGCAAATTAATGATGGGCAAGCTCCCCTTCGAGTAATCATTGCTGTAAGTCTGAGCTTTCTCTGCTTACGTTTTGCGGGGAAAAGATCCAAAAGATGTCCCAAGAGTCTTCTTCTCATTTGAGATGTTGACGCATGCACACTAATTGTGCCACACTTCTTCAGATTGAGTTCACCCTGGGAATTGAAATTAGAACTGGATCGCCAGTGGAAATTCTACCCCTTTTCACAGAACACGCACAGCCAGGTTTAGATCTGATGGAGGACAGCTACCTGAAGATATTCTCAAGAACAATTGAGAGGATTGATCCAAGTACAAAAAGATACTTGAGCACAGTCCTTTGAGATTGCAGCTTTATAGATGCAAGACTCTGAGATTATAGTTCTCCACCTATCCTGAGTCCTGAAAGGTAGGGTGAGAGAAACACCTAGGAACTTTAGGTCTGATCTCTTAGCATACAGTTCCATCATGTTGGGAAAGGAAAATTCCTACAGCTCCCAGGACATTCCAGCCAGCATGGCTAGCTGGAGAATGCTGGAAACTGCCAAACCTTTTTCTGACTGAACATGCATAGGGCGGTGCTCTTAACAAAAAAAGTTTTGACCAGTTTGTGTAGTGTTCTGGTACATAAAATCAACAAGAGTTTTATTGAATGGTCAACATAAAGATATATGTGAATACACTTAAAAGGCTTATTGGTATTTCTGCTGAAGATTGACCATGTGTGCACAGAATTGCATTCTATATTCTGAGATGGAGAAGAGCTTTGGAGAAAGTGGTTTTAGATTTATAATACCTCCTGGGAACTTTTGTAGATCCTAATATGAACTAGCCTGAACTGCACCTTGGGGATTAATCTGAAATTTGGCTATTCCTTACTTTACAGATTCCCAACTGTTCTGACATATGTCTGGGCTTTAGGGATTATTTTGCATTTTTAAATACATATTTTTAAAAAAAGACATTTAAAATTAATTTCCAGGGTTCTGCATCAGACAGGGAGCCTACACAGAGGGAAGAAAAAGTTCTCACCACTTAAGTTTTCCTTCAGTGCAAGGAAAGCAGTGAGAATGTGAGTGGAACTAGGGTGCACATCCTCACTTTTAACCCTTTCCCACATGAGCATTCATTCAAAACTTTAAATAAGTGCTTACGTATGGATTTAGTTGCAGACTAAAAGTGACACAGGACATTCTATAGTTGTGTGTCATGGTCTCAGTAAGGATGTGAAGCTGGTGGGACCTTTTCTGACATAGAACTTCTAGATGTAAATCCAGTGGTATCCAAGCCTTTTAGAACCGTGTACACATTTGGAATTTGGAAAGAATATTGTAGGCATTCTCACAAAATGGCTGCCATGAGGCTCACCCATGCATACAATGGCTGCCATGGTGGGCACTGCTGGTCACAAAAGAGTCACTTCTCAAAAGGTGAACAGGTGTTCCTAAATAAGCAGCAACATTCCCAAGGACCTGTGTCAATGGCTGAGATTCAGTCTGAGCACCAAAGCACAAACCCATTCTCTGGCACCCAAAAAAAGGGGTGCTGTGGGGCATCACATCACTTTGCAGCATGGCAATCTTGTAGTTTTAAAAAATCTGTTAAGAATCATAAAGAATAAAATTAAAATTATTTTACAGAGCCAGGTGAGTTCCAAACAAGGTGGCCTTGGGTGGATAGGTGCCCACAAGAATCATACTGAAGACCCTCTGGGAGAAGTTTTTGGGAGCAATAGATCTTTTTGAACTTGGGTTTGCAGTAAAATTTTGAGCATTATAAGCCTCTTTGATTATATTTCAAAAATTAAACATGAAAGCACCAGCACTGAAATGCTGCTTTTAACATACTTTCTGCCTTTCCTTGCAGATGATGCTGGACCTTTTCTCGCTTGAGCCATATGGCTCATCCATTCTGCAGACATGTTACTGAAGCACAGCGTGTTCATCTTTGCTCTCAGCCTTAGACACACTATGGTTTGGATAATGTGGGTTAATATGTGGGTTGCGGGGAGAGATGAATAAATCTGAACAAGAGAATGTAGTGCTGAAGCTATTGCAAGCATGAATACATTCCTGGCTGACAATGAAAATCTCCCCCATTAAGAGTTATCGAAGCATTGGAAGGCATTATTCTCAGTGGAAATTGGTGCAAAAAGCATTGTTTTGCCATTTGGGACGCTGGGGCTTGTAATATTGTGGTGCCTTTAGATGAATCTATGATGCGGCCATACTTGGAATTCTAGTTGTTTGGATCTCAAAGTGAGTATTGTACAGGTACAAAAGAGAAAAGGGGAAAGGGCAGCCCAAATGATCAGGGTACTGGAGCGACTATTAGGAAAGATTACAATATTGGGGGTGATTTAGTTTAAAATAATGTGATAAGAATGATGGGGACAAGAGAGAGGTGTTCAAAAGTATGCATATCCTGGAGAAGAGAAACATTTTGCCACCTCTCTTGCAATGCTGGATTTGTTCTGTGAAACTGATTGGTGGAAAATTTAGAGTGTGCAAGAGCAACTGCTTCCTCACACAACACATACCTTGCCAGCACAATTTGTAACACTGGCCACCAGCTGGATGGGTTTGCTCATGGAAGATAAGACTATGAATGGTTGCCAGTCACAATGGCTAACAGTGTTAGAGACAGTATGCCTATGTAGAGCCATTGCTATTGCATTCATGCTCTGCCACAGGCAGCTGTTTGGTCACTGCATGGACAGAATGCTGGACTAGATAGACCTTTGGTCTGATTTAGTATGTCTCTTCTCTTGTTCTCATGGGCTAATTTGGAGAACTGTTTTTCAATCACTGCATAAACTTCAAGAGATGGGCTTATTAACTAAGGCTTTAAACTGCATGGATGACAATACCATCAATGGGTACCCATCATCATCATCTTGTATCCCTTTGCCTTTCAAAGCACCCAAGTCAGCTTACAAGGTTCTCTCCACAACAACCTGTGGGTTAGCTTAGGATGAGAAGCAGTGACTGGCCAAAGAAACCAGTCAATGTCATGGCTGAGTAGGGACAAACCCAGATCTCCTGAGTCCCAGTCCAGTACTTTTAACCACAACAGAACAATGACTGTTTGCTTCCTCCAGGCTCAGAGGCAGCAAAAGCAAGTGAGGGCTACTGTATTGCCTCTTCAACAATTGGCTGAATTGGCTAAACTCATTCCTGAAGAGATATGATTATTACATTGAGGAACCCAAGGCAGCTTCCATAGTTCTCCTGCACTCCATTTTTATCCTCAAAACATCAGTCCTGTGAGGGAAGTTAGATGGAGACTCCATAATTGACCCAAAGTCACTCAGTAATCTTCATGGCTGAGTGGGAACTAGTACCTGGATTCCTTGCGTGTCCAGTTCAAGACTGTAACCATCACACCATACTCGCACCACATCACTTGAAACAAGGTAGACTTTGCCCAGATTTCAGTATTTAAAAATATACTTCAAATTGATATGCTAAATTTGAGTGAGCTGATTACCACTTTCCTATGAGAAATTGATATATGAGTATCTTTAAAGTTGTGTTGATGGAATAGGGCAGATACACTTAAAATGAATGTACTACCTCAAATTATAAGCATTTTCCATTGTATATTTCTTTATATACATGGTAAGTACATTTTGTAAATTCTTGTACAGTTCTATTCTGGTGAGGATACCTTGAAAATGATGCAAGTTTCCATCAAATGGGGTGGACTTCATTTCGCTAATTACTCTTTATATCTTCAGGTCTGTTTGTTTATTTGTACTAAAGTTCGGTCTTCCCTTTTCAGATTAGGCTTTTCTCCATGGTCAGTTTTGGAATCTTCATGCTTAGATCACTTCCCCAAATGGATTGAGTTGGGTTCTCAGTATATTAAAGATGACAGGGTGCCTTTCTTACAGGAGTAACAAAGAGGGGCATACAATTTCACACCAAGTGCAATTTGTTATCACATGCAAATTAACTATGGCAAACCCCAGATTTAATTACTAGCAGGACTACTTTTTCATTTTTTTGATGAACTTGGACAGACATGCTAATTTCTACTTAGGATCAGCTTATACGCTGAAACATCTCTTAGAATTTAAGTCAGCCCTGCTGCTTCCACAGCTTCAAAGCCCTTTTTGTTATCAGGAATACTGAGAGAGGCTGAACAATTGTACTGAGCCACTGTATCTATTATCAGTGAATAAATATAATACACATTCTTAAGCAAAAACAGAACAATACATTTGAGTTTTTGATTTTGCCCAATCAATGCTAGCTCTCTCAGAAGGGGTAATGGATCTTATGTTAGATTAAATTCTGAAGAAACAATGAAATTCATATAATAAAAAGGATACAGTCATAGAACAACAAACAGTCATAAAAACAACAAACGCCAGCAATAAAACGTTTGGCTAAGAGAATAATAAATACCCGCAGCACAACTGCAGCTACAACCCAGAGCAGTCCAGCAGAACATTTGGGTACATTTCTAGGGCCTTCCTGAAAGTCATTCCAGAGGTGTGCAGCCCCAGCAAAAAAGGGCCTCCCTCAGGTATCTGCCCCCTCAAAGATGAAAGGTCCAAGATGTCATGAGCCAAAGTTCCTCCTTCAAACAATCACAGCTATAGGCCTTTTCCTTGCAAAACACTCTTTATTGCATCCAAGTAGAAATCACCCAGAACAGATCTCTGAGCATGCACAAAGAAGTCTGTTGAACCCAATCTAGTGATTACCCCCCAGAACTTTCCTTTTGAACACACCTGTGCCCCAACCCTTTGGGAGGGGCTTTCTGAAGATGAGCACACCTTCTCTCTGAATACAGCTAATCAAATGAGGTCTCTTGCCTCTGCTGGCCATGTGGTTCAGTTCAGGAAGAGGGCTGGTACACATCGGTGAGTTCCTCGTCTTCAGCAGCCCTTCCAACCATCTGTACATCTGAGCCATTCCCAGGAATGGTCCAGTGTGGTGAAGCAGCTGGCCTTGAGACAATCATCCCCTCCTTCCAGGACCTTGAGCTAACCCATGCTCCCCAATCTCACTGAGATAGTCTTCATTTTCCAAATCTGAATCAGCAGCTGAGACACAGCTGGTATCCCATGGGAATGCTTGCCCAAGCCCACCCCCCCCCCCTTTTGCTCCCAATACAAGGGCCAGATGGATATATTTTCCCTGAAGTTCAACTCTTTATCTGTTGGGGAATACTGGGTCTTTTCAGCCTGAAGAAGAAGCATCTCTGAGGGGATCTTCTGGTGACATATAGGTATGTGAGGTGGGTAGAGACCTGTTCTCCCCTGCAGAGGAGGGCAGGACGCATTGCAATGGAACAAAGCTCAGGGAACCAAGGTTCAATTTGGATGCCCAGAAGTTAGGTCCCCAAGGATATGGAATAGGCTTCTGCAGGAAGTGGTTGAAACCCCATCAGTGAGGATGTTCAAGGATAGGCTGGACATGCACATGGTAGGCATGTCATGAGTGGAGCTGGCTGGAGCTGGGAGTCAGACTAGATGGCCTGGGAGACCCCTTCTGACTCTCTCTGTTTCTATGTTCTATGTTTCTGTAACTCACAGGAGGGCAACCACTTTGAGTCAAGAGGTTGCCTCACACCTCCAGACCAAGCCAGCAGGTCAAACAGTATTAAGAGGACAGGGGCCCACATCAAAGCCCTATCTCTCATGATGTCACTCACCCAACCCACCCTTTTCCTCTCTGAGCTGCACTGCTTCCTTCCATGCTTGTCTCTGATCTTTGACCACTTGTCCTACGATAACTCTTTTAATTCTCTGTGACTCAGTCAGTGAAGGGTGGCGGGTGTTTGGTATCTGGTATCCGAGAAAAGATATATAGATATATATTTAGATAGAACCTTGAAATTGGCATCAAGCACCAACCTAAATGATTAACATGATGCAAAATTTTCACCTTTAACAATGAAGTGGCTTGAATTGGTAGATGTTTAAAAAGAGCAAAGTTCTAATAACAGGTGATGTTTATAGAACTGTGGCTGCAAGGTTCCCTGGGAGAAAACTGTACCTCCTTTGCACTGTTTCTGTTGCATTCTGAAGTATGATCCTTTTTTTAAAGTGCTGGGAACTCTTTGCTATGCTATGACAAATAGATTTTTGCTAAGAACATGATCATGCATACATGCATGCATATGCACACACAAAACACACACACACACACACACACACACACACACACACATGTCTTCATCCCACACTTCCTGATGATTCTTTCTGTCTAATTGAGGTCGGAACAGAAAGAGGATTTAAACCTTAGTCTCCTCACTCCTGGTCCAACACAAATATCACCACATCATATAGGTCCTTTCCCTGTATACAGTTTATGTATAAAATACATATACTGCAGTCCATTTATAGTACTGAATACAAGTATGCAGATTCCTTTGCTCAGTATTAGAGCCTAATAATTATTACCAGATTGCTTATGTTAAGCTCTGAAAGTTTTATCTACCTAAATATTTGACAAAAGTTCAGCATACATAAGAGAAAAAGAGAGGTTCACCCTGATTTTTTCCTAGAATTCCTCATGGCACTCCAAGTTTCACTTGGCTAAATCTGCAGAGTTTTGGCTGGTTATTTTGAATTGATACTGAAAATTTATCAAAAGTCACTTTTTCTGCTTCTGGCCATATGTCTGTATTCCCACTGCCAAATTTGCATCCTTCATTCTTAGGAACTTTGATCATTTCTCCCAAGTTCCACAGGTCTCTTTGTGATGTCAGAAAATTCTGGCTGCCTTCCATTGGCAGCAAGAGAGATTTGGGTCCAGCTATCTGCCTATCCAAATCTTTTGTGAGTCCAAATAAACTCTGCTAATCACTATAAGGGCAGGATGCTTCAGCAGTGTCCTTTGAAAGTGAAGATAGGAGAGGTTCTATATGGAAAGATGGTTATATGTCATTGTAACTCACACTTTTAAAAAGTTTTGGATAACCATGAATGAGCTTGAATGAGATTAAATGAGCCTAGACTTCCAGTCTGTGGTTTGGCTTGTGTTATGTGTGAACTGAGACGTATCTTTCCACCAACAAGCCAAAGTTTGTGCTCATAGTTTGTTTGGTTGTTTCTCCAGCTTGTCAGGGAAGAGACCAGCCATGGTACCGGGTTCATACCTAATGCTAACCAAACTATACATGGAAGATCTATGGATTGTTTAATAATTGGGTTCATTTGGACTTATTCATAAGCCATAATTTTTTTAAAGTGAGAGATACTGTGCTATGTAAAGTGAGCCATTAAGAAGTATGTCTCTCCTCTTGGGAAAGCCACTTAAGGAAACAGGGTGGTGGATATAAGCTATACTTTTACCCTCATGGCTCTTTACTACTGGTTTGCACTCTTTCATCACACATTGTGCTATTTTAAATGCTTAGCAGAGTGGGAAGAGTCACAGTTTTCTATATTATTGAAAAGTTCCTTGAAATTTGTTGCCCAGCTAAGTTTTTGATGGTTTTGATGAACCTCTGAGATAGTACATGTGATTCTGTGAAACAGATCGGAAGTGAACTCTGCCTTAGATTTAGATTTCCATTTCTATTCTATAGTCCAATTCGATACACTCCATAGAATCATAGAATAGTAGAGTTGGAGGGGGCCATGAAGGCCATCAGGTCCAACCCCCTGCTGTTGCAGGACACCAATTTACACCATCCCACTCAGATGACTGTCCATGTGTTGGGCTGCAGCTCCATCATTCCAAGACTGCAAGACCAACAGCTATATAACCAGTGTTCTATTTCTCTAAGTTCTTGATAACTTAGGACAACAGCTTTAAAAAAAAGCAAAAAACCACCCACCCACAGATGGCAGTTTCTAGTCAATCCAAAAAGATGACTATACGAACCCCTGATTAATTCTGGATCAAAAAATAAATAAATAAAAGCAACGTTATTAAATAAGAAAAGTGACTTACTCATGGCAGATTAGTCAACACTATACTGTAGAAGATTAACAGTGTCGCTAAGAGCAGGAAGGGATTTGAAAGGGCAGCTTTCTGGCCTAAACATCAAGGGATACAGACTACATTTCTGTGATGTGCAAAATCCAGTTAATGAATGTTCCTGTACTTTATAGGTAATATCTGGAGATGTACAAGGAGCAAATAGAGCAGGTGGGTGGGGAATGTAAATAGATGGCTGTTTATTTATTGTATATAAATAAAATGTGTTCAGTCTATATCTACATGAAAACTGATATGTCAAATCCTTCATAATCCCTAATTTGCAAGATATGTATTTTTAATCATCAGCCTGTACCATAGAAGGGGCAAGGGGGAGTAAAATGAATGCAAATTCAGACTGTGGGTGCCGATATGGCAACTGGATTGAAGTGTCGCATCACTGAATTCTGCTACATGGGAGAAGCCAGCCTGGTCTTTTCAGTGGTTCTTCTCAATGCACACATATGCAGCAGAGATTTGAAACTTTGGGCAGGGTGAGAGGAAAGCAAACAGGGCTAAGACAAAATGAAAAAGACCAAATGTTTCCACCATTTTTTGAAAAAATCCTAGGAAACAAGGATAAGAAATAGGCAGGTTTAATATCTTGATTTCTCCTCCCCATATTCCCAGAGTGGATTTCCCTGCTTTCATATGGCTAGTATAGAATTCCACTGTAAATATGGCACAGTCCATTTATATTAGTAAATGCAATTCTGCCATCAAACATTGTCCAGCCTGTTATAGGAGGTGATGAATATTATTATTATTGCATTACATTTGCTATATAAGCTATACTAAAATATTTATATTATTTATATTAAATAGTTATATTAGCTATATTCAAATGTTATTTTAGTTATATTGGAATGGTTACATTAGCACTGGCAGAGGTCTGCTGTCTTTATACCATGTTTGTGGGCATCCTGGTAAAAGCAAAAAGCTGCATTGGATGGACCTGATCCAAAAAGAGACTTGTTGTTATTTATTATTTATTTAATTGATTTCTATGCTACCCAGTAGCTGAAAGTGTCTGGGCAGTTCACAATTTATATTTTAAAAGCAATAAAGCACAATATGAATAAAAGCAGCATATCATTCCATAGCATACTCAAAAACTGAAATTAACTGAAACCATATGAACAATTAAATATATTTCGTATATTCAGTAAATGAAACCACTGCAGACAGAAGTCCCACAACCCTCCATATGTTACTAAATGGCTTGGCAGAGAGTGCAGTCTAGTCTTGGCACTGTAAGGATGACTAAGCTACCTCCAAACAGGCATCAGTGGAGGACCTGTTTCATATCTGCAGGGCTGGACTCAGAAGGCTCTCTTCCTTGTTGAAACTCTCCCTTGGAGTGGGCCTCAGAGGAATTCCTCAGATGTTGAATACAGGTAGATCTGAGGTACATCTCCTGGGTATATCTAATCCCACAGGGCTTTTGCCATGTTGTTATGGCATTGGAGTAGAACAAACATGTGGCTACTGTTTTAACTCTATGCAGATGCAGAGATGTTGAGAGAACAGAAACTGTCATTGGAGGTTCTGACTAGGGTTCTGACTGAGCAGCGTTATCCATTAAGCAGTCATGCATCTGCATGGTGTTGAAGTAGAATGTCTGCTACCTTGCAGTTGCCCACGATAAGGTGCCAGGTCCTGATCTTTCATGCAGTGACTCAGAGATAGAAGCTGAGAGTCTTCCAGGAAATCTCTCCATGGGCCACTGCAATGCCTCATCCATACATACTACATTTCTTTCAATGGCTTAACTGGATGATTTCAAGTCCATATAACTTTTTCATGAATTCAGTCCCAAGTATGTTCCATCCAATTTCCACACAAGTCTGTGCAGCTGGGGTTTTTTAATGCATTTATTTTATTTTCCCTAGCATAGACATTTTTGCTCAGGATGACTGTATTCTAAGCAGCACATAAATCTGAGAAATATGAATCCAATCAGTTCATTTTAAAATGAAGATTGAATGAAATCCTTCTCCCTCCCAACAACAGAAGCACATTTGGATTAACATCCTTGATTTCCTCAAGAGAAAAGGGCTCAGCTCAGGGTCAGAGCCCATGTTGTTCATAGAGAGAGTCTCAAATTCAGACCCTGATATTTTGTAGGTAAGGCTGTGCAGAAAACAGGAGAGGAAAAGGAAAACTTTTCCAAATCTCTGGAAAGCCATTGCCCATTTAAAAGTTAGTGGAGACTGGATGCTGAATGAGATGGGCCAATGGTACCATCTTCAGACCTAATGTATCATACCTTATTAGGTGATTTACTCAAAATAGCTCAGAGTGCAGATGGATGGTAAAATGCACCTTAGGGATAATTTTAACTGCAATTGGCACATAAAACTGGACCCAAGTATCTGGCTACCATATGCACATATTTTTCCAGATTGACTTGAACAGAAATTGAAACCTGCATTCTTCCATCCCAAATCTGACACTGAAACCACTTTACCATACCTACTGTATGGTGGTCTGCATTATTTTAAAGCTATCCCATTTCTCCAATATAACTGCTTCTAGCAATTTTAAACTTGGGAGTGAATCATACCTCAGCAGACATATCTCAGTATTCATAAGAAGATGGCTGTGTAGGTGAGTGGGTGAGTGCATAGTAAAAAGGAGAGAGAGAAAAAGAGAGAGAGAAAAAGAGAGAGAAATGCATGGCTATCACATGCACATATTTGCACTGAAAAAGTATTTTTGAACACTTAATAAAAGCTTCAGTACTTTCTTTTCAGCTCAAAAGTCTAAGTAATCTGTGTGTGCTGCCTTTGGAAACACACATTCCTCAGAGTCAACAGAATAATAATCTTCACCCAAGAGAGTATTCAGGTGACAGACCAAGTAATGCTCAGAGAAACTCTGAACTGAAGTGCTATTTCTTCAACCATTATCAGCTCCACTCCCATGACTAAAATGTATTACCCTGAGGGGGGGTGGGAGATTGGGGGGGGGTGGAAGCCATCAGAATAGGTAGTGATTTCACTTGAACTCATTTCTTCCCCTTCTTTTCTCTCTAGGAAAATAGAAACACCAGTTGTATGATACAGAAATTGACTTTTTGAGAGCAAGGTTTTAGGGCACAAGCTAAAAGAGAGGCTCTTTTCCCAGCCCCTTCAATGTGAGATTATTGGGTGGTACTTTTGTTGCCATCCAGCTGTGGCACAGGTAGACACCTCTTCTGTCTTCACCCCCATCTTCAGTCTTTCCTACATCAAACAGATCAGCTAGATGTCAGTGAAGTTATTTGTGGGGCTGAAAGAATTGTCCATCTCATCCCATGCCTTGCTAATTCAACTCATGTCTCATTCATAAAATTAACTCCTCTCTGGCGTGAGTTCTGTATTACAGCTTGACATCTACACAGACAGATTTTCAATTCTTTGTTTCTTTCCATTCCACCTGTTCTTGGGACCTGTAACCAGAGAAGAACTGAAATTTGAGAGGAGGTCATATGTCCTAGTCTTGGCATCTCCAACAGGTCTGGAAAATCACTCTGTCTGTAATGCCCAGGTGCCTGCAAAGTAATTCAATGCATAAGAGCAACGATTTCCAAGAATATTGCCCCTGGGTGTGCATAGGTCAGAGTCCATCACGATACTGTGGTATTTGGAATGATAAGCTCCAGCAACCAGTTGTGAAAAGAGCCATACTGTACCAGTCCAAAGGCCTAACTAGCCCAGCCTCCTGTTCCCAGAGCAGCCAAACAGATGCCTGTGGCAAATCCACAAGCAGGAAAAGTAGGCAATAGCCTTTTTCTTCTCTTTGTTCTCAGCAACTGGCTTTTGTTCTCAGCAACTTCACCAGTACTGGAGGTAACAACTAATAGACACGGATAGTCTTCTCTTCCATTAACTTGTCTTTCCCTGCTTTTGTAGGCATCCAAGTAGGGAGCCGTTACTGCATCTCATAGTACCAGACATCTGGCATTCACCAAAATTGGAAATCTTAAAGTGGTGTTTAAAATTGGTAGACATATTTAGAGATGGGCATGCTTATTGAGGAGTGCCTTTTTAACTTCTTCAGAGAAAGCAGTGCCCCCTAGACACGGCGAGAAGAGGCAAATTATTAGATGGGTATGCATGGTGGTCAAAACTATATGAACCCACAAAACAGCTAATACAGAACATGATCGTGCATAAATGAAGCCTTTTACTCATGCCCGTACAAATGGTCTAGCCCTGAAGTAAATCAAACCTTCTTTTAAATCTAAGTATCCATGCTTTGAACTATGGAAAGCAAAAATATTTGTACTTTGAAGTGCGGAAACAGGTAGCAGCAAGAAGAATGTTTTTTAGAAGAGCATTGAAAAGGCTCTTGCTTTGAAATACAAGATGGGAAACAATTTGAGCGTGGTTCATGATGAAATGAAGTACAAAATGTGCTTTGAAAACAAAAAAGAAAAGAAAAAACAAATTGGGACTTAGAAACTTGAAAAGGAACAGGGAAAGTACACAGTGGTGAATGCAACATGGGGTACATGGAAGAGAAGTCTAAGTGGGCTTTAAGTTGGATGCAAAAGCTTTTCATTCATGTTGTTTCCCTCCTATTAACTTATTATGAATTCTTGCCCACTCCAGTTTTGCTATCTATAGAGCCTGAATGGTTCAACCAGCTTTCAGCACCAGGGTGCCCTGAAGTGCCCATAATATGCACTGCTTTCAAGATGCAGAGTAATCTGAGTGGGGTAAATATTATTACTACAATTATAGATGATGGCAGTTTCCATACAATAGACAGAATAACAGGTTGTTTGAAAATGGGAAACATTCGAATGTACTGTTTGGAAACAAGCAAGCCTCTTTTGATTTTTTTAAAAAGGCGAGGAAGGCTGAGAACATGCATTACATATTTTCTCCTTTCCTTTTTGAGAGTGCTATGTTGCCACCAAGAAAATTACTTACTGCTTTTACTCTTTCTAGAAAGAAATTCCATGTTAAATTGCCTTCATGTGGTGAGAAACGAACATCAAGTGAAGCTTAATCTTTCAAAAGACAAACTTGAAAGAGTTCTACAATATCTGATAAATAGGGTTGCCCTGTATTTGGACCATCCTCTATTTGATGGGCATTGTATTCCTGATCACCATGTAAGGGTGTGGAAGCTGGACAGTGAAGAATTCTGACAGGTAAGAAACTGATGCATTTGAAACCTGGTGCTGGAGGAGAGCTTTGCAGATACCCTGCACCAACAGAAAGACAAGCCAGTGGATTCTAGACCAAATCAAGCCAGAACTTTCCCTGGAAGCCTAAATGATGGAACCAAAGCTGCCATATTTCAGGTATATTATCAGAAGACAAGACTTACTGGAAAAGACAATGATGCCAGGGAAAGTCTAGGCAGAAGAAGAGGAAGACTAGCTTTCATAAAGGAAGCCACAGTTTTGAGTTGCCAAGAGCTGAGCAGGAGAGTCAAGCTCAGGGCACTTTGGAGATCATAGCATTCATTCACAGTCACCACACAGACAACTTGCCTGCATGTGGCAGGAAAACTTATCCAGTTCTGGTTTAGAGATGGACAGCCATCACCACGGTTAGGAGGTGATTGGAGAGGGGCGGGAGGTTCTGTTCTGTTGTAAAGCGTTGATACTGCTCTAGTATTTATATTAAAATGTACAGTGCATTGAACAAAGGCCTGCCTTTATCATGGGGTAAAGCAAGCATACCATATCTCAAGCAACTGAGTTGGGGGCCTTGCTCTTGTTCTCTTGCCATTGATAGTGAGATTGTGGTGGTAGTGCTGGTGGCCTCATGTGCCAAAACAACCAGACCAGGTTTGAAGGAAAACTACCTTACTAGGTGCTGTTTGTGTTTGATAATTAAGGAACATTGTCAAGGCTGACCTGCATGCTTGACTAACTGCATCTACTCCCACTGACTATTACCTTGGAGGCAGGGGAGGCTGGTATGTCCCATGTTAGTGGTGCTCCTTATCCACTGTATCCTTTTCAGCTATATAGGAGCTGTCCATGGTGCTCCATGGAGGTAAACCAATTTGGGGGATGAGGTCCAGCAACATGGATAGTTCGTTCAAAGTTGTCAAGACAGACTGCAGTGAATGAGAAGCTCCCCTGAAGGAGGAGTCACCATCCTCCCTTGCTTAGAGGTGAGAGCTCTCCTCTTTGACCTGTGATGAAGAAAGATGTGTGTGGCCATGGTTCTCTTCCAGCCATGCTTACTCCAATGGACTCGCAGCTGTACTGTATGAACCGACCAGCAAGCAACACTTCCAGATGCTTTGTGCATTCAGTAAAACCCTGTTTGTTATAACTCATCTGCATCACTTTTAATCTTAAGGAGCCTTCCAGACCATACGTATAATGAAGAGCTTTGCATCTGAGGGAGTTAGTAATAAGTTTCTACATATACAGTAGTTCTCTTTCCCATTAGTTTCATAGAAACAGAGAAACAGAGTGAGTCAGAAGGGGCCTCCTGGGCCATCTAGTCTGATCCCCGGCTCCAGCGGACGCCACTCATACCATGCCTACCATGTGCATGTATTTCCTGATCCATCAGGAAGGAAAATGATCTGGGCCAGCTCTGGTTGTATCATCCTCAGACTCTCTCAACGAGGAAATGGACATACAGTGAAAACAAAAGCATTCTGTGGCTTATTTATTTTACATACAGATGTATGGAATTTTGAGAGCGAGGTTGCAAATAATGGCAGGACTTTTAAGTTGCAGTTACCCTGGGGGTTGCAGCACCCTCCAGATGCTTTGGACTACAGCTCCCAGCAGCCCTAGCCTTGCTGGCTGGGGCTAACAGGAATTAGATTGGCCCCACCCTGTCAACATAATGTAAGCAAGGTCACTGGGATAGTCTGTTTGGGTTAATATGACACAAAGGAAAAAGCTCCTTCTCCGGTGCTGTATCAAGAATGCCATGCTCCTGTATTCAAATCATTAAATTCGCAGGCCCCAAGAGATAAATGTGAATGTGTCAACCAGCCCAAGTTGCACTGATTAAGAACAAAGTGGCAGAAGGCTACAGAAAATGTGCATCTCTGAGCAAGGCAGAAACAAGAATAACCACCTATGTTAACTGATATTCCAGGGTTACTAAACAGAATTGTACTGCCGAGTGCCCTGCATTCTGATCCATTGTCATGGCCGCTTTTATCTGATCCATATATCCTTTTTTTGTAATAGCTGCTGGCATTACCATATCTGCTGTCATATTTCCTCATGATAAGGTGCAGCATAGGATGCTATGAGTGTTGTGGGGGGTGGAAGGAGAGGAGGGAACTGTGTGTGTCCTGGAGAAAAATGGACAGAAAGGAGGAAGGAAATGAAGAAGATGCTTGAGGATGCTTGACTTGCAAGTTGGAAGAGGGTCCTTGGGCTGCCCTGAGTATGGCTGATCAACAGTATGAAGTATTGACAGATAAACGGTATGAAGACAATATGTGTAAACAAATATCACGGAGCTAAGTTATAGGTGCATGACACTGATTCCTCAGAGCTTCACTAGCTTGTGCCTTTGCAGGTTTAAGAAAGGAACATGGGAATGGCAACTGGTACCCACCTTTCTGATCATCTTAGGCATGCATGAAACCCCAAAAGGAGTCCATTGTGAGGATTGCTTGCCTGGCCCAACAGGAAGTATTTTTACCTGACATTTTGCATTTAGGCTTGAAGGTTCTCTGATTTGCGCTACCTTTATCACTTCAATTGGAGACCCCAGATATTTCTAGGCAGGGTCAGGTATCTGCCAGAAGCCCACAGGCAAGACCCCTGGAGCTGGTTCTGCTCTTCACTTGTTCACCGCCTCTTGCTCTGCCCAGAAAAGCATGCTGGCGAGGAGGAGCAGGAGATGGCACTAACACCTTGCTCCCGAGCTCTCTGTCCGTCGAACAAGAGAATGCAGAGCAGGAAAGAGGAATGAGGAAGATGGTGAGACAGCAGGCTCACTGTGGGCATGCAGCATGAAAGTTTCTGGGCCAAGGACCTTCAGAAACCCAAAGCCACCAATGTTTTGTGCCTGCTTAGCTGACGGGGGCACAGCACCATGGGTTTTGTGATCCATTGACTGTAAGCAGCAGAGGATGTGTAGGAGAGAAAAGGGTAAGGCTGATGGTGGAGAAAGACTGTGCTGCGTAGCACTGGATGTGCTGGAGAAGAATTTTGGTTACTGTTAGGCAGTGTACAAGAAGGAAGAATGAATAATCCTCAGCTCCAAGGTACAAGGTCCTAAAAAACCTGAAGTGGTTCCAAGCAGTGTCCTCTTATGTTTTTGGGCAGGAGCTAAGAATGCCCTGGGGGCTTGGTCTTAATGAAAGCACCAACAGAGCTCTGCATTAGCAGGCCCTGCACACAGTATCTGTGTCCATAGCCACACAATTGATCACTGATGCTCTGGGAGGTACCAAAACTTCAGAAAATCCATGTGGTGGTGCTATTAGAGTTTGGCCTGGGACTAGGGTTAGGTTAGGGTTAGGAATCTGGGCTCTAGTATCCATCCAGCCATGAAGCTCACTGGTGACTCTCTGTCTAGCCTATCTCAAAGTGTTGCTATGTAGATAAAGTGGAAAAGAAGAGGAGAATTACATAAGTCACCTTCAACTGCTTGCTGGCAAAAAGGCAGACTATAAACATGGTAAACAAACAAATTAGAAATGTTGCCAGAACCAACATAACATTGAAGCAGAATAGCCACTTTCTTCCAAAATGTATGAAATGCATCACCAGAAAAAAAGGACAAAGATAGCACAGACTTGCATACAATTTGCATATGATAATTGATATAGCTAGATGGAAATTTAGAAATATTTACTAACATTTGAATAGAAATGCTATAAAGCTGCTGTAGAGTAGAAGACTTAATTATTTTCTCTGTCTAAAAATGTAGAAGATTGCACCCTAAGGAACTCTGTTGATAATCATTTACAACAATTAACTCTAACCTGAAGTGTGCAACTCATGCCCCCAGGGTGAAGTCCTTTCTTGGCCACACATGAAGTTCTGGTGACTTCAGTCGGATATTTGTCCAAGTAACTATGCACAGGATCCCAACTAGAACAGGTGATAACTCAGCCTTCAAAAAGAATAAAGAAGGTTTTAGGCAGAAAACCAGAAAGTGCAACAAAATATATGAAGGCTCTAATATGAAAAATACAGTACCCTTGAATTCTGCATTAGAGAAAGGCTGGCAGTCCTGCTCAGCATGGCTTTGTTGTTTTTTCTTTTATTCAGTCTCTCGCAGAAACACTTTATTTCACAGGAACAGGAAAACTTTAATTAGTTTCTTAGTTGTGATAAGCAAAGAAGAAATGCTTTCAAATAAAAACATCATGGTGGTCTCTGGCCTGCTTATAACCTTTTGCAAATGCAATTTATTTTTACCTTAAAAACTCCTCCCATTTTGCATGCTGTACACAGGCCAGAGCTGTTTATAAGGCTATTTAATTAAACCCAATTATTGTGAAGAGATTCCACTTTCTCCTCTGTAGTCCTACTGCTTTCCTAAGGAGTGCTCTGAATGTACAACAGCTTGGCAATTAAAGTGCCAAACCAGTTACTAAAGCCTTTTATATCTGGTCTTCATTAGTTCATATTAAACAATTCATTGGCTTGATTTTCACTTCAGTGACTCTTCTCATAAAATCTACTTAGTGTTGATGGTGGTGGCACCACATATGAGATGAAATGAATTAATACATCAATGAAAAACACTTCCTAGTCCACGGTTTTTGCTCCTATTTTATCATTCCTCCATTGAGATGTATAACCATGTTCCAGAATCACAAACCGAGGCCACAAGAACAAAAAGAAAGAAAGAAAGAAAGAAAGAAAGAAAGAAAGAAAGAAAGAAAGAAATTAAACATTGTTAAGGCAAAGAAATTCTTTGACATTTTCTTCAGGGTTCATTTGCCTGAGCTGGTGTGTAGTCAGCAGACCTGCACAAGAAAGTCTCACCCTGCGGTTGGACTCAGCGTCATGATAGTGCTCCGTACTGCTCTACCAATTATCATTTTCTTCTGCTTTCTATTAAAAGCCCATATTTTCAGATTGGTTTATAAGAGGTCTATAAAATCTGCCTTGCTTCCTGTTAAAAGTAAGTGCTGGAAGAGTGTAGGGTTTATATTTTTTAAAATAAACTGAATTGGGTAATCTTTTAATACCAGATTAAAGCTCCAGAATTTTAAAATGTAGGTGCACTCAATAGCCTCATTCCAAATTGCTGAGGATTCAAGGAAGCCATCTTTGAAATAATCTGATGATATTGATGCTCCAACATAGTTTAAGCTATTTGTTTACCCTTCAATTGGCAACCCCTTTGCCTGGTTGCACAATATGATTTATTCTATTCATAAGCCCTGTGTAGGGGTTTTTATGGCAAAACATGGCCCCTACCTTCTCTCACTGAATCTGAATCTGATGCTTGTCTATTTTCTGTTACTGATAGTTTCCCACTGAGGAGCTGGGGCACATGCAAACATTCCATGCCATCCTATAGCTCATCTGTGATAGGCCAGCCAACAGGCTACAGGCGGGCATCAGAGTTCACATTTGGGTACACAAATGATGCCGCTAGGAAATTTGAGACCTTGGGCTGAATGAGTTTATGGCAGGGGCAGGGCATAGCAGTAAACAGGGACCAAGAGGCTTTAGACAGCCTTATGTTCTTATGCACTTTTGCATCTCACACTTGACCCATTGTACCATCTGGATTACAAGAATTCTGTGGGGTGTGCTTCTGCTGCCTTGACACTAAACACATTTGATGAAGAACAAGCATTGCTTCACTGTAGAAAAGGCTAATATTTTAAGTAAAAATAACAATAGAAGCATCTGCAACCATGTACATTCCTGACCAGCTACCCTCGGTGGTAGAATGCTTTTAGAAATAAGACAGGAATGGTGATATGCCAAACAATATTTGCCTTGGTCTTCCTAGGCTGGCAGGCCCTGGCCTTCCTGTGCAGGACTTAAGCGCTGAGTCCAGGCCACTGGCCCCATCACCTGCTACTCTCTGGTGGTCATTTGCCCCCTCCACAGCTGTGGGACCCTTGACTCTGGCCCTAAGGCATAGCACCAGTAGGTCCAGTGTCATATATTTGGGAGTTACTGTGTGTTTTCACTCAGCCCTGTATTTCACTTCATGTTGAATCCCCACATGTTGAGGATTACATGAGTGGAGCCAGTGGGGGTCAGACTAGATGGCCCAGGAGGCTCCTTCTGACACTCTTTGCCATTACAACTCAGAGTTTCATAAGTTGATCCTTTCCTCCACCACCAATCCTGCTAGAATAATTTAAAGGCTCCTAATAGCTGGTACTGCAAAAAGATCAAATCAGTCAATCCTAAAGGAAATCAACCCTGACTGCTCTTTAAAAGGTCAGGTACTAAAGCTGAAGTTCAGATACCTGGGCAACCTTATGAGAAGGAAGGACTCATTGGAAAAGACGCTGATGCTGGAGAAAAGGAGAAGGGGATAGCAGAGGTTGAGTTGGCTGCTGGGGTCACCAGAGAAGTGAGTGTGGGCTTATGTGTACTCTGGGGGGTAGTGTAGGACTGGGAAACCTGGAGAAAGTTTTCCATGGGGTTGTGGATAGTTGGGCATGACTTTGCAACTGAACAAGAAGAGAAGGAGAAGGAGGAAAAGAGGAAAGAGAGCTGGTAAAGAAGCTTTGGTTTAGATGAGCACTAGCACTAAAGACAAGTTGAACAACCAAACAAATATATGATTATACCATCATATTATCTAAATTGCATTTATAGTGCACTTTTTTTCTTCTTGTGAGGAACAACCCAATTTTAGCATCAGAACAACCCTCCTAGATTGGGCTAAGAGACTACAACTGCCCAGAGTTACCCAGTGAGCTTCATGGCTAGAACCCAGATAACCCAGGTCCTCAGTCCGGCAGTCATACTACCACACCAAAATGGTTCTCAATTTATTTAGAAATGATCCTATGGATTGTAGACATCCTTGTCTTGCAGGTGGAGAACAGGATACTTCAAATTCTCAGCTCTGAGGTAGAAACAGAACTCTGTCCTCAGAGATGGGAACTTGCATGCCAAGTACCATCTCCCTCCTCAGCTCCACAAAGCTAGTGTGAGAAGAATTTCACCAGATTTCTCTCTAAGCTCAAAGGGAGTAGTCTGGGGAGAGGGGAAAAGACCCTTGGAAGGATAGTAATTCGGTATGTCCTCCCCAAATCACTGAAAATGTAGATAGAAGGGATAGAAGCAGGAAGGGCAGCACAGGGGACATTGTTATCCAGTTTGTGCCTCAGCTAACTGTGCACACAGAGGCAGTATTATCCACCAGCTCTAGTGTCAAATGTTAATAAAGTTGTAACCCAGCTTTACTGAGTATCCAAGTGACACATCTCTTCCTTCTGGGCATGGGCAAAACAAACAATGTGATGACTTCCAGACCCTGTCAAGTTTTAGTATTTGTTATTGGGAAGAGTAACTCAACACCTTTAGTGAAGCAAGTCTGTGTTTAGCATATTATGCACTTCTGTTTCTTTTTTTAAAAAATGACATCCTGCCCATCCAAAAATAAAAAATAAAAATAAAAAAATCTTAGGACAGCTTACCCAATGCAATAAAAACAGTAAGAATATATTCAATGGGACTGACCAATTCTACGTCACAAATATTGTTCAAGTAATTTCCACGACACATTTTTTAAAGTCCCATCTAATTTCTCTTACTTTTCAGAGTTTGCTCTTTGCTGAATTTCAGTCCAATTCACTACCATGCAGTGAAATTAAGTGTGTTAAAACATCCCTGTTTGTTACTGTTGAAAAGGTTACTCCACTCATACAGAAAACTAACCTTTCCCTCATTGTGACAGAATATAGATTTGTTTTTCTTATTAGCAGCTGGTACAGATTAGACTTTTCTGTGTAACAGCAGAAAGCCTTATGCTGAACTATAATTCTATATGGCACATGCATTTTATCTGCACTTAAGCAAGAAGAGCACTCTCTCTCTCTCTCTCTCTCTCTCTCTCACACACACACACACACACACACGAAAGAGAGAGAGAGAGAGAGAGAGAGAGAGAGAGAGAGAGAGAGAGAGAGACTGGGGGAAGGGGGCTCACACATCACAGCTAGCAATGCTGCACTGTTTCCATGCCACATGGATTTTTGCTTCAACCTACTGGTCAGATGGCTGCCTGGTTCCCATGGTGATGTGGTTTCTGCTCCATGAGTTCTCCAACTCTTGCCATGCATCCCTGGAGAGCAAAATCCCCTTCCGCACTGCATTGACCCCAATGGGCTAAGGACACAAAGATCAGGACAGAATCCAGTTCTCTTGCACTCACCAGTCTTCTTCCCATGCTGAGCCCTGGCCAGGAAGTGAGCTAAGCTCAGATCAAGTCAGCTAGTGGTCAGGGATGCTAGCTGCTTCTGTGTGCATAATGGTTTGTGCAAAGTGCACCAAGCCCACAAGTCACATGTGTGGAAGCAGAATTCTGCTTGCACAGTGGGCTCATGGGGAGCCTTACAGACTTGCTTCCTGCTGGACACCCACATGTGCCCAGCACAAGATGGGTTCGGGGCAGAAAAAAGTAGGCCAGAGTCCAGGGAGAAGAACCACCCAATCTGATGGATTTGCACCCCCAAACCAGATTCTTCACACATTGTTCCTCTGGACTGGAGCTGCAGCTTCCTGAATGGTCCACTGAAGTGTTGATGTGGGTTATCCCTCTTCCTGTTCCCAAGTGTACCTGCATCTCTGTAACATCTGTATAAGACCTAACCGCTCCAGCCTCCAAAGGGGTTTTTGTTAAAAGACACGTGTTGCTAGGGAGATGTAGGTAGTAGAGATTGGATGTCTAGAGCAGCTGCTTCCACCCCTGCACTTTTCAAAGAATTCTAGGGTGTTTTCCATTTCCACAGCAAAATGAAGCTACTGGACCAGATATCACTGGAAGCCATAGTGAAACATGGAAACCTTGGAACCATTCACTGAATCTCTCCATGGTTTGGGGTACCAAACATACCATGCTGAAACACCACAACTGGATTCTGACAACTTGACAGATTCACAAAGATAAAAACACCATGGCTTTTTGCAACTGTGAACCAGCCACTTTTTCCTCCCTGTTTAAGGGAATTGCAAGATGGCTCCATCCACTTGAACAAGGAGAGGAAAAGCCACCTGCTGAAGAATGACTAGAAGCAAGCAGAAGCCCACCTTCCTTCTTTAGAGCAACTTTGGCATGGGCAGGCTCCTTCCCCCTCCTTTTTAATCAAGGGGTCTCATTTTCCTCTCATTCAAGTGAATGGAGAAATTGCTCCATTTGGTTGAATATGGAGGGGTAAAATCCACCTTGCTTCTAGGGCAGAAGTCCACCTTGCATCAAGGACAGAAGTCCACCAAGGATTCCTGGGGTGACAGGGACTGTGAAAGGGGGCTCCCTTCTGGCCAATTTTCAGCAGAACAGCATTTTTCAGACCTGTTTCCAACAAAGGAATTGGAAAGAGGGAGAACCAGAGAAAGAGGGAGAAATGAAGATCTGGAGTGATAGGAGAGAGTAACCAAAGAGGGGAGGGGCGGGCAGGGAAGGGCAGGGCAGGGGAGGAGGCTCTCTGGCAGGGCAAGGGGAAGAGAGGGGAGGGAGGGGGCACACTGGCAGGTCACATGTGTGCAAGTGCAGGCATACTCTTGCAAGCACAAGGGAAGGGAATGCTCTCAACATTTTTGTGAATGGCCACACACACATTCCCAGCAGCTAATTTGTGCTGGTGCTCAGCCGCTGTTGGAAGACTAGAGGTGCCCACAGACCCTGAAAGGCTGGAGCGCCCCTGCTCTGGATGACGGAAGCTACTTCTTTCAGCTCTTTCTTAGAAGCACCAGCTGCCCTCCGTTCCCTCATGCTCTAGCACAAGTTTTGTGGTTTCTTGCTGGAACAGTTGCTACAACTTCCCCCTGCTGCAAGGTGTCAAGTGCTTTTGCAGGATGAATGAGGAATGGCGGTGGTGCTGAGAAACACAGAAAAGGGTGACCTCCATGGGTGGCCATAGCAGCTGTCAGAATTGAAGGCATCTGCAGTCATCATATTGGAAGCTTAATTACAGACTCCCGTGCAAATGAGCTCTGTGTGTTAAGTAAATCAGGCAATGTACAAGCCCAAGTCCTGTTGAGATCAATCGGATTTTCATTCAGTTAGGGATGCAAAGAAAGGAAATTTAGTGATCTAACAAACCCTGAAACAGAACAAGCATATTTTAGGATTTGTTAAAAGGTTCATACATAAGGCATATGTCAACCAATAGGGATGCATGCTAGCAAAAAGTGTTGTCAAAAAGATTTTTTTATTCTCATGATCCACTGGTGCTTTTTGCTGTTTTATTATTCTACTGCACTTTTGTGATATTTAACTTTTGATGAAATTATTGTTGAAATTTTAATACAAAGCTGACATTTGGATAAATGTTTTGATAATTCATTTCATTAATGACATTAGTACAAAGCTTGGGAGACAGAAGTGAGTCAGTTTTAAATCTTGCAAGAGAGATCTTTCTAAAGTTGCCATAGACAATTTCTGTCATTCCACCTACTTCTAGAGACTTTTTGCTCAAGGAAGCTATTTTGAAAGGGGATATAATAGAGAGATATCAACCTATTTGGTTCACTGACATAGTAAATGCATAATAATCTGTCGTTGCCACCTTACTTTATTCACAACTGACATGTTTTAATTTTAAGTCATCTATTTTCAAACCATGCAATTCTACCCTTTCAGATGCTTGTTAATGTTCAGTTCTATGTCTGTTGTGGCAAAAGTTATGTGTCACTGGACTCTGATGAAGACAAAGTTATGTTATAGAAACACAGAAACACAGAAACAGAGTGAGTCAGAAGGGGCCTCCCGGGCCATCTAGTCTGACTCCCGGCTCCATCCAGCTCCACTCATGACATGCCGACCATGTGTATGTCCAGCCTATTCTTGAACACCCTCACCAATAGGGTTCCAACCACCTCCCATGGAAGCCCATTCCATACCCTAGGGCTCCTAACTGTCAGGAAGTATTTCCTGGCATCCAAATGGAACCTTGGTTCCCTGAGCTTTGCTCCATTGGAACACACCCTGCCCTCCTCTGCAGAGGAAAACAAGTGTCTACACACCTCCATGTGGCAGTCCCTCACACACCTATATGTCGCCAACAGATCCCCTCAGAGTCTCCTCTTCTCCAGGCTGAAAAGGCCCAGCTCCCTCAGTCTCATTTCATACAGCTTTCCCTGCAATCCGGTCACCATCCTCGTTGCTCTACACTGCACATCAATAGGTGCTTCCATAATCACATACACTCCCCATTCTGAGAAGTCTATATCAGAAGTTTCTCCTCCCTAACTCATGACAGCAACTTCCTCCAATTTCCACCCCTTGGTATGTGTGCACCTGAACAAATAGGTAGATGGGGTTTAGGTAGGAATGGGCTTTAGTGACCTAGCAGACTCTAAGGCACCGAAATCCATGAATTCTTGTGGGACCAGGCCTAGAGAGAATTTGCCTGCCATTTATGCTTACAGACTTCTATTTCTGGAAGCTTCACATTTTCTTGCTGCCACGCACTTCCTTCCTCCTTTTCTGGGATTCCTCCCACAATCATACTACGTGTTCTTTCCCCTTCTTCCCCAATCACTTCAACTACCTACTGTCGTATGTGCTACTCCCACATCTTCTGTTTCCTTCCTATTTCTGCACTACCCTCCCTGCCACCAGCTGCAAGTCTCCAGTGTCCCTACTGGTACCTACAATGGACCTCAATTTTCAGGCTCCATTGACACTGGGAGACATTGGGAGACATTGGTAGCACAAAAGTGGGACTCATGCAAATGGAGAGGCTGAGCAAGGGTCCTAGCGAGACATCAAGGCACCCACGGCAGCACATTTTACAAGCACTCGGAAAATGCACAAAGATTTTCCGCTTCACTCAGAAGGACGATACTGTGTGACAAGCATCTCCGGAAGTTCAAAGCAATGGTGCATGGCATCTCCTCCTCTAGCTCAGAGGAAATAAGCATTCAGCTTGGAAATCACTAGCGTCATGCCATTTGATTGCAGGCCCTTTTTACAAGCTAAAGAGTCCAGTGCTCACTCGCTCACTCATGCACGCATGCACTGTGATCAGCAGCAGTGATGTCTGAATGGTGTCAGCATTGCTGCGCCAATATCCTGACAAGTCAAGAAATTTGTAGACTAGTGCACTTAGAGTCATGGCTGATGAAAGCCAACTCATTGGGAAAATGGTGTCAAAATGCTATCAGCTTATGTCATTTCATGAACTATCAGTGAAACTCATGCTTGCTTTCTTCGTTTGATAACAGTAATAATAAAGAATAGCTTTCCTTCCCTTAAACAAGATGCATTTGCTTTTGAACACTTTTGAAAATTTCCTCCATTCCAACTTTTGGAGACACAGATTACTGCTCCACAGAAATGCATGTGCATTTCATCAGATTAGCCAGTTGAAGTATCTTTAATTGACAGTCTCAATGATGGTGATGATTTTTGTTATTATGGAGTCGCTTTCGATATTTAGATAAATTCAGTACTGAAAGTTAAAATGCAATTTAATATTTCTGTATATAAAAGCTCCAATGTTTGCTTTGAAATGACAAAAAGAGAAGGCTTTTGAGACTTTTGAGAGACTTTGCCAGTAGGGGATCCTCCATGCCTGTGATTCCTGACTGTCGGCCTTGCTGTCTGGGGCTGATGGCTGCTGTAGTCCCCCAGGACTGGAAAAGACAGCCTACATGATAAAAGATCTCTGTAGATATCCAATGCCTTTTGGAAGATCTGTTTAACATGGAACATTAGATGGGGAAGCAGCCAAGACCAACACAACACTGGACAGTAAAGCATCATCTGTTTCCCAAACCCTTAAAGCAGCCTCTTCCCCCTTGTTCTTTGAAACCACACACAAAAGTCCGGTTGGCGTATCCAAGTAGTTACATTCCAACTGCAAATTGTTCTTTTCCTGCCACATTACGTGCTTCTCTCCAAAGGCTTTTAACCCACCGCTTTACTCAGGCTTCTGCTTCCAGACTCTTTGTGGGATGCAGATTGGTTCCTGACATGTGTGTATTCCCCTGTGGATGTTTCTTTCTCTGCCTTTCTCTATATTACACAACTGCAAGCTGATCCTGCAATATAGTAGAAGAATGAAGATAAAAATCCAGAGCTTCTCCTTTCTCTTCATTAAAGCATTGAGAGATAAAACTACACTTTCCCCAATCTACCAAATAAAAAAATAAAGCAAAAAATGCAGCAGAAATGCTTGGAAACCACAGGAGAGGACCGAAAGAATGACAGTGTCATCCAAAGCACCCACAAACTACTGTGAGCAATCAGGAGGCACTATAAAGGCACCAGGTTTCCACCAATGGCAGAGTCTGAACCTATAACTAAGATGGGTGACTTAATGGCCTGTATCATTTTTGCATGTGTTTGCTCCAAATCCATTCTGTTCTTCTTCCACATTAACCTGCAGTTCATTTAATCTGCAGGTAAATGCAGGCACCAAGGTTTCTCTGTTCTCCAGGTGGGAGGTTCCTTGACCAGTGCCAATAAGGGGAGAGGTAAGAAAGACCAAAAAGCTGAATGCAGTGTCAATGCCACTGAGCTGACCACTCCAACATAAAAAAAATGATTTTTGGGGGGCAAGCAACTATGCCATAGTATTTTGAGGAGTCCAACATCTGATATAAACATATGTGTTTGGTAGTGAGAAAATAGCTGCTGTGGGCACACATTTTCAAGGTTTGCAAGCTGGTTTTCAGAAGAGGAGGAGGAGGAAGAGGAGGAGGGAGGAATTGGAATGTGGCTCAATTAACCTGTTGAGATGAGAGAAGCAGAGACACTTATCTTAAGACCAGACTCCCCAGGTGGGCAGGCCGCCTCTGAGTACAACAGTACCAAAATGTACTGTTGGTGGGAGGGGACTTGGAACAGAGGAGACAGATGAGCGCGGAACAGCACTTGACACCATGATCCTTTGTCAGCAGAGGAACATGACTCAATTAGAGGATCAGTAGGTGGAGTCGAGCCCCATCCCAAAGGAATGTTCAGGAGAGTTCCTGGAGGTGAACATTAGATTGGGTTCAACAAACCGCTCTATGCATGCTCAGAGATTCATGCTGGGTGTTTGCACTTCTGGAAAATGCTTCGGTCAATAAAGAATGTTTTGCAAGACACATTGCATTTTGAATTTTTTGAATGTGTGAAGAGGGAACTCTAGTTCACCACATTATTTTCCAATACGCACATTAATCTGAGGACTATGAATCAGGTCAGTTCATTCACAAAGATCTCAATCCTCAAACATCCTTCATGCTGTCAGTTTAAACTGACATTATTCTCTGTACAAAATTTTTTCCTGCCCATAGAAAGCTAGCTCTAAAGGAATTATGATCTCTGTGTATGTAACCTTGCTTTATAAAAAGGAGCAGCCAGAAATCATTCATTTCTGCCTCCACTCTTAAAGTTAAGTCTTGACTGGCCATAACTAAGCCTGAGCCAAAATGCTCTCTATTTTGCAGGCTGTGAAATGAGAAGAGGGGTAAGTTATTTTCAGAGGGAAAATAGGTTTGAGGAAGGAGGCTAGCTTTTTCTGATCATCACCATCTTTTCTCCCTAAAATGGTCTCTTTCCAAGGGCCTGCAATTGGACAGGGAGCGAGTTGGCCACTGCGTAAAAGGTACCATATTTTCCCCCCAAAATGCTCCTCTGAGAGGATGGCCACTATCTGATCAGGGGAAGGGAACTCCATTAAATTTTGCCTCTTTGCCAAGACTGCATTCCTGCCTTTAAAACAGAAAATGAAAGACCAATTTGTCCTTCAAATTCAGCCCATCCTTTGCAGTAATTTCTTAAAAGATCCTGGAACCTCAACTGTTCCTTAAACAGTCACATACAAAACCATTTATCAACCCTTACAGTGTTTATTTTGGCCAAAATTAAACGTTGCATAATGTTATTCTTCCTGGAATTTCATAACTGAAGGCATTCTTTATACCTTGAAAAACACAAAGAGAAAACACAATTCAGATTCAGGTATTCATTTATGTCTTTCACAGAAGTGATGAAACATACTTCGGGAAAATATATGCCAAATGAGGATGCAGAAAGGAAATATGAAGGTTTGTTTCATTTCTTAGCATCAAATGTAACTTTTCTTTTGCCCTTTTCTTTTGCCCTTACAAGAAGCCAGCCAGTAGCATATACTCAGCATGTTACTCAGTGTCTTTGATGAAACTTGCATCTGTAGAAGAACATAAGAAGAGCTCTCCTGGATCAGACCAAGGTCTGTCTAACCCAACATTTTGTTCCCACAAGAGCCAGCCAGTTGTCCATGGAGACCCACAAGCAGGACACAATTGCCACAGTATGCTACCACACATGTTCCCCAGCCACTTATATCAAACTCGCATAGGCAATGGGATTGTAAACTGCAGGAGTGCAACCCATAACCCACAGCCATGACTAGGACCCAAGGGTGGCCTGATGCTCTGCATTTTCAAATACTTTCCTCAGAGACCCTCTCAAAATTGTTCTTTTCCTGCTACTGCTAGCAGCAAGACTACAAAAATCCCCAGCAGGAATGCTGCAATGTCTGTTTGTGTGAGCATATAATTGTGCAGCCCTGTCCAGTATCGCTTTGGGGTCCAAAAGGTTGTGCACAAACCCCTTCTCTACTGCCTGCCGCATTGACCCATCTTGGTATCTATCTGCATTTACTCCACCTGAAACCAGCATCTGTACTCAGAACACTCCTTTTTATTTGTGAATTAAGTCCATGCAAATTTCAGCTAAATGAGCACTCTGAAAACTCATATATTCTTGCAGAATAAACAAATTACTCCCCAGGATGCAGCTGGCTGTGCAGAGGGTCTTTGTTGTTGTAAATAGGGAACAACAAATATGACCTCAGGGGAAAACTCTCTCATACACACTTTTTAAGTTGCTTTGATTCTGGCCATAGGCAAAGAAGCCGTGGAAATAAGCCTTTGAGACTGTCTCTCCTGAGAGGCTCCATAGCACAGGAGAATGTGACTCACTCAGACAAGCCAAAGCTCTTGTTCTTTCAGCCTGTTCTCATTTTATGCAAACATGCAAGACAATGCTGCACCAGACCTGGATGTTTGGGCACCTGGAGAGAAACAAAGAACTGACTGCAGACACCATTGCTGTACATCTTTTGAGAGGCCATGCAGAAAAGGAACAGGGGAAGTAAGTGGACCAGATTCTGGTGAGCACTGGAAATGAGGGTGGATGGGAGCAATGGCGGACAAAAAGGAAAGTGCGAGACACTCAACTGGTTGAACTACTGAAAACTACTGCTCACCTTGGGCTGAATCAGAATTAGCCCTGCATAGACTAGGGATGGAGAGAAAGTAGACCTTCAGATATTTTGGATTTCACCTCCCAACATTCCTGACCATTGGCCAAGCTAGGAAGGGCTTTTGAAAAGTACAACCCAAAACATCTGGAGATCTTTCTTCTGTCCACCTTCTGGAATAAACCCATTGAAATTAATGGGGCTTAAGTTGGACTAATGCTGAATGCATCCCATGGACTTCTACGACTCATTAGCCCTTGTTATTTTCAATTTCATGACAGTTGAAATGTCAGAACACATGGAACCCAATCATTTCACTCTTTGCTTGTAAAGAAAGGAATTCCAGAGTCATAAATGACTTCCAAATTTATATGGTCACTTTTTCCCATTTCCCACTTTATGAAGTTATGAAGTTACAAATTATGAAGTTGCAGGAATTATGGGGAGGGAGCCTAGAATTTGACCATTTTTAATCTTCAACCCAAAGAAACTAGGGCAGTAGATCTTTCAATAACTTTCCTCCTCTTCTAACAATTTGTCTCCTTTTCAGGACACCCACTCTGCCTAGTGGTTGGGGTGGGCCTGAGAAGACTTCAGGGGCAACTTTTGCCCATGATGGACTATTCTTTGTCTTTAGATAAAAGAACATGTCCCCAATCACTCCCTTCTTATTGTCCCTTTGAACATGTCAGAGCATCCACTACTGCCATGGGAAAGTCTGCAAGGGCAGGAGCTCCACTTGCTTGCTTTTGGGTGGAAGGAATGGGGATGCTGCTGATCCACTTGCTTCACCGTGTGGGTGTCACAAGAACAGGAGTAGGCAGGGACACCCTTCCCCTTCTCCATGATGAGGGTGGGGGTAAAAGGAACTGCCAGGTTGGAGGAGGAGTTCCCCTTTTCAGTCTTCCCATCCGCACATTGTTAATTGAGCTAGAAACAAAAACACACAAAACAGGACCATTTCTTTGCAAACATCTCTCTTCTAACTCCTCTGGACATGACAAATAATGGCAAATGTTGGGAGTGAGATGGTCTGTTGCTCTTGCTGCACTTTCCCAAAGCATACTGATTTGGACTCAGAGAAGGAGGAAGGGGAGCCAAAGGAGGCCTCAGAATGTGGCCCAATTCCAGACACTTTGATGAGAGAAACGGAGGTGCTGATCTCAAGGTCCGACTCCCCAGATGCTCCAGCGGCCTCTGAGAACAGCCAAGATACACAGCTATTGGAAAGAGGCACAGGGCAGGGGAGTTTCACAGAGATAGACAAGGCAGGTATGGCTCTTAACCCCATGACACAATGCTGGTGGAGGAGCGTGGCCCAGTTAGAGGATCAGCATCCAGAGAGGAGGCATGCTCTTTTCCAAAAGGCCACTCCCAGAAGGATGGGGCCCAAACATACACATAAGGGCAGCTCCTAGATTAGCTTCAATGAACTGCTCTGTGCATGATCAGAGATTCATTCTGGGTATTTGTGCTTCTGGAAAATGCTCTGGTCAGTAAAGAACATTTTGCAGCAAAGGCCTGTGACTTTGAATGTGTGAAGAGAGGAAACCTATTTCATGACAGGAAAAATCATCAAGCTAGCAGTACTCCTATAGCACTATGGTCTATATATATGTGTGACAGGGGAAAATTGCACAAAAACTGTGGATATCCCACAGCGTGTCTCCTCTGTGCACCAGCAGCAAAGAATGTGGGGTGTGGATATAATAGCACCCTGATGAGATAAGCGAAGCTAAGTTTAGCCCAGTCCTAGTGTTTAGATACATGCAAGCAGCTTCCCAGTTTTGTGGTTCCAGCTGGACTTGCTGCATCACTGCCACAACTTCCCCACTTTCCAAGTAGACCTTTGCTCCTGAGTGGACTCTGGGTGACAGAGTCTTCTGGATGCTCCCAAGAAAATTCTGTATGCCCTATCTGGTTTTCTGGATATGCTCCAGAAAACTGTGGGGTGGGAGAGGCGATTCAGGAAGGAACCATGGGTTCAGAACATTCCCTGAGGCCCAAGGCAAGACGCCTTTCTGAAAGGTGTCTTCCACATTGTCCTTTGCCCTTTGTCTTCCACTGGAATAAGGTCTGTCATGGAATTCTAGTCCACCTCCTCCCTGGTGCTCAGGTCAAATGGCTGACAATGGCTTGTGTGGAAAATAGGCATGTGTGCACATGAATGCTAGCACTGGGAGTAAGCCCACACTTTCTTGACTGGCACGCAGTCCCCCTCAAGCCAAAAAAGCCCCCAGACCTACACTAGACAAAACTGAGCTAGCTGGGACATTGTCCTAACTTGAAGAAAAGAAGTTTCCTAGAGAGTTTCTGTAGAGCAGCCTTTCCCAAGCCAGTGCATGACAGATGTATGGGGTGCCAACTCCCATCAGCCCCAGCCAGTATGGCTGATGTCATGGATGCTGGGAGTTGTAGTACAAAACATCAGCAGGGTACCAAATTGGGGAAGACTGCTAAAGGGATTTCTAGCACATTGCTACCTAGAAGCCCAGTCATTGTACGCACACACCCTGTCAAAATGACAGACGTGTTGTGGGTGAAATAATAATATGCTATAGAAGGCTTTTATTTCCACTATATGCCTAATTACTCCTTGAGAGAGTCTAAGGATGATTCTGATTACTATCACAAGCATTCCACAGTGACAGTTTGTTCAAAGGAGACTTTTCTTGGTTACTGAAACAAGCTAGATGAAAACATGGTTATTTCTCTCACTGGCATCTATTACTGTTTTCCAGAGATATTTGTTTGAAGATCTGAAAGAAAACAGAATCCTATCTGATGAGCTGGAAGCATCCAGCATTATTACAAGTCTTGCTCATGAGATAAAAATGTCATATCCAACAAGAATAGGCTTCTCTCACTCCAGGGAGAAAGACAGTACTGCAATTGCATCTCCAGTGGAGGGACTGCATAAGAGACCAAAATTTGGAGAATATTATACAAAGTAAGGTATTAGCATTATATCTTATCTTATCATTTCATTATCATTATCATTATCATTTACCATTTACCTAAATTCCTAGTTTAGGAATCATTTATGCAAGGAATCTATGCCATTGTAAATGGTCAAATTTTTATAATGCCTAATGCATTTAGAATTTATTTAGTTATTTGGCATATGGCATAAATTGCCAGGGAGTCTACAACATTTTACATACAGTAGATGTTCTGGTGCCTGCAATTGCTAGTCTGTTACTGCACTGATGCGCCACGGGAGGCAAACTAGCTCAGCACTGGTTGGCCAGTGATGTTATTGTTGAAGCCAGTTCATCCGGGGCTTTCCTCCACCAATTCTCTGCCAAGTCTGTCCAGGCAGATCCAGTTACGGCGCTTGCTTAAATCATGAACGAAGCCAGCAGGGTTCCCACCAAGCAGTGGTGGTCCCTATTTATCTACTCACCAATGGTGTGCTTTCAAACTGCTAGATGGGCAGGAGCTAGGGGTGAACCAAGGGAGATCACTCTGTCCCACGAGGTTGGGCTCAAACCACTGGAGCGCCAACCATTTCTGATCAGCAATTCCAATGTCATTAAGCCACTGCGACGCTGCATATCCCTTCTGCATGTAGAAGAACTAGATGGATGTGTAAACAGTGAAAAAATCTGTAGTGCACAACCAAGTTTGCACAACAGGACAAGTGCTGGGTTATTTATTTATTATATTTATATTGGAACATTTTTCCAGTGCAGAAAAAGCTACTCAAGGAAGGCTTTTTCCAAATTGTCCTATTTGAAATAGAATGTAACGCCTATATTAGGGTTAGGGGTGTGCTCCAGGGTAGTGTTGGGGTTAGAAAAACGAGGTTTCCTGACATGGTTTTGATGTTGGAATGTGTTTAGAATGGGCAGAAATGTAGAGCTGTGCAGAAAAAGCTCCTCAAGGAAGGCTTTTCAAAAATTGTTGAATTTGAAATAGAACTCAACCTCTACATTAGGGTCAGGGATGTGCACCAGGGTAGGGTTAGGGTTAGGAAAACGAGGTGTCCTGGCATATTTTTGATGGTTGGAATGTGTTTTGAATGTGCAGAAATGTAGAGCTGTGCAGAAAAAGGTATTCAAGGAAGGTTTTTTTTCAAAATCGCCCCCTTTTCAATTGAGCTATAGCTGTATATTAGGGTTAGGGGAGTGCACCAGGGTAGGGTTAGAGTTAGGAAAACGAGGTATCCTGGCATAGTTTTGACGGTTGGAATGTGATTGGCATGGGTGGAAGTGTTGACATGTGCAGAAAAAGCTACCGAAGAAAAGCTTTTCCAAAATCACTCTCTTTTCAATGGAAGTTTAGCCCTATATTAGGTTAGGGGTCTGCACTAGGGTAGGGTTAGGGTTAGGAAAACGAGATGTCCTGGCATGGTTTTGATGGTTGGAATGTGTTTAGAATGGGCAGAAATGTTGAGCTGCGCAGAAAAAGCAACTCAAGGAAGGCTTTTTCAAAATTTTCCTGTTTGAAAAAGAACTTAGCCCTTATATTAGTGTCAGGGGTGTGCACCAGCGTATGGTTGAAGTTAGAAAAACGAGGTGTCATGGCATGATTTTGATGGTTGGAATGCGTTACAAATGGGAAGACATTTTGAGCTGTTTGGAAAAAGCTACTCAAGGAAGGCTTTTTCAAAATTGTCCTACTTGCAATGGAACTTAACCCCTATATTAGGGTTAAGGGTGTGCACCAAAGCATGGTTAGGGTTAGAAAAACGAGGTGTCGTGGTATGGTTTTCATGCCTGGAATGTGTTTAGAATGGGCAGAAATGTTGACCAGTTCAGAAAAAGCTACTCAAGGAAGGCTTTTTCAAAACTGTCCTATTTTCAATCGAAATTAAGCCCTATACTATGGTTTGGGTGAGCACCAGGTTAGGGTTAGGGTTGGAAAAATGAGGGGTCCTGGCATGGTTACGATGGTTGGAAGTCCTTTAGAAAGGCCAGAAATGTTGAGCTGTGCAGAAAAAGCTACTCAAGGAAGGCTTTTTCAAATGGTCCTATTTGCAAGAGAACTTAACCCTTATATTAGGGTTAGGGGTGTGCACCAGGGTAGGGTTAGGGTTAGAAAAATGAGGGGTCCTGGCATGGTTACGATGGTTGGAAGTCCTTTAGAAAGGCCAGAAATGTTGAGCTGTGCAGAAAAATCTACTCAAGGAAGGCATTTTCAAAATTGTCCTGCTTGCAATGGAACTTTACCCCTATATTAAGGTTAGGGGTGTGCACCAGGGTAGGGGCAGGGTTACAAAAACGTGTTGTCCTGGTATGATTTTGATGGTTGGAATGTCTTTAGAATGGGCAGAAACATTGAGCTGTGCGGAAAAGCTACTCAAGGAAGGCATTTTCAAAATTGTCCTGCTTGCAATGGAAATTTAGCACTTTATTCGGGTTAGGATATACACTAGGGTTGGTTAGGGTTAGAAAACTGAGGTGTCCCAGCATGAGTTTGATGGTTGGAATGTGTTTAGAATGGGCAGAAATGCTGAGCTTTGCAGAAACGCTACTCAAGGAAGGCCTTTTCAAAATTGCCCTATGTTTAATAGAACTTTAACCTTATATTAGGTTCAGGGTCCACACCAGGGTAGGCCTAGGGTTGATAAACTGAGGTGTCCCAACATGAGTTTGAATCTTTGATTGTTTTTAGATTTGGCAGAAATTTTGAGCTGTGCAAAAAAGGCACTCAAGGTGGACTTTTCCAAAACTGCTTCATATTCAAAGGTATTTTTCCTTTATATTAGGGTTGAGGGTTGCACCAGTTTCGGGCTAGGGCTGTGGTGTCGAACCTATGGCACGCATGCCACAGTGGGCACACAGAGCCCTCTCTGTTTGCATGCCAGCAAAGTCGCCCCGGCATCGCCCCAGCAGCCCAAGCATCAGATAACAGTGCACACAGGGGCCCTTCGCATGCTGAGAAATTAGTAGCAGCATCAGGTGATGACATCACCAGCTGGGACTCATTAGCCCCCACTTGTTTGAGGTCATTGCGCTGCCAAGGAGATATATATATATGCTTGGACTGGCTGTGTGTTGTTTTTCTGAACTAAATCCTCAGTTTTCTGGTTTTACTGTAGTGATTGCACTTTACGATAAATAAGTGTGTTTTTGGTTGCAGTTTGGGCACTCGGTCTCTAAAATGTTCACCATCACTGTTCTAGCTCCTATGCCACACTGATTCTTCCTTGTTTAACCAAGGAATTTTTGGAACAAGCACTAGCCTTCCACACATTCATCGCTTCCATTTCCAAATTGAACCCAGGAATGCCCCCATCCTTGGTTGTGATTGTGACCTCTGCTCCTGCAAACTTAACACGGTGGCCATTGTATTTACATTTGCATGCCATTTTTCAGCTAGGTTGTTAATTGTGAAAGGTGGATTAATGGATATTTAGCAGGATAAATTTTCCCATCTGCATATTAATCCTAGAAGTGCAAGTTGAACCAGTCCACTTAAAAATGCAGATCATGCAAAATTTCACCCCATATTCAATAAATAATTTTCCAGTTTTGTGCAAGCTGATGAGTGAAGGAATCTGAATCAGGTGATGAGCAAGGAGGACTACACACAGCAGTTTTTGTTCATGCATGGAGAAATCTATACTTATGTAAAATGTGTTCACCAGTTAAACAGAATAAAAACACTTCAGCAGCTAGATTCAGAGAGATAAGGCAAGTTTTGTGCCCTAAGCAAATATTAGGATATCTGCATTTACTCAGCTCCTGAAGCTAACCAAATCTCTCTACAAGTCCTGATAGACACATCATAATGTAATTATTCTGTCTGGTTCCGTAGGAGAAGATGCTGTCTGGCTGAGTGAACATTATGTGCTGCATGTTCTTCATCAAATGGAAAAGAATAGGTGGATGGCTGAATTATGTGGTATTTGAGTGACCTGCACATTATGCTAGAGAGCATACATGAGCTATTCAGTCTCCTTGAAGGTGTACATTTGGATTGATTGAAAGCTTGTGTGAACATCCTTGTGTAGGACTTGGACTCAAAACTAAAATACTGTATTAATTTTTCATTATCAGTCTAAAAGAAGTTAGATGTCCTTAAATACATTTACTGTTCATTTAATTACAATTGAGTAGGATTTGGAAGACTGTGCGTTAAGTATGATTGATCATTATGGAAGAGCAAATCTGGCTGACCTCACCTTGAAGAAACCATCATGGAGTGTGGATAAAAGACCTCTGTATATTGGGTTTAGTGGTTTAGTTTAGAGACTTGGGTTTACTAGTTTCTCGTAGAATAATGAGGGTCATTGCATTGCAACTATAGCCACTGGATCCCAGAATTTTATGGCACTCGGGGGGGGGGGGTGCAATCACATCTTCACCTCTAAGACAGGATTGTCCATGGGCTACGGAATGTTGCCCATGAATTGCTAGCTGCTGACCACCAAACTATTCCATCTGAGCTATAGAAACCCTACCAAATTTCGATCTAGGTGCTGGAAAATAGTTGCCTGTACTGTTGATCATAAGAAAAAGGGGGAAAAGATGTGTGCATCTTTGTTGCACATTATGTTGTAATAAAAAGAGAGTTTGTATGTTCTTTCTCAGGCAATCTGAGGGGGTGAAGTTCAAAGGCAGAACCCCTGATCTGCAAGCAGAAGGTCTCAAGTTCAGATCATGGTCCTCCAGTTCAGAAGTTCTCAAGTAGCTAAACTGGGGGAAAGGTCCCTCACAGACACAAAGAATGCCCTGAAAATCATTAGAAAAGACCAGTAAGGCAGCTTCATACATGCTTGACTGTTATTCATATGGAAATGTATATTTTTTGCATAGAATGCGATGACCAGTTATGTAATGCATAACTATATGTCTCCTACTGCCTCCCAGCACCAACCTAGAAGAGCCAGTTTAAGCAACATAATCCACTTCAACCTACCTTGACTGTGAGCCTTTAAACTGGCACGAAATTACAAGTTATTTTTGCACAGTGCCTATTAGTATTTGGTATTTGATTTTTGCTGTTATCGCTGTTATTAATAACAATCTTTAGCGTGTGTGTCCATTTGAATCCTGGCTTACTGTAGTTGTTGGGCTCTAAATCAGTGGTTTTCAAGCTTTCTATGGCTGGCGATCAGCAAAAACAGGAAGACCGCCTCAGGGACCACTGAGGAAGAAATGAAACTCACCATACACAGCATACTGTATTCTGGGTATTCGTTTCCAAACACAATACCAAAAAAAATGAAAAATCTCCAAAATAACCAGAAATCAATGGAAGAACAAAATACCAAAATTGGCACAGTGTGGCTCCCAGCCAGCTCCCGTCAAGTCATCTCTCCCCTCCCCGGCTGCTCAGTGGCACTGGCTTATTCCCTGTGAACATGATGCTAACTTAGAAAGAGGTGGTGGGGCACCGCCAGCTGCCACACTGGTCCATGGCTAGCAGGATGCACCCCCCTCCATGGACCAGCAGGAACTCTCCCATGGACTGACACTGGTCTGCAGACCAGTGGTTGAAAACCACTGCTCTAGATTATGGGAATTAGGTGGGGTTAGTGTAAGAGCCGCTGTGGCAGTTTAATATCACAAGTCAAAGGTAAACGATCAAGGTATCACATTGTACAGCAGTGCCCCAACTCAGAAAGGTATAACTGCACTGTTTGCAGACTTTGATAAAGCAGAATGGGATAGGGACAGGACACTGGAAGAACCTAATATCAGAAGAGCTAGGAATTGCTCCTAAAGCATTGTACAAAATTTCATTATCACGTTAATATAAGGCTAAATTTCCCATGCCATTGAATGTGTACTGTGGCAAACTAGAGTGGCTTGCCCAAGCTTACTTGATCAACTTCATAGCTCAGGGAGAATGCCAGTCTGATTTTTTCCATATCTAAACAAAACTTTTCTGTACTGGGAGATGTAGCCCAACACATCCAGAAGGCTCCAGATTGGGGAAGGTGGCTCCTCTCAATAGATCAACAATTCTGCGTCTCTGTTTCTGTGCAGAATATCCTTCAGGCTTATGGCTGATGAATGCATGTGTTCACAATAAAATGACCAGCAGATGCTGGGGATACTTTGGCTGGCTGTTAAATGCCCTTCTATCTGCACATATTCAGTAACTATCCCTTTAAAAGAAAGGGCAGCTTTGCAGACTCAAAATCACACTCCACATTGCAACTGGAAAAGCTAGGAAGCCACCATAGCCAACATCCATGCCTCATTATTTCCTTAAAGGGTCATAGCAACACACTGTTTTGACATCATTACATGATTCGTTTTCCCATCCTTGTTCCCTGCAGTTGAGGAGGGGTGAGGGACTATAGACAAGATTGGGAAAACTGTGTCAGCACAAGGTACACAGCAACAGGAGGAGATGAGATAACATACCAAAGCATGCTGTGTTGGCTGGCGATTTATGGTCATGCATAATGTTGCCTGTCCCTTAATTTTCTGATCAAGCCCAGGTGATTTGAAAGAGGTGCGGTGTCAGCACTTAGCCCAGCCAGAAGTTCTTCGAAGTCAGGCAATAGACACATGAAGCTGCTGAATTATTAATCTTCATTTGAAAGCAATATCAGGAAACTAGAAAAGAGGCAGTGGGATTTAATACAGAAAGAGACCTCAGACCAAATGGCTATTTTTATTTATGTATTAATGTGACCACAGAGAAATCTTTACTGGGAGCCCCAGTTGGCAAGGGGATGCTGCTGTGCCTCTTCTAAGATACGATTTTTACAAATACTCCATGCTCATGCGCAGAGGCAGGGCTTAGGGGAAAACTCCACTTGGAGCCAGTGAAGTCTTCCTTCTAAGATTCATAGGCAGTCATAGGGAGGGAAGGAAACTATTAGTAAAATGGGGTAGGATCCCAATAAACATTGGACAGCCATAACTGGTTTTTAAATAACAGAGACGCATGCTGTTTCTAACATGGCTCTAATTTGGCTCTGAGACTAGAGGAAGGAAGGGGCTTCTCTATACGAGGCATATAACTTGCAGCTATATGGGCCTTTTCCCATTTTCTTTACAGGTGGATTACAGCATCCCTCACAAAGGTCTTTCCTGCAGGTTTTCCTTCCTGCCTTTCTATACATGCCTGCATATTCTGTGACACAACACAAAGTGGTTCTGTGAGACACAGTAGAACTGCAAAAACACCCAAGGCTTCTGGTGCCACCTAGAAAGATGCCAGACCCTCCTCAGAAAAATGGCTGGAAAACTCAGGAAATGCCATGGAGGATGAAAAAGTTCTAAAAAGTCCAGTTGACTTTGATATGTGTTAGCTCATGAATACACAGAACATGAACTCAGCTTTATATTTTCTGGCCCTAAAAGCAAGCCAGAAAATATAAAGCTGAGTTCATGCTCTGTGTCTTACATTCTGCACCCACAGTATTTTTAAGAATCATTCCACTAATCCAGAAATGTACAATTGAATGTTGTTATTTCAGAAGTTGCTTTTACTACAGGAACTGTTTTGTGCATTACAATGACTTTTTTTTTCTCTTTTAAGGTTGACCACTCAGACCTACAACAAAATGTTGCAGCATGTCTTAACTAGAGTGCTCCAGTTTAAGGTTCTAGCCAGCCACCCATTCCCTTCTCCATGTTATACTGGGAATGAACACAAGCAGACCAGTTGACTCACCCCATCTCCCAGATCCTCTTGGTTCTGCAATATGGCAATCCTATGGAGTGTTCTCCATGGTATCCTGTCTTTGACACCTCTGCTCACCTCTTGTAAACACAGGGTTGTGGCTTCTTTTATGAAATCATTCCATCTCATAGCTGATCCTCCTCCTCTTCTTTTGCCTTCAACTTTCCTTAGTGTGATTGTCTTCTCCAGCAAGTCTTGCCTTCTCATGATGTTCCTGAAGTACAACAGCTTCAGGTTTATTACTTGATTTCTGTACCATTGTTGTCATTTAGGTGGGACTGGAAATAATTTTATCCCACTGGGCTTTTAGTAGCTCTTGTTGCTGCTGCTGTTAATAATAATGCTATTATTACATTGCATGTATATCCCACCTTTTTCCTCTTGCAAGAAATCCAGAGCTAAGTCTTCTACACTCCATTGTTATCCTCACAACAGCCCTGTGAAATAGGTAAGACTGACAGTCCATAATGTGGTGTAGTGGTTAAGAATGGGGGGCTGAGATTCAGGGGATCCGGATTCTAGTCCCCACTCAGTCATGGAGCCAACTGGTGACTTTGGGCCAGTCATAGGCTCTCAGCCCAACCTACCTCACAGGGTTGCTTTTTGGGGGATAAGAGTGAAAGCAGGAGGAGAATGATGTAAGTTGCTTTGAGTTCTTTAAAAGGCTTAGGTTTAGGCTTAGGCTTAGGGTAGCTGCCACACAACACTGGCTGTACTTGAAGAAACAAGCCACGTGTGTCAAAATGATATTTAGTGCATTGATGAAAAAAAATGTTAGTTTGGATACAAAATATTAACAAGCAAAAGAAAGCTTATGCTCTTGTTACTTTTGGCCATATTCACTCCCAGAATTCTCTAAGGGCAGCTGCAAGGTTCTCCAAGGCAAACAACACAACAATTCTTCTCTCCAAGCTGAAAACAAAAGAGCCCTCCTCTTGCCACGGATTTTATAACTTTTTTGTCTCCTCCTGTTTCAGAAGTTGCCATTATATACTCTTCCTGGGGGACAGGATCAGAAGGGGTCCTGTTTGCTACTTCAGTAAGGCAAAAAGTTTCATTCTTACAGCCAAAGCTGCCCTTATCTACAGAATGACTGGGGAAGACAGATCCAAGGCAATTATCTCTAATGCTTTTCCGAGCAAGCTAAAGGCCATCATGCCTTGCTGTGGTTCCAAGAAATTATCCTGGCTTCTGAACATGAGAAAGTTCACTGCACTACATGATGAATCTTAATAATCCCCTCGCCTTTCTTCTGCTAGAGTCCACATAACGTCTGTCCTATCCTGAAGTGTCTAGAAATATTGCAATGTTATTCCAGTATTTTGTCCATGTTTCTATATCTGAGAGTTTAGTAATTTTCCCACCTTATTTCATGTTTTAGAGTTCAAAGCACCCTAAAATCTGGCCATTAGGTTTGCAACCCTAAACACAAGGGATTGGATCTAGAGATCTAGGTTTAGTCAGAGTAGACCCAAACAAATAATTCGGATTGAAGTCTGACATCTCCATTGCTTTCTAAGCATAACCAGTTCTAGATCCAGCCCAATTAGCCACAGTAAAACCCCTTGAATTTTATCTAAATAAACATGTTCTTTGTGTTGAAAATGAAAACTTATTGACATCTTGGAAGTAACTATCTACCCTTGCTTCAAATTGACTGTGCAGGTGACATATAGATTTAATCGGACTGTCTTTAAAACAATTAGAATGCTGCAAACTGTCATTTTGTGAGAGTGCTGAGAATGTATTATTTTAGCACAAGTTCTTTTTCTCCTGCAGTGAACTACCACATGCACACCTTCTTATTCGGGAATAATGACAAAGTGGCTTATACCTGCCGCATTAACATGGCCTAAAACCGCAGCCCTTCATTTTGCCTACTCTCTTGCAGATGGAAGCACAACAGGTATGTTTAAAAGAAAAGAGGGAAAACATCCTTCAAAGGGCAAATACTAACAGAAAATATAATGGGCATGGATAGAAACATGAGGTGGAGATGCCAAACACAGTAGAGATCCATCCAGTGCACAGTCCATTAAGATCAATAGGCATTTTCCCATCGACTTCTGCAACATTTAGACCTGGGTCTGGAATAACAATAGAAATCCAATAAAGCTGATTTAAATTCAATCAGATCTTGTATGCAGAGTTGTGATCATTGTTTCCTTCTCCTCGGATAATGTGTGTTGCTCTCCTACAAGAAACAGAGCAATTGTGTTCCAGCGCAGGTAGGAATAAAAATAACTTAGGGAAGCGTGTGTGGGGAGAAGAGAAAAAGAGAAAGTCTATACAATGGCAATGCACTAAGGAGTTCCAGGTACATGACATGCAGAAGGGGAGGAGGTATCTATTTGCACTGCAGGATTCTATTCATGCTGTTTGCAACACACATAGATACTGTAGGCAATTTCCTTTATACCAGCACAATTAGGAACAGCGTTGATGTCAATAGAATGGCTGCACTGAAAAACCCATTAAAAAAAAAAACAGGCAAAGGGAAACTGACTGGCAGTTCTTATAGAGAAATAGGTATTGACATGAAATGGAAGACAGTAGCAATCCTGAGCACATGAACAATTTTTGTAATCTGCTAATGGAGCACTCATAGAACGCAGGTCTTTTTCTAAGCATTGTGTGAGATTTATGAAAAAGGCCCTTAATTAATATTTCCTAACATTTGACATTTTCTATACACACCTTTAAGGGTTTTATAATCAATCATGCAATGTCTGCATGACAACTATGTTGTCTTGTCACTCCCATTTTACAGATTGGGAAAAGGTGGTTGGGAGAGTATGTTTTGTCTAAATCTCTGATCTGCAGCTTATCAGGGGTTTGAAGAGCTAAGGATCATCCAATCTTTCCTCTGCACTGTTTCTGTAACATATCATAAGTTGTGGGATCTCTCTACCAAACAGATCCCATGAGCAAACAATATAATATGACTTATATAGGCTGGAATAGATAAGCAATCACTGAACAACCAAAAATGTCTTGGCTCCAGCAGCATGTAGGTGATACCCTAATTCTGCCAAGTTGCTTCAGGAAATCACATTGGTTCCTTGCTAATTCCACTGGTGCTCTTTTACAGGCCAGTATGGGAGGCAATGGCCCCAACATGATGCTAAGGGACCCCAGGCTGTTCTTATTTGGCTAAAAGAAAAAATTGGCTCCAGCACTTTTGGTCATTAGTATATCATTGGCATTCTTCCAAGAGATGTAATGTTAACTTAACCTCATTGTCTTGGATTGAATCCAAATAGGTAATTAGGTTCTTTTTACCTAAAATTCCCCACTGTAATTTTAAACTGAAGTTAGCCTTCCCTCATGTGCTTTGAAAACCAAGAGCTTTTGCTCATTGTCCAGGCTGATGACCTAGCAATCTGTTTTATTTGCAATATGTAGCATATTTTCTCTTCCTGATTCTCTGTCCTTAATAGGCTATGAAACTATTGTCTTCTTAAGCTCTTATACCTGCACATTTTCACTGACTGGGCATATTCAAAGATACAAAGGCACTGTTTATGTTTGCTTTAAATCTCTTTGAAGAAAATTAGGCAACATTATTCTTTTTTTGCTAGGGGATCTTTGCAGGTCTCTGGGCTGTTTGTGTAGATCAAGTGTGGCTAAACATTGTCATTTTCTGAGTTTGGAGCAAAGGCTTGCCAGCTATTCTGCAGAAATTTAGTAAAATAGTCTCATCTCTGCAACTTTGACACAGTGGCTTTGACTTAGTGGGTAGTTATTGCATATCATCCTGGTCTAACTGGAGCTCATTTAAAACCCACTCCCTGTTGAGCTCAGCTCCCCCATCCAAAACATAAATGTGACTTCGTGTTGTAAATCCCTGCTACTCATGAATCCCCAAGCCTTCAAAAACCATCTGTAAAACTGTTGCCTCTTTGAGACATTTTCATGTAACAATGAATGTGCATTGCTAGCATAGAAGCTCCTGAGCAGAGTTATTCACTGTATACCCAAAATTACACTTTGGAAAGAAGGTAGGGGGCAGGATTTTATGAGCAGAGTTCAAATGATGTGGGATAGGAGGCCCCAAATGAAGTCTGCAAGCAACATCTCTGACTTCTCCCTGTTTTAGGTATAGCATGAGTAACAGCCTTCGACAGACAACAGCTAAGGGGGACTGAACAAAAGACAAGCAAGGTGGCTTTCACTGGACATCCTGCACTGACTGAGCAATGTATCTTCAGAGCATCATTTCATATTCTGAGAAGCACTTGATTTGAGAGATATGCAGATGATACAATATTACTGGCAGAAAGCAGCAATGAATTGAGATGTTTCTGATGAAAGTGAGAGAAGATAGTGCCAGGACTGCAGCTGAAGTTTAAGCTGAAGAAAGCAGGACCACAGTTAAACATTAAGAAAACGCAATGATGGGAGAGCTATACGAATTAATACAAATTACTATCAACAATGAAGAAACTGAAATTATGAAATGTTTTGCAAAAGTTCTCTCAGTCATCAATTCAAAGGGAGGCTGCAGTCAAAAAATGAGAAGACTGAGGCCTGAAGGGCAGCAGTGAAGGAACTAGGAACAATCATCAAGTGTAAGAAGATCTCACTAGAGACCAAGGCCAAGATCATCCATGTTATTGTATTCCCTGTCATTATGTAGGGGTATGAAAGCTGGAAAACTGAAAGGAAGAACGCAGCTGCATTCAAAACCCAGAGCTAAGAAAAGCTTTGCAAGTTCAGTGGACCAACAGAAAGATGAACGAGGGGCTCCTAAATTAAATCAAGCAAGAACTTGCCCTGGAAGAAGAAATGATGAAACTGAAGCAGTCATACTTCAGGTGCATCATGGGAAGGCAAGACTCACTGGATAAGACAATCATGTTAGGGAAAGCTGAAGGCAGACCAACTATAAGATGGATCAGCTCCATAAGGAAAGCTACAAGCTTGAATTTACAAGAACTGAGCAGGGCTGACAAATACAGGATATTTTGGGGGGCTTTCTTTCTTAAATTGGCATAAGTCAGAGACATCTTACAGCACCTAATAACAATAACAGTATGGAAGGAAAAACCATTCCTGGTAACCTTTCCAATCATGTCATTATCCCCCTTTTTATTGATACATCAGGAGCCGAGCATAACAGTTGGAAAAAGTGCACCGCTATAAGACAAATGACAGGGTTCTTTTCAGAAGGATCCTTGTATATTTTGCTGCCGACCAAATGCTTTATAAAAGAAGCTTAATTCCATCATATATGTAAGATTGCGACTTCAACAGGGAAGGGTTCACTGACTGCTTCAAGTTGGCCACTCCAGCAGGCCAAGAATATCTTTTTCTTGGTTAACTACTGACTATATGTTACTAGGGAAACTAAACAGTTAGTCAATTACTTCTTGATATAAGACCATTTGGGGAAAATTCCAAATTGGAAAAAAAACAGTCAGAGAAGGGAGCAAAGCTTCCCTTGTTCCAGCTAAGTATAATCTAGGGGTCTGTGTTTGAAGTGAAAAAGAACAGGCTGTGTTTTTGAGTCAGAGATGAACAGAGAGAAGAGAAAGACTCCTGCAGAGTGTAACAGATGCTTTGTAAGTATCTTTGGGTGTGGTCAGTCTCCATGGAGATTTAATATAGGAGGTAATGGACCTTAGTTATCTCCTGAAGCATTTAAGCTCTGCCTCCACTGATGCTCAACTAAGCTCACCAACAGAAATATGACAAAATGCCTCCAGTGACCACCTTCCAAAGGAAACCAAATTCAGGTGAGCACTGCCACCTGGAACTCCTCACCAGAGAAGTAGGGTGAGTTTAAGGAAACTTTAAGTTGCACATACAGCCCTCTTGAAAATGTAGAGCTGTTATTATCTTCTTTGCTTGCTCTTGATTTGAAATGTAATCCCAATTTCTCCATGGGTCGAGGAGCTCTGTCATTTATTTTATTATTTATTTGTTTGGAACACTTATATGCCACCCCATTCGCAAAAGTCATGATGTCATCAGGGGATTTTTCTCTCCCTCCCCATTTATTTTCCTCACCCCCTGTGTCACCAAATGGCTTCTCATGCACCTCTATGCTCAGGCTCATGGGCTCCACCTTGAAAAGACACCATAGACTTTGAAAAGTGACAACCCATTATCCTGAACATGCATTTCAGTATTTTCTAATGTGAAAGCAGAACAGCACTGGAATCCACTGCATTCTCAGAAACCTCTCTTGGGGGGTTTATTGGGGAGTGGGGAATGGGGAAGAAATATGGTCCTTTCTATTGCCTTACCAACAGCTTTCCTTTCATTTTAAGCTATGCACAGCATGACAGAGCCAAATCAATTGGAACATCATTTAATGTATACTGTCTGCTAAACTAGTCCCTGACACCATTAGGTACTAAAACAGAGAGAAGAACAAAAACACAGTTATTGCACAGCTTTTCTACATTACTTCTCTTGTGGATTATGGTTGATAGCCCAAGTGCAACTTCAGGAAAAGAAAAGGTTATTCCCTTTTCTTGTCTGCAAAAGTTGCATTCGTAGAACCTTCTGATATCAAGCCGTAGTATCCGAGAGATAATTCACCCAGCTGCCATGCTACCGATGCCTCTGACAGTTTCCCGCTCTTATTGAATGATTCTTGCAATTCTGTTCATTGTGAATGGAAACTACCCAGGTCAGCAACCAGTGCTCATGATTTGGAGTGGAATATACAACTAGGGACTTTCGTTCATGGAGAAAAGATGCAGCTACCATGGTTCAATGACAAATGCACTGTGTCTCCTCCAGCAATCATGTGTCACTCTCTGCTTTCCAGAATACTCACAGTAATATTAGTCTATGCAAATTACAGAGACAAACACACAAATCTGTTCTCCAGCTTTTCTAAGGATGAATGTTCCCAACTGACTTGCTCTTAAATGAGGGCACTATATTAATATTCATGTGGTTGTAACACCCCAGTTCACAAAGAGCTGAGCCACAGAGTATGAGCTGAGCCTGTGCAAGAACGTCCACCGAGATGTGAAGCTTTGCAATGCTGTAAATGCTTATGGATGCCAGGAGGGAAAGTGACTGAAATGTGTCCCCATTGCAGGGAGATTATACACAGTGATCACCTATATACTGGATGGAGGAGAAGAATGGCTCTACCCTGATTTATGTGCCTTTATGGGATGGGATGGAAATATTTATTTATTTATTTATTTATTAAAACATTTCTATGCCGCCCCTTGCCGAAGCCTCGGGGAGGCTTACAACACAATAAAATACAAAAATAACAATATAAAATTAACAATATAAAATAAATAACAATGTAAAAGAAGTTGCCCTGGCCAGATAGGGATAGACAACTGGCTGTTGCCCATATTTTGGACCTGGAGCTTCCAGGAGTCCCCACAGCCAGCATGGTCAGCATGGCAGTTACACCCAGCATGCCAGTTGCACCAGTTACCAGTCATACCAGTACACCCAGCAAGCCAGTACAACCAGCACACACCCTAATCAAGCATACCCAGCCCAGCACGCTCTAGCACTGCTCACCTGAAGCAGCATAACCAAGGGTAGCGTTTGATGGCACTGCAGGCCAAAGTCTCTGGCCACAAGTTGCCTGCCTCCAGGGCAGACCAATCTGTGGGCAGGGGAAGCAGGCATCGAGCTGCAGGGATGCAGTGTCCTGGTGCCTGACCGATAGCCCTGCATACAGAAAGCTCCCCATCGTCACCATGCTTTTACCCAACCAATATTCCTCTAGGCAGGGGTGATTTCCATATGTTAAAAAATACGAACAAGAAGACAATTAAGAAAAACGGCACATAAGGCCATTGTCAGGAGGCAGCCCATTCCTTCCTTCGTTCTGGGTTCAACACTGAACACAAACTCAACGAAATGCTTTTTAACACGCACCTTCTCTCTTGCCAGCACTGCATAAGAGCGCCTGTTCCATTCCTGGAAGTCGTTTGCCCTCCCCTTCCCTCCTAGCAACAGTGAGTGGCAGCTGTCACTGGGCGTCCCACCCATTGCTTGTGGCAGCCACAGTCTCCACCGCTTCCGCCCTGGCAGGGTGCACTGTGACTCACCCCCCCCCCAAAAAAAAACCCCAAGCACACACACAGTGGAAGTAGTCACAGCCTATCCTCTCATCTCAGGTCAGTGGGACTTCTCTTTTATCTATGTGGATGGTCTAAACGTTCTTCCATCTTGTGATATGCGTCTAGTGAGCTGGAATTGCAGAACCAGGAATGAGTTGTCATTGTTTCCATCACTGGCTTATATCGAAGTATTGCACAATAGACTGTACTGCACAACAGGTTTTACAATCCTAAAACCCATTACTTGGGAGTAATCTCACTGTTTTCAATTAGGCTACACTTGGGCACATTTACATGAACTGGTTCCCTTATATATTTATATAAGCTTGCATGTTTTGTTTATATGCATTACATTTATAACATGTAGTAAAAGCCATATTCTTTGACTAATAAATATTAGAGTACACTAAGCTTCAAGATGTGCAAATGCGTTTGTGATCCAATTGTCTTTATTGCCCTTTGCAGAAAATTATAAACCTACTATCAAGACTTAATACCCCATCTAATCACATTTTAATTCATTTTAATTATATATGTTCTCTAAACAGGTCTCAGTTCAGTGTTTCCACTCTGGGCAGCATTACAAAGCTTGGATAATTGGCACAATAATTTTAAATTTAAAAGGCAGTAAACATTTTCTAAGAGTATAATAAACCTTTAAAAACTTCTCACGAAGATACTGGACGGTGAATGACTACAACTTAACAATTCATTGTGCATTGTTCTTTTATGAGCAACCCAATCCTATAGGCATTTTCCTGGATCATCCTACTCATTCCAAGAGAATACACTTAATACATAAACTTGGGATTGTAGCCCAATGGCCTGATCTGACAAAGTAGAGCTTGGTGTGGAAGCAGCCTTCCATCTGCATAGCTAAGGCATGTATCTCCAGATGTGTATCCTTTTCTGAAGCAATCTTTTGTCTCTTATGTCAAGGATTAAAAAGTCAGGGTGGAAAATCTCAACGGAATTTGCAAGGATTTTTGTAAACCAGCATCTAAATATAACCAGTTATGGCAGCTAATCTAGCCTCTATTTTCTTTCTTGGAATATTTACATCTCGTGTTTCCTGCAAGGACCTCAAGACAGTATCCAGACCTTATCCCTATTTCTTTGCATAACTTGTTCCCATGTTCCTACAGGAACATAGGAAGGTGCCTATACCAAGTCATACCTTTGGTCCATCTGGCCCCATACCACTGATCCTGACTGGCAGAGGCTGTCCAGATGTTCAGGCATCCCTCCCTCAAGGCTGGTCCCTGCCCCAAGGGGACTAATTGCCTCCTGCATATGGTGAAACTACACTTCAGGCACCACACCACACTGGCTCTGTATATGTTGTTTTGTGGAGAGGGATGACATTACTCAACGTGTAGCCTGAAAGGAAGGGGGATAATCATGTGGTATCCATTTGGTAACAAAGTAGTAACCTGAGGTGTGAGAGAGGCTCTATGAAGCAGCATCGCTCATATGTTTAGCACCATCCATTTCATCTGAACTACTCTACAGCAAGCAATATGATTTTTATATTATTATTATGAATTCATGACATGAAGAATATATTGTTCCTTTGTCTTTCATGCTATATGAAGGTTCAATATGAAGTTTTGAAAGCAGCTACTTGAGCAGAATTCTGGCTGTATGTCCATGAAATTTTGCTGATTCAAGTCCTATCCAGTGAAGTCCAGTCTTCAAGCTGCTCTATGTAGTACCGAAACAACAGATTGTCAGAATTACAGAAGCATGCTGGTTGTTTCATAGAACTTGCTCTACATCAGCAATATCTTTTTGGTTTGGGACCATGGTCCTCATAAGCCCCATCCAACATGGAAAATGGTCAGAGATAATGGACTCTGTAGTTCAAAGCATATGGAAAGGAATGAAGATTCTAGCAAATGTAAGCCTGTCTTAAGTCCCATTCATTTCATTGGGTCTATTGTAAGTGAGACTAACAGTGGATACAACCCCAGGTTAGAGGATATGGATATAGTGGGTGAATCAAGCTACCAGATACTATAAACAAAAAGTAATAATGGATGTAAAGCTAGTGGCCAGCACAATCCATAGCTCTGTGTCAAAGCACGATGCTTTCCCTTCATCCTCTTAATGCAGATAGATTCTAGAAATTTTAATCTTGGCACTAAAAGTTCTACAACTTTTTTTTAAAGGCACCTACAATTTACCTAACTTTTATGTCAAGTTGGAATGATTCTTTTCAGAAATAGTAACATGATCTAACCAATGAGTCCAGAGCACTCCCAACCTCTTATATTAGGGGAGAGCTATCATTAGAATACTTGCAAAATTGATCAAAATGACTCAATACAGGTGTTTAGATCACCCAGATGCTAATTATTGAAACGGACAGGGAAAAGTCAATACAAACCCATCATGGCCTATTTCCTTGCATTTAGAGCTCTTCTGTGTTCATATTTAAATGAGGATTATTCACAACAGAAAGCCTCAAAGCCTCTAAACTTTGCTGTTGCCCAGCTGAGGCAGTGACAGAATATCTGTAAGTTTTAAGAGTAGACAGCACTTCTGTATTTAAAGGCTGATGTTAGCCATTGTATTAATTTACAATAGTTCCATAAATCTTGCTGTGATTGATAAATCAATCATACTTAAGACCATTAAGCTTTCTTAATGCAAGAAACACAGAAATTGTATAAGAGGGGAGGAAAATAGAAATGCTGGTATTAGCAAAACCACAAGAACGGCTGAAGAAGAAAGAAGAAAAGTCGGGAAAGTAGGTCGTGTAGCAAGCACATCCCAAGATTGCCTTTTAGTTTCTATCATAACTATTTCCAAAAACACAGAATGGTTCTAGTCTGCTTGAGCATCCAGTCTCAGGTTACACTCACAAAATGGAGATATGCTCAGTGTTGTAGAAGAGGACAACAGCTTGGCAAGCTCTGTGGTCCTTTGGACAGTGGCCTAGACTTGCAGTGGGTGCACCCTTTAGGTAGAACTTGAGCTAGACAGGAAGCAAGCAGAATGCATTCACTGCTGGGTTCATAGTTGATATCAGACTAGCCAATCCAGAAGCCCAGAGTACTCATGAAGCACAAGAATTGGTGTCACACACTTGAAAGCCTGAAGAGTCCATGGTCTCTAGCTACGAAGCCTTTTGCCAGTTCTTACTGTTAGCATGTGAAGTCCCGAACGTCTTAGAACCTGGTTCTCTCTCAGATCTCCTTATCCAGTGCAGAGCTGGCATCAGTGGAAGTCTTGCTTGTTGTACCCCCATCTGTAGATTGCCAGCTTGCAGCAATGCCAAATTGGGCCTTGTCTGTGGTGGTGCCCACTTCCCCACTCATTTTTGGGAGATGCCAATTGTATCATGCATTAGACACCAATTCAATGCTCTTTGCTCTATCCAGGTCTTCTCTGAGTGAGTGTTCTGCCCATTCTGTTTGTAATTGCAATGTAGTTATAACTCATTTTCTTTTTATTCATATTCTAATTATATGTTAACCCTTTTATGTATTGCAATTTGGGTTTCAGGTATACTATAATGCAATTTATGAAGTGTTTGGATATATTTTTGAATAAGTTCAGTGACATATATAGCTATTAAATGACAACAACCACCA